>NC_143013.1:142245576-142568076 GCF_055824585.1 Amblyomma mixtum | reverse complement strand
CAGTTTCCTCCGTTCCCTCTTCAAATCTAAGCGAACACGAGACCTTACCATTCTGTGGTCGCTACAACGGACCTTACCGAGGACCTCCACATCCTCTATGATACCAGGGTGTGCACACAGTATGAAGTCTATTTCATTTTTAGTCTCACCATTGGGGCTCTTCCACGTCCACTTCCTCTTTGCTCGTTTGCGGAAGAAGGTATTCATAATCCGTAAATTATTTCTATCTGCAAACTCTACTAATAAATCTAAATAACACAATCTGGCGGGCTAGTTGGTGGGAATCCATACGATTTCAGCAGCGCGAACACGGTTAGGAAAAAACAGACAGAAAGGGGGACAGGACAGAGCGCTGAACTATCAACTTTATTTCAAGAATGGCCAAGACCCCGCTCTTAAATACACACGCCACAGAAACGCCCACCTGGGGGATCTATCTAAGCACAACACAATCAGAGCGCGAACGAGTATATTATCAGTTTTTCCCGGTTATCAAGGATACAAAGATCATGAGTGCTAACAAAGAAAAGACTAAAAACCGGTGAAAGACATGTAAAAAGCATGGAACAACAGGGCTGAGGGTGCATGAAGGTCTGAAGAAAGCACAAGCAAAAAGGCTAAAACACAGGAATGACATTGCTACAACACGATGGGATAACAAAGCCGAGGAAGCGGAGGTTGTTAGGTGAAATGGCGAAAAACAACTGCTAAAAAAGTCAACTAAGGATGAACGCCAACAACTAACACGGCTAAAAAGTCAGAAACCATGTAAAAGATGCCTCTAAAACCGGGTGAAATTAAATAAAACCAGAAATAAAAGCGGCTTCTTTTTCGGACAGGGAGATTGAAGGAGTGCTAACACAACCTTCCCTAGACTTCCTGATGTAGGCAGCTTCAACAATTTCGCGCGTCAACTGGTTTTTATGCTTTTTTAGTACAGATGTTCTTTTGAAACGGGGAACACATTTCTTTTCGCTATCACATCCCTGACAGTGGGAGGGTAGATTTCGTTGTGTGGAACCTGATAAATCGTTACTGTGCTCCATTAACCTTTCGTTGAGGCATGTTCCCGTTTGGTCTATGTAGGCCTTGCCACAGGTCAACGGAATCCTGTACACAACACCCTCTTCACACTAAACAAAGGGATTCCGGTGCCGAACAGCACAGCCTCTTCTCTTTTTTGTCTTATTGACTTTGTTACAGAGGCTCGAGAGGCGCGACGGGGCTGAAAAAACAACTTCTACCCCAGCTCGTTTACCGATTTTCTTGAGATTGTGCGACTATTGGTGAAGATAAGGAATGACAGCAACCCTTCTTTCCCGCTGCTGCGTTTCGTCCGAGTTACTACGTCCGCACTTCAAGCTTTTCAAGAGTTTTTCCGCTACCGATGTGAGGAGGGGCTGCGGGTATCCCGAATGCGTTTGCCTAATAACTTGACGGGAAAAACTGTCTGTCAAAAAGTGCTCACAGGATTTTGTGAGAAAACTTATGAAGGTTGATCTTACAATGTTTCTTTTAACCAGTTTCGAGTGAGCTGAATCGTAAGGGAGGATGGCCTTGTTGGCTCTTGGATCAACGTGGCGTTTGTATTTAAGAGCGGGGTCTTGGCCATTCTTGAAATAAAGTTGATAGTTCAGCGCTCTGTCCTGTCCCCCTTTCTGTCTGTTTTGTCCTAACCGTGTTCGCGCTGCTTAAATCGTATAATAAATATCCCCTACTGTTCCTAGAACCTATGCTATAGTCACCTACCGCCTTGTCTCCAGCCTGCTTTTTACCTACCTTTGCATTAAAGTCGCCCATCAGTACAGTGTACTGTGATTTTACTTTGCTCATTGCCGATTCCACATCCTCATAGAAGCTTTCAACTATCTGGTCATCATGGCTTGATGTAGGCGCGTAGGCCTGCACCTCCTTCAGCTTGTACCTCTTATTAAGCCTAATTACGATAGCTGCCACTCTCTCGTTAGTACAGTAAAACTCCTCGATGTTGCCAGCTATATCCTGGTTAATGAAGAATCCCACACCTAGTTCTCGCCTATCTGCTAATCCACGATAGCACAGTACATGCCCGCCCTTTAGTACTGTATACGCCTCATCTTTCCTCCTAACCTCACTAAGCCCTATGACATCCCATTTAATGCCGGCTAATTCCTCCAATAGCACTGGAGGCTAAGCTAGCCTCACTTGATAAGGTTCTCGCGTTAAATGTTGCCAAGTTCAGTTTCCAATGGCGGCCTGTCCGGAGCTAGATTCTTAGCACCCTCCGCTGCGTCAAAGATCTGACCGCCGCCTATTCAGTTGCTCCGCAGCCGTTGGGGACTGAGGGCCTAGGGTTAATTGGTTTGTTCATAGAAGGTTGTGGCCAAGTACTACACCAGGGTGGCCTAATCCTGTTCTGGTGAGGAAGTGCGTTGTCGGTTCTGGTCACCGAAATCAGGCCGCGCTCCAAGCCTGGTTATGCAATTCCATCGACACGCGGAGTTTTTTTTTAATCCGGTGGAGAATTGCGTTGCACCGGGATTCGAACCCCGGTCCTCTTGCACGCGAGGCGGATGCTCTACCTCTACGCCATCGCTGCGAAGTATCGCTGCGAACAAACCCCTGTATATAGCCTTCATTAATTACGAGAAAGCATTTGACTCAGTGGAAACCTCAGCTGTCATGCAGGCATTGCGGAATCAGGGTGTAGAAGAGCGTTTTGTGAAAATATTGGAATATATTTATAACTATTGCACAGCTACTATAGTTCTCCATAAATTCAGCAATAAAATTCCAATACGGAAAGGTGTCAGGCAGGGAGACACGATCTCGCCAATGCTCTTCACTGCATGCTTACAGGAGGTATTTCGGGGACAGGAATGGGAACAGTTGGCGAAGAGTTAATGGAGAATACCTGAGTAATTTGCGATTCGCTGATGGCATTGCCTTGCTAAGCCACTCAACACAAGAACTGCAAAGCATGATCAATCAGTTAGACAGGCAGAGCAGAACGGTGGGGCTAAGAATTAACATGCAGAAAACCAAAGTAATGTTCAACAGCCTAGCAAGGGAACAGCAGTTCGCCATTGGTAGCGAGGTGCCGGAAGTAGTAAGAGAATATGTCTACTTAGGGCAGGTAGTGACCGCAGATCCGGATCATGAGAGGGAAATAACTAGAAGAATAAGAATGGGGTGGAGCGTATATGGCAAGTTCTCTCAGATCATGAATGGTAGCTTACCAATATCCCTGAAGAGAAAAGTATACAACAGCTGTATCCTACCGGTACTCACCTATGGGGCAGAAACGTGGAGGCTAACAAAGAGGGTTCAGCTTAAGTTAAGAACAACGCAGCGAGCTATGGAAAGCAAAATGATAGGTGTAACGTTAAGAGATCGGAAGACGGCGGAGTGGGTGAGGGAGCAAACGCGGGTTAATGACATCTTAGTTCAAATCAAGAGGAAGAAATGGGCTTGGGCAGGGCATGCAATGCGAAGGCAAGAAAACCGCTGGTCCTTAAGAGTAACGGAGTTGATTCCAAGAGAAAGCAAACGTAGCAGGGGACGGCAGAAAGTTGGTTGGGCGGATGATATTAAGAAGTTTGCGTGGATACAGTGGCGGCAACTGACAAAGGACAGGGTTAATTGGAGAGACATGGGAGAGGCCTTTGCCCTGCAGTGGGTATAGTCAGGCTGATGATGATGATGATGATGATGATGATGAATGCAGAGAATGGAAGGAGCCAAAGGTCCAGAGCAAAAAAAAGCTTATACGTCAAAGAGACGGTACAGAGGATTTCACATTCACTCGTACGAGCACATACAAAGTGATTTATAATAGAATGCAATTCTTTCAAAGTAACTCTCCAGAGAGATTAAAATACAAAAGAAATATTGCACCTAAAGTGCGCTAACACAAGAGAGAGGAAAAGAAACAAAATACGCTTTGTTCACCGGGCGCTGCGATAGTCTAACGAGCAGAGGATCATGAAGGTGCTGTCCCACAGGCTGGCGCACGCCGTCTCGCTGGTCCGTGGCTGGGCGAGTGGTGTTGACCCGGGAGTCGATCTGGCGCGCTTCTCTGAAGCTCGAACGGCGACTTGGACTGACAGACAGCGGTCAACGCCCTTCATGCATAGGCGTGCTCCGCTTCTGTTCGTTAATCTCGCCAAGGCAGGCGCACACATACTTCACTTCACTTCACTTTAATACCTTAAAGACCCTCGTTAGAGGGTATTACATAAGGGGTGGGGCACACAGAAATGAAAAACAGAATGACTAACAAATAAGTTGAAAGTTATACAAATATAAGATTATCACTGAGCAAGTACACGCGTGATTTCTTCGATGAAATACCCACACCATCATACCCACACCATCAGGTGTTAACTTTCGTCCGGTAGAGTTAGTTGCTGGGCTAGTTGGTGTTCTAGAATTAAAATCATGGTATTCAGCGCAAAGGCACTATTCCAAGGGAAGAAAGGGAGAACGAAAGGAAGGAAGACTAAAACAGCGCTAAATTCACATTCCTTCTCCTCCTCGCACCGGGCGCGCGTCTCCATTGGTCAGGCGCGCAAACCGGCTTCGAGAACCTTCCAGATCCTTCTTGCGTCGCGGCATCGACGGCGCACGAGTGAAGGGGAGAGAGCATCACTCAGCAAGCTCAAGGCTACACCCTTTACGTCCTTCCTCAGCTCAAGTCTACATGCTGACGTCATTTCTTTGGGGCCGCGTCGGCGAGCGAGGCGGTGAGTGCAGCAACAGACACAAGGTTAGGCGCTTTCCAGGCTTTCTTTCTTCCATATTCTAGCGGCGCGCTGGTTAGATTGCTTCCACGCAGCGCCGGTTTTTTTTTTCGAATATGTGCTGAATTTTGTGCCAGTATGCAGCTATATGTTTTAACGCGACAGTGTTAAAGGCTTCATTCACCAAAAACCGGTGTAGGCGCTGTTTGCGTTGTTAGACAAATTATGGGCATGGCTCTGGCAGGTGAACCCCGGATAGCAACATAGTACGCAGGTGGGCCGTCTAGGTCATGTGACGTTGCAACGTCGTCACAACAAGCCCACCGGATAGGAAGCAAACGGCGCGTCACGGCAGGTGGCAGTTCGGTTAATTATTGCTCGCTGAGGAGGAGGTACCTGGGCAGCACTAGCGCCACCGCTGGGAGCACCTGCCATCCCAGGGCAGTGGCGCATCGCTCAACCGCGGCGCCAATGTGCTAAATGTGGTATGAGCCCTTCCAGGAATCTATGAATGCAAAGTAGAGAGTGACGTTTTTTATATATTAGAATTAACCAATCACGCTTCCGCCCCGTACCCTGAAGGCAGTGCTTCAGTGTCCCCTCCAATTTTAAGTTGTGAGCAAAACGTCCGGTCTACTTTCGACCACAGTTCCCCTACGGAAGCGAGGGCGTGCCACTGAACGGCTGTCTCTGTTCCGCCCTAACTGAAAACGAAGGCGAAAATATTGCAGTCTTTGCACAGCCTGCGCTCCACGCCAGGTGCTGGTTCGCAAGCAAATGATTGCCGTCCGTTTCGTACGCAGCTGCAAAAGCCGCGCCTCCTACTCTCAAGCTCTCAAGAACTTGCTTCATGTCTTAGATGCCATGTCTACCACACGAAGCGATTTGATTTTTGGAATCGCAGGCAGCCTTAGGCCACTGACAAGGCTATAAAATTGAAACGAAGTTTTTCTGTTGTGTTGTTTGCTTTATCGTATAAACATTCAGAGTTAGAAATAAGGTAATAAATAACTTCCATGCATGCTGTACGATAATTGTAACAATAACAAACAGAAAGAGAGCAGAACGGGTCTGATGACGCCGGCTGATGACATCCCAGTTGAAATGAAGAATGGCCGTGGTCAGGGCATGTGCTGCGAAGGAAAGATGGCCGATAGTAATAAAAGGTAACGGACAGGTGCTCAAGAGAAGGCATGCATAGCAGGGGGTAGCAGAAAGTTACACACGCTGAGGAGATGACTAAGTTAGCGGTGATAAGGTGGCCGCGAGCAGCCCAGGACAGGGTTAAGTGCAGAGATAAAAAGAGAGCCCTTTCTTTGTCTTGCAGATAGCTTAGTCAGGTGTCTGCTGCTGTTGATGATGATGATGGTCGCTGACGTCTGTGATAACCCCCGCTAAAATATTGCGCACACATTGTCAGCAAACCGCCTTAACGACTTTACCACACTCAATTCAAGCTCTCCTTCTCCCCTGAAGGACGCGCCTCCTATTAAATGTGAGTCATGAGCCATGTATCATGCGACGAATAACTCGCCACAAGAAGAATATGGTAGTCCGGTCTTAATTTATTTATTTCCTCACATACCGAGAGCGCCCGAACCGGCACTATTGTTGCGGAGAAACAGAAATAACCTGGAAGATAGCACAGTGCAGCATGAGATTGCACTGTGATGAGTAGGAATAGTGACACATTCAACTTCGCATTGAAACAAAATAGTTGGTTGGTTGGCTGGTTTATGGGGTTTAACGTCCCAAAGCGACTGAGGCTATGAGAGACGCCGTAGTGGAGGGCTCCGGAAATTTCCACCACCTGGGGTTCTTTAACGTGCACTGTCATTGCACAGTACACGGGCCTCGAATTTCTCCTCCAAAGAAATTCAACCGCCGCGCCAAACGACAAAAGGAAGAAATAAAAAAAACTTTAAAAATATTCATAAAAATGTGGAAATTATTACTATAGCTGGCCCACCATTTTAATGAAGCAAACAGGGAAAAAGGCTACATGACACTTAGTTAACGAAAAACTTCAATAAACATTATCACAATTGAATGGCGGCGCGCGCACAATCTTTTAAAGTGAGTTTCTACAGACTTGGACGGTTTTACAAAAAGAAGAATGTTTAAAAATATTCATTCGACAGGTGTATTTTCGGACTCTAAGGAGTGGTCAACTCGGGCGGACCAGAGGGCAGAATCAAGTATATATGTATTTCCTTAAACCAACTCTGCCTCTTAAGATATTGTTGAATAGTTTTCACAGATGTATTTCCGTCTCACTTGTAGAACGGGCCATCCCAGATTTATTCTTATGTGGGAGGAGCGCTGGTTGAAGTAATTTGGAGAGAGAAATCGTGTTCCACGCTTTTGGACGAGCTCTAATTATACAATGCACATTTTAGTTCCAAGATCTCGGGCGTAACATCCGTGTTCTAAGGTAAAGTGCACATTAGAACATTGCATTTCTTTTATTTTGGCCGGAGCTTGTCGAAAACTCTGTTTTAGGAAGTTAAGAACACGGCCACCACTAGCTGCACTCCGGGCAAGGGAATTTTTGAACAGGTCACCAAGGTATTTTTAATTTTACACTTGTGACATATTTTCGCCATCGAGAGAATATGTACTATGTAGAATATTGTAACAGGTTATATGTACAAAGGCTGCTTACATAGGCAGCCGATCCTGGTGCGTCAGCGGCGAGGTACCGAACTTCCTCCTTTTCCTGCGTGCCCACTTCTTTGCTGCTCCTTCAGTGTCCATGGGTAGCGCGTGACACTTCCCCGTTCGCAGGCACTTCCCCGTTCCCTCTGAGCCAGTCAATCAATATGGGTCCCGTGAGTGGAAGGGCTATAGCCGTGTGACATGCTTAGACAAGATACAGTGCAAATATCCAGATCACGTACGAAGTATGGAGACCACAGGTTGAGTACACAAACTCCAAGACTTTTGAATCAATATCCTGCCATCTCTGAAATACTGTCTGCCAATCCATGACAACACAAAATAAAGAAAACAATGAAACTTATGTACCTTATGGAGGTATAGGTGAAATTTCCATGCATCATATGTATCCTGTTTTTTTCCCTAATGTAAATATTATTTTAAATGTGTAAATGCAATTACGCTATTTCTTATTTTGTATGATTTATTTTATTTATGATGTACATGAGCTCGAATTTTCTTTTTGTATTTCACCCTATTGTATCTTTTTGTCTCTTGCAAATATGCTGTGCATAAATGGTTTAAATGCATTGTCTATAATTACACTGTTGCAATCTGTTTGTATGCGCTTTTTAGACGTGTCTTCACACCCTGTAAATAGTTGCTTCTCCTGTCAAGGGTGGAATGGCCTCGTCAGGGGGGAAACCGCCTTTAGCCTACTCACCCAGGACAGAATTTTTTGTAAATTTTTTCCCAAATAATAAAACAAACTTACTACTTACATGCACGACTGGGGTTTTTCTAGATGGGCGCCCTTGTGTAGAGTTGGGAGAGTCTGCATTGTTCAGGGCATTGAGGCGAGCTAGCACGACGAACGCGCCTTTGTATTGGGACAGCAGACTTTCGAATAAACCACAGTTGCGGACAGACGTCCACAATCATACAATGTAGCCGGGCAAGAGGAAGACATCCTTGCGTCGGCGGTCTTAACGCTGCTTAGAGCGATCCTGCGATGCCGAGGTGCGTATCCGGGAAAGCCTACGAGCTTCTTCAGCGCGGCATAGGCTGCTTGCAATAGAAGGCGCGGTGTCGAGAAAGAAAGGCAAGATGCTCTCGAGGGAGCTTCGAGACGGACGGGCATAGAAGGAAAAACGGGCTATAAACAGTTGTTTCATGCCTCGACGTGTTATAGGCGTATGTAATGAAGGGAAGCACGTCGTCCCAGTTCTTATGACGAGAATCGACATCGAAGGCAAGTATGTCGAAGGGGTGTGGTACAGCATCGAGTGCCGGAAATGGCATGAGCAAAGGCGCATCAGCTCTTCCACAACGTCTGCCGTAAGCTGGCGGCCGCGGCCACTGATAACGACTTGAGATGGTGCATGCGGAGGATGACACCATGAAGAGGAAAGACATAGCCTTCAGCAGCGGTGGCGGAAGGTAGGGCGACGGTTTCACAGTAATAGGTGATGTGATCAACGCACACGATGACCCATCGGTAACCGTTGGACCAGCGGGGAAATGGGCTGAGCATGTCCAGATCCATGCGTTCAAATGGTGAATGGTGTGGTGGAGGTGTCACAGGATTCAAGCGTCCTGGCGGAGAAGATGTAGGAAGCTTGAACCGCTGACACTGCACGCAGGTGGCCACGTAGCGCTGCACCGTGCGACATATTTTTGGCCACTTAAAACGTTCTTTCGCACGGTTAAGGGCCCTGAAAAGCCCCAAGTGCATAGCCGTAACGTCATCGTGCATTGCATGTAGAACAGAGGAATACAGAGTAGCCGGAAGGAGGAGGAGAAAGCACGCACCTCCAGACGAGTAATTCGTTCTATAGAATACACCGTCGCGAATGCAGGAAGGGCTTGCGGAAGTCGCGTCACAGGCTTCAGCAAAAAGAGTCGCCATGTCTCATCCTTGCGTTGTTTGTTCCCGAAGGTGCGAAGATCCGGAAACGCTTGGGAAACGGCGGCAAGATAGTCGTCGAAGTTTTCATCATCGGAAGTAGTAGCCGCGACCGGCAGCCACGAGCGGTAGTGAGTGTCGGCGTGTTCGCGGCCACTTTTGTAAGACACTGTGAGGTTGAACTCTTGCAGGCGTAATGTCCAGCGGGCCAACCAACCGCAGGGTCGGGTACATTCACAAGCCAGCAGAGAGAATGATGGTCTGTGACGACTGTAAAAGCAAGTTCATAAAGGCAAGAACGAAGCCGTTGTACGCCGAAAACAACGGCGAGACACTCTGCTCTGTCACTGTGTAATTGCGTTCTGACTTTCTTAGGAGAGGGTGCGACTTGCATAAGCGACAACGTGCCGATTGCCCTCATGGCATTGGATGAGCATGGCACCAACGCCGATGCCGCTGGCGTCACTGTGGAGTTCAGAGGGGGCTGTTGGGCAGAAATGACGCAGGACTGCCCGGGAGGTAGAAACTTGAGCTGGCGAAATGTGGAGTCGCTTTCGGGTGTCCAATAGAAAGGAGTGTCTTTCTGCAAGAGTCTTGTAAGAGGGTAGGCTAAGTCAGAAAACCTGGGAATGAAATGCCGCAAGTGTAGCGAACCACGACGGCCGCGCCTGATCCGCCGAGGCCGATTGCTGACGGAGCGCCGCCGACGACGAAGCGTTGATGAAAGAAGGAGGGCCGCCGCGCTGCACGAGATCGCTTGGGTTGGACTGGCCGTCTTCAGCGCTGCCCGCCGTTCCGCTCGCCGTTTTGTGTCGCCCGCCGTGAACACCACGCCCTGTACAATTTGTGCGGAAACCCTCTTTCACAAGTATAAGCAAAGTCCTAAGAAACTCCTGGCCTCTTTCACCGCAATGGGCTCTTTGACAGTGCTTACAACTTAAAACAAGCACAGTAATTTGGCGTTCACCGAAGCGACACCATTTAGAGTTCAGCACGATTCCCGCCCTTTCTATGCAGTCCAGGACAGTGGCTAAGCGGTTGTTGTCTTCGGCGAATGTCTTTCTAAAAATAACAATATCGTGCAAATAACACACGCAAAGTTGCCATTTCAGGCCATGTAAAAGCGTGCCCATCAATCGTTAAAAATATTGGCCGGAGCGTTGAAAAGGCCGAGTGGTATTAGATTAAATTTATACAATTAATAGGGGTCACGAACATAGTCTTCTCTTTGTCTTGCGGCTGCATCAGGATCGGCCAGTATCCGGGTCGTAAATAAACGGAGGAAAAGTAGGAGGCTGAATCGAGGCAGTCGATGGCATCATCGACGCGTGGGAGCGGGTAAACATCCTTCTTTCTGACAGTGTTAAGGCGGCGATAGTCGACACAAATTTGCCATGTGCCATTGTTCTTTTTGACGACGATCACTGGAGCGACCCATGGGCTTGAAGACTCTTGAATAATGCCGCGGTGCAACAAGTGACCGACTTGTTCATCGATTATCTGAAGTTCGGAAGGCGAGACGCAGTATGCCTTCTGTCGAATCGGTGGGGCAGATCCAGTATTGATCATGTGACGGTTACGGCAAGCTGGAATCGGCTGTGGTTCGTCGCGACCGAAGTCAAACACGTCCGCATGCTTCATAAGAACGGCCACTAGTAGCCGGTGGTCGCTAGTTTGTAGAGATTTGCTCACCATGGCTTAGAATTGAGATTCGGTGAGGTCGCGGCGTCTAGTTAGACGAGAAATGCTGTCAGTGAGCACGGCAACTGGCACAGAAAGCCTTTCTTCAAAGCCGGCAACTTTGAAACCGCGTGTCAATAAGGCAGGTTCGTTGGAATGATTGGCAGTCCTAGCAGTGGCATGGTCCTTTGTCACATGGATGAGGCTGCGGGGTACCAGCACACTTTTCTTTGCACAGTTAAGGGAACCAGGTTCCACTACAACAACGAAAGCATCAGAAGCCGTTCTCGTGGACGCAACGGGAACGTACATGGCAGGCGTCGCTGGAACGACAGTTTGTGCGGATACAGAAAACTCTTGGGCATCGAGCGGCGAGTCTTACGAGAGCTGACCGAACACCAGGACATAATGATATGCCCGCCAGTGCGTAAATAAAGAGTGGTTGTTTGGTTGGTTCATGGGGTTTAACGTCCCAAAGTGACTAAGGCTATGAGAGACGTCATAGTGGAGGGCTCCGGAAATTTCGACCACCTGGGGTTCTTTTTATGCACTGACGTCGGACAGTACACGGGCCTCTAGAATTTCTCCCCGAAAGATATTCAAGCCGCCGCGGCCGGGATCGAACCCGCAGAATTCGGGTCAGCAGCCGAGTACCATAACCACTGAGCCACCGCGGCGGCGTAACTAGAGAGTGGCGCTGTACTGGTTAAAAAGTGAGTACCTGGGATGATGTCGTGCGTAGAACAAGGGAGCACCGTGAATTCAGTTCGAAACACGTGGCCATAGATCACTACATTTAAAAAACAAATACCAGTCGGTACTAATGATTCACCCCCTGCTCCATGGAATATAACAGCAATATAACAAGCGAACATTATTTTACGATCGAGCGATTTTGTTAAGATAAACTCAACACCGACAGAGTGCCACCAGTGTCCACTCAGGCCAAGACGCATATGCCGTCCACTAAAACTTCAAGGCGGTTCTTTAACATAACGATTGGCAGAGGAATTGGCAATGTAGATGATCCGGCGACCGCACCTCCATCGGTCGCAAGCGCTAGTTTCCCGGTGATGGTGGAGAACGACTTTGAGGATAAGACGAGCAGCGAGAGCGTTGCGGAGGTGGAGTCAGGCTACGGTCAGAGTCGTTCTGTGGTCGCGCGTAACTGGATTGGTGCTGAGAAGATGTAAAAGAGAAGGTCCCGAAGAGGCGCATGGGAACTCGGGCGAGGGTTCGACCATTGGGGCTGGTAGCGGGAAATCTGTCCCGGCGACGGAAAATCTTGACATGTGACCGATCAGACCACATCGGTGACAAACTGGTGGGTCGCGAGGGCACTCGGAGTTATACTGCTCGTAGTCAGTGTCAAAGCGGCCATCGTACTTCTGTTGCCGCTGGTGGCATTGCGGACAAGCTACGCACTGGGGCAGAGATGGGTGATCGAGTTAGCGACGGAGTAAGCGACGCGAGTTTCACTGGTAGGTGCGTGACTGGATGGATTCCAAGGGAACGAGCCTTGGGCCAGAGCTGCGTGCAGAGAACACATCTCAAACGGAACTTCACTGCAGCGCCGAAGATCTTGATGCCAGGACAGTCCGTCTCAGACGATTTGACGAACGACGTCCACAAGATTCATAGCATTCACAGGCTCATGGAAATCCATGCTAGCGACTGTGGCGACGTCAGGCAGGCAGCCGAATTTGCGAGTTAGTCGACGTAGCTTAAGAGTTTCGAAGGTGCGGCAGTGCTTGATGTTGTCGGTGGAGTCGTCTAATTTTCGTTTACTAATAAGAAAACTAGGCGTCCTTTGCGATGCCATTGAGGAGATGGCCAACGCGATTTTCGTCCGACATATGTGGATTAACGACTTGGCACAGCTTCAGCAACTCTTCTATGTACGCCGTGCCCGTCTGGACGAGCACTTGCGCTGTCTGAAGCAAAGACTGCGCATTGCCGTTTGGCAACGGCATCCCCGAAGCAGTTCCGGGTCGAGTCGTCGTGCCGTATGGTCGACCGGTTGCTTAGGTGTCTGAAGCTCCGTGTTGCGCGGTAGGAGCGGAGAAGTGTCTTGCGGAGTTGGAGGATCTTTGAGTTATCGCCGTGGAGCAGCCGCACCTCCAGAGGCTGCTGCGTCTAGTTTCCTCTGCGGCGACTTGGGAAATGGTTCCGCTGCCCAGGAGAACTGTATCAGCGAGGCGAGGGGGAACGGGTCAGGATCGGCCTGCGTAATGTAATCCGCGACCTATCGCGGCCTCTGACCAGGCAGCGGACGGCGTGCATGAAAAGGGTAGCCTCGGAGACCCAGTTCCTTGTACGGGCAATGGCGACAGATGTGTCCAGCTTCGCTGCAGTAGTAGCACAACGGCCGGCGGTCTGCGCTTCGCCAGATGTCAGTGCGTCGAAGACCCGCGCGCTGCACGACGTTCGGCCTGGAAGGTGGAACAGGTACGGCTCTTGGGGGCGGCTCGTAACGCGGTGTTGGCGGTGGCACGTAACGGCTTGCGACGGCGGCATAACTTAAGGTCTGAGGAGACGAAGTGGTTGGGACGAGAGGCGAGACGTCGAGTGCCTGCTGCACTTCTTCACGTACGACGTCAGAAAAGGTGGACACGTGTGGCTGCGCAGTGGTCGGCAGACACTTCAATACCTCTTCCCTCACTAATGCCCAGATGAGCTCGTGCAGCTATTCTGCTGAAGAGGTAGCAGTTCCCTCAGAACTGGCGGCCATCATTGATGCAGTGGTGCGCTGGTACTGCCAGGCGCGCATGTCAAGGGGCTTTTCTATTTTGCCGCTTCTCTGTCGAAGTCTACTACGGTCGCCGGAGGACTTCTCACTAGTCCAGCGAGCAGCTGGTGCTTGACACCCCTCATCAAGAAACGCACTTTCTTATCTTCCGACATGCTCGGGTCCGCGATACGGAAACGCAGTTTGATCTCTTAAACATACACGGTCATGCTCTCACTTGTTTGCTGGATGCGGTTCTGGAAAAGCAGTTCGGCCTTGCCCTTGCGAAATGTACCAGTAAAAATGCCCAGTAATTCCGCCTTGAATGGGTCCCATGTGCGGAGGGCGTATTCACGATTTTCAAACCATGTCCTCGCTGAGTCTTCGAGCGCGAAGTACACATTGCGCAGCTAATCGTCAATGTCCCACGCATTGAAAACGGTCACTAGGTCGAATTGCTCCAACCAGTCCTCAACATCCTCATGTAGAAAGCCGTGAAAATGAGGTGTGTCCCGCGGGTGATGAAGCAGAACTGGCGCTGTTGATGTTGGCGGATTGATTGTGTCTACGCCGACGCTTCTTGTTACCTTGCGGCCAGGGAGAAATCCGAATTCGTGAGGCGGCCCTTTCACTCGACGACTGGCCTGGTGAACTGATGTGTCCACCATTGGTGCGCGTCTTGGGCTTCATTCTCGGCTTGTAGGGGCGTCTGGTACATGGAAGGCGTACCCAGCACCCTCCAACAGATGTCAAGCAGGTAAGTAGCCTTGCGAGCGGATTGAGAACGACGCCCGAAGGCTTAAGCACCGCAGCGGTCAGCCAGAACGGCCGAGGAGAGACAGCACGAGCCGCACACAAGCTTCCTCCGAAAACGTCGTCGCCCTCTTTAGCGCTGGTTGGGATATGATGTTTGTTTGTCAATTGGACAACACTGTCAATTGGAAAAATGCAGGCTCAGATTGTATGTTCGGCACCGCATTAAAGATTAAAGGTCACCTTGCAATCTACGACAGTCCTTTAGATAATAATTTTAAATTAAACACAACAGTCATCAGCATACATTATAACTCGACTTGATACCTGGTCACCGATATCATTAATCAATATAACGCCGCCGCGGTGGCTCAGTGGCTATGGTGCTCGGTTGCTGACCCGAAAGACGCGGGTTCGATCCCCGCCGCGGCAGTTGAATTTCTTTGGAGGAGAAATTCTAGAGGCCCGTGTACTGTGCGATGTCAGTGCACGTCAAAGAACCCCAGGTGGTCGAAAATTCCGGATCCCTTAACTACGGCGTCTCTCATAGCCTTAGTCGCTTTGGGACGTTAAACCCCATAAACCAAACCTAAACCAAACCATTGATCAATATTAAAAAAAAGAAGAGGGCCCTGGACAGATTCGTAGAGGACTCCAACAATTTTTTATTTCAGATGAGCTATCTCCGTTAAGCACAACTGACCGTTTTAGTTCAACAAGATCAGCTTCAATTCACGGCAAAAGAAAAGCAAAATATTGAGTGCAGACAATTTTACCGATAACAAATTATTTGCTACAGACTTAAACTACTTTCTTCAAATCTAAAAAGAGGCAATCAACTTGTTTACTATTATTAATTCCGGACCAGCATAAAACGCACGAAACTTTTACAGACATTGTAGTGCAGAACTAGGAACAATATGCATGCAACTTGCAACGCAACGCCGAACAACTGGGCATGACAGAGGTATGGGTCTGCGGTAGATTCGGCCGCTCACACCGAGTGCCGTTGCAGGCTCGGCTATAGTGCTGGCGCCGGTATACCACAGCTGCAGGGCCGAGAAGGAAGACTATCCAAAATGCAGGCGGCGGCAGCGCCGCCACGGCAGGCCGGGTCCACAAGTAGCGTGATGGAGTCCACAAGTCGGGTTCACTTGCAGTGACAGGCCCTTCATGCTGACGAGCCGCTTTAGGGACGGGATAACACTGATAGCAACTGAAGCTTTCATGGCAGCCAGTGGTAGGTTGGCATCCTCGTCTTCAATCCTCGGCAAAGTTCTAAGTATGCAGCGACGAAGCTACCACATCGCATGTACGCACAGATCGTATGCTACCGCAATACACAATTTGACGGTAGCTTCACCCTGGTTCGTAATACGCGAACGTTTCTTATAACAGCGGCTTATAACAGTGAGATCGACTGTACACACACGGCTCGACCAGATATTGCGCAAATAACGCCGCTATAAGGGCGTCATCTTTGTTTTAAGGCTGATTAATGCATGCTGTGGAAGCATGTGCCAATTATAAAGCCACACATTGCTACCTACTCAATGCTACCTACTTCGATAACCCACGTATTAGGTCGGCTGTACTATTTATAGAAGTACTCCAGTCTGCAGCGCCCCTCTCAACCGACCAGGTAGCGGCTGTACTGTCATCATAGGCACGAAATTTTTCTTTCTTTCAGTTCTTGCTCTCTCTGGGTGAAAAGTCGCATCCCTACGTTGCTTACTTCGGACGAGCCGTTACGCCATAGAATATGATTTGTAGCGGCTTCCGGTTGTTATGCTCTTCTCCAGACGCGCGGATACTTTGATATCAATATCCTGCGCGTCCTATACTTCACATTAATACATACTCACCTTTCATATTGCATCGAGTCGTGGGGCTGGACGTATAGTACATACCTAGAGCCTATTAAAAAGTTACAGAAGCGAGCACTTAGAATAATTTCATTTTCTAGTTACACTGTACGCAGTAAGGCACTATTTACTAAACTACGCGTATTGCCCCTCAATTTACTTCGTGAGAAAAGAACTGCCGAATGTGTCCATCAAATAATAACAAACAACCTCCCGTTTGATATATCAATATTTAACATCCGCCACTTCCAACACGGAGCCGCACGTACGGCAATTTTAACTTGCCAGTGAAAAGAAATGTATATGGAGAGCGTCTCCTAGAGTTTACGGGCGTAAAAGTTTGGAATAATCTACCATATGACCTAAAGACTGCCTACAACTTCTCCATTGGAATAAAAAATTATTACCTTAAAAAGAATGACACACTTTGAGTTCATACTTTCAT
This sequence comes from Amblyomma mixtum, assembly GCF_055824585.1. Lineage (NCBI taxonomy): Eukaryota > Metazoa > Arthropoda > Arachnida > Ixodida > Ixodidae > Amblyomma > Amblyomma mixtum. Next base: position 142,551,320 of record NC_143013.1, on the reverse strand, counting down.
TTTTTAATAGTCGTCTTAGATATTTGCCAGATATTATTTGCATGTAGCCGAATCCTGATACCTTGATTTATTTATAGATTTGTACATTTGCGTCTATTCTAAGGATGTTTGTGAATAAAAAGTGTGCACTGAAATCATTTTATCCTGTTCTCGTGTGTTGTACCCTTGTGATGCTTTGTAAATACTTAACAGCTATTTTCCCCTCGCTTTTTGTGATGCCTTAATTTTTGTATAAATTCTACGCGTTTTGTTTTGATCTGTAAGTTATTAGTTTATATAATCTGTAATATATGTGTTTCTTTTGTTGATGCTCTTACAAGTGTTGAGAGTGATGTCTAGCCTTCTTTATACTAACTTACTGTCTTTATTTCGGTATATTGTTCCCTGCATGTTTGTATACCTTTTTTTCCGTTGGACCCGTTACTAGCCGTTGGCTATGGGTCCGGGCAGTGTTTGCGTACATTTTTAATGCAACAAAGACCAATAAATAAATTAAATGAAATAAATGAAATGAACCTTGCGCTGCTGTCTACCAGTGTTTCAAAGATTATCTACATCAAGCAATAAGGCTCTCGTTGCCGCACGGAAAAACTGCCTGCGAATATGTCTTGGCCTCCCAAAGGGTTCCTCTGCATCAGTAATAGTAGCGGAGGCAGGATGTCTCCCATTAGAGGTGATTGCCGCCCAGGAAACTATGCGTACCCATCTGCACCATGTCCTGTAAGGGAAGAAGCACTTCCTGCACCGTGTCCACCTAACTCACAACAACTCTAGCTTTGGCCAGGCAGTGCAGCTCCTGCCCATCCCTACTATTAATCAGCCACAGAAACTACTACCTCTGGCCTTTCCTCCATGGACACTCTCTCCTTTAAAGGTGAAGAACTTTGTTCCAGGTGTGAATGCAAAGAGCCGCATGCCACAGGCGACGCTTCTGCAAGCTACTCTCGCCTACTTAACGGAGGAATATAGGCAGCACACCCATATCTTCACCGATGGTTCAACTACTAAAGAAACCTCGTCTTGTGGCCTTTATGTGCCCTCAACAGGCCATGCCCTTTTTTACCTGCTGCAGCGGAGGACATCCTCTACGACAGCTGAGCTTCACGGCATTAAGGAAGCTGTTTCTTACATCCTGCGCCGAACCGCCGGCCGTTGGGTTATCTTCACCGATTCGAAAGCATCTCTGCAGGTCCTGGCCAACCTGCTGAAGAAAACGAATCTCCAGCCAGTTTCTCTGGACATTGGATATCTACATCATTTAGCTATTGCCGCAGGCCGCTGCATAACATTTCAGCGGGTACGTGCTCACTGTGGCATTCAGGCATTCAGGAAAAAGCAGATGAAGCGGCCGGTAAGGGCCATCAACATCGGAGATACATTCGAACTTTTTTCACGAAATCTGTTGCGTCCCAAATGGCTAAAAGTTTTCCTTCCGAAGAAACGTATCGGCTTTGGAGTTTGCCGACACATCAGTACCAATTTCTTTACTCAATCGACCCACATCTTAGGTCAAGTCTCTCACCCAGAATTCCTCGACATCTGGAAACACTTCGACTTCGAATCATCGAATTCGTCTGAATGCTGCATATACAAACGGCTTGCGATACCGTTTTAGACAAATGAACAGTCCTGCATTGTGACAACTGTGCCTCGATAGAAACTGTGGAACATATCTAGCTTGAGTGCCCTGCGTATGCTAACGAGCGTGCTTACTATGAACATTGCATGAAGAAGCTCTGCCCAGTGCCTCTAACAATGGACAAAGTTTTAGGTCCCTTAGCCTGCCTTAGGCAACAGAGACTTGCAATGAACTTTCTACTCACATATTTAAAAGACATTGGACATCTCGATAAGCTTTAAATTAACTTGCACGTTACCTTCATGCATTCTTCCTGCAGTGAACTTCGTCCGCCCATTTGTCGGACTATGCACTCAATCATTCCATAGGTTACATCAATACTCGTCATTGCATCCTTAGTACCCATTTCATGGCCGCATTTTATCTTCGTTTTTTTTACCTCTTCCACACTGCTCTCCTTCTGTCTTTATCTCCCAAATTCCCCTCCCTACGCAGAGTAGCATGCCAGCGATTTTTAAACGCCGGCTAAATTCTCTGCATTTCATTAAAGAGTCTCTCTCTCTCTCTCTCTCATAGTCAAAGACCAAGACAGGCAAAGTACAAACGCTGGGTCAAAAAATTATTATGCGAACACTAAACTAATGTTCAACAGTCTCTGGAGGTAACAGCAGTTTACTATACGTAGCGAGGCTGTCGAAGTTGGAAAGGAATATATATTTTATATACTTAGGCTAGGTAGAGACCACCGATCCGGACCACTGGAGTGAAATAGCTAAAGGAATATGAATTGGGTGGGGCGAATTTGGTAGCTACTCTCAGATAACGATTGGATATTTACCAGTTTCTCTGAAGAGAACATTATATTACTACTCTATCTTATCAGTATTCACATGTGGGGCAGAAACGGAGAGAGTTCATGAGAGCCTTCAACTAAATTGAGGACACCCTGACTTTTTGTGGAAGGAAAAATGGCAGGTGTAAAGTTAAGCGCAAGGGAGACAACCGAGTGGGTTTTAGAACGAACTCATGTTAATGGCATTCTAAAATAGCTGACGGTTGCTTTAGGTAACGCAGTGGATTCCAATAGGAGGCAAACGTACCAGGAGTCCACAGAAAGTTAGGTGGGCGGATGAGATTGGGAAGTTTGCGGGCGTAAGGTATCGGCAGCTGGCACATGACCGCTCTAACTGGAGAGGTACAGAAGGGGCCTTTGCCTAGCAGTGTGCATAACCAGGCTGGTCTGATGACGATGACGGAGGCTGCCGATCTTCCTCCCCAGAGTCGCAACCACTGGGGAGTTGGCCCTTGCTGCGATGTCTAGGCTGCCAACGGAGCGCATATGGCATTGCGAAAGGTGTATACACGCCGCGACTGTAAAGTGAACCGGGGTTCTAAGCGTAGACGGGTCGGCCATGTTGATGTAGAGGGAAACCATAGGTATTAGGTGGTAAAGAGCGTGTAGTGAAGGATAATTCCGTGGATTTGGTCATCAATGTCTTCACACTGGAGAAAGGACTAAAAGAAGAGCGGAAGATGGAAGCCAGCAAGGACGACGTACTTTTCTGAGCCTTCCTGCGACGACACTGCGTGGCAACTGAGGAGAAAGAGAAGCCTTGGAGAAAGAAGATCATCGAAAGATACTGCGGAAAATTCAACAGCCAATACCGCTCATCCTGTAATCGGCGATGGGCACCCGGACAACTGTAGCGGTGGCACGCGCAGCATTCTCACCCCAACCAACCTTCAAACACGTGGCAAAGTGGCGGCATGCGACAGCGTCGAAGAGTGCTGAAGTAAATGGTCATACCCAAAAATTCTGGACAGAGTGTAGGTGAGTCTAATTGAAGTAGACTCCCCGCACCACTACAGTATCGCTGGAAACCTTTTATGAACGTTACTTTTTCTTTTTCATGCGATGTGAGATTTCATTGCAACAATCAATATATACGCAGATCACCCTACTCCAGTGTTGCATTTTTTTATATGGCAGTCCTAATTAACTCTTCGATGCGATCCCTTTCACAGAAAGAATTTGCTGCATATGAGAAGAATGGACCATTACCTTCAATATTTCCAAAGCAGTATCTTAGAATTTTCCTATTTTAAAACTTTTTGTCCGAGAATGCTGGACATTTGGCACATTGTTGCGCAATAATGCTAGGCGCAATCGCAAACTGCGGTTCACTACAATCGCAAACAGAGTTTCACGACAGTCGCAAACTAAGGCTCACGAGGAGCGGCGTTTTATAGTTGACAAGGACCTTGGAAGTGTTCGCGACTTGTAGATGACAAAATGGCGTAGGAACACGTTCGATGGCGTTGGAAGGTTGTACACTGGCATCGGCACCTGTGTCGATCAGAAACTACAGGCCACTGGCCGAGTCAGTGATGTTGAAGAAGCGACGGCCGCTTTTCGCTTTCAGGGATCCCTCGCCGTGGTGGCCTGCCTGCCGTAAGGTGCTGTGCAACGAAACGCAGCGGCCCTAAAGCGCCGGTGTTACCAGCAGTGGAGCAAGCCGACGCTGCTCTCTGACGCTAGTGATAGGTGGTGATGGGGAACGGGAGCAGCTAAAGGGTAAGTGGTACCTGCTGTGCCGCTGAACATAGTAACATGAACAAGTGTCTTGCCGCATGGAAGGCCGCAGGTGCTTACGACAAGTTCATGAAAACAGCGGATGGCTTGGCGCAGTTTGACAAGTTATGGAGAAAACATTGCAGGTGATGGTGAAAGAGGCGTAGGCGGATGAGCCGGGTCGGGGAATCAAGAAGATGGCGGAATGTATTGTTGCGTTGCGACTGCCAATATCTTGTCCGCGCGCACCGCCAATGTGGAAAGAGGCCTGCCCGTGGCCCGAGGCCTGCACCTACACCGAAGGTGCAAGCCTCTACAGGAAGAGCTTCCTTAGAAGCTGGGTGTCCATGGTGGCTGCGTGGTCGTCGTTCTGGGCCTACATGCGGCAGGGAAGTTGCGGTGATTGTCCATTGTCGAGCGTTTACGCGGAAAGAAGCTGATAGACGAATTTGCATTCACACTGGATGGTGCGTTCGAGATTGCCTCCATCAGTGTGTGATACGAGTGCGCTCCTCGTGGGCTTCCCAGGATGTCACGGACGTGAAGCGCGACCACGGAGGTCAGCGAGGCCAGAAGGTGGTAGAATGCACTCTAAACAGGATTACGCCTATATTGTAGTAAAATGAAATTAGGCTGTTCTATAGCTCACACTTTTTATGAAAGGCTGTGCGCTAGAGGACACCTTACTTTCGTTTTACTCCTTTCTGAGCTTCCTGGGAGGTAATGTCGGCAAGCTGGCGCTGTCTTTCGGCTTGTAAAAATCATTATACAGGATATTGCGCCCAGAAGGATTTAAGACCGAGGGCGTTGGCGTAAACGGCGGATGCCTGAGACACCGGAGCCTGGGAAACTACTTTGGGCTCACAGTGTACCTGGTTCTAGGTCACAAGTGCGCGGCAGAAGATGTGGCATATACAAGAGCTCCACGATAACAGCTTTATTTTAAACGCTGCGCCTGATAAGTCGACTTCATCGCTTCGTCGTGCCCGGAGTAGGAACGCCGCTCATTTTAAAACTCCCATAACACAAGCACACTAGCTGGCAGTAACATGATGCACAGTTTCATAATTTCAGAAACCTGATACCGCTGTTCACTTGTCTTACCGCGACGGTAGTGGAAGTACTTTTTTCAGCTGAATACCGTTCAGACAAAAAATAGGTATACCATGGAAACGTTCGCCTGGACATCAGGCCCCCGGTTTCCGGTCACGCTCCGCGTTATGTTCACCCTGGTTAGAGGGCGCTTTTTCTGTGGATTTTCTGTGAATGGAAAAAAAGTGTATTATAAGCTTGGAAAGTCCCGCTAACCGACGCAGGTGAGTCACAGACACTCAAGTAAACGAGCAAACAGGAAAGAAGCGTGAGTCCTTGCACTCCTTCAGTGAAGTCGTCATGAATTCGAAAGCTTAGTATTAACGAGAACTACAAAGGGAACAGTTCAACATTAAATCGAAAATGCGTTCGGAACAATCTCCAACTTTTGTGCCGGAATTCGCGCTAAGCACGCTGGCCACATTTACGTGCTGACAGGAAAGTGCTCTTTCAATAGCTGGATGCTTAGGTGTGTGTTCTCATGCACAGTATACTTATTCAAGGCTATGGATTCCTAACCTCGGTTTTCTCTTGATCCTCTTGCGACGCCATCTTTGGCAGGACCAGCAGGGAGCTGATTTATGTAGCACCTCCAAGCCGACACCGGCGGCGTTGGCGGAGGTCCCCTCAGCAGGCGCGAGCCCACGGCACAGCAGCAGTGAGTAAAAGGCGGCCCACAGTGTCCTAACTCTTTGCGCACGACCCTTCCTAAGAACTCACTAGGCATCACGGTTGATACGCAACACATTCTATACTCATGTAACACTGCAATAACCTTTTCTTATTTCTGTAACTTTTTGGGTTCCTTAGACATGACGGACGACCAAAGTCACCTAGCGGAGCGGGCGCTCTTTTCCACAGGGCCCTAGCACAGGCCTCGATGGATTTTTTTTTAACTCGTCGTCCTTCATAATGAGCACAAGTGAACACAATTACGGAAGCTTGGAATTCACTTTTGTTCTGCCTGTATTCTAGTCTGCCTAAATGGACCTGCCGCTGTTCTCCGCGAGAGGGTCTTCCCTTTTTTTCACTTCTGATCCATGTCTCACGTCGCTCCACCCATATGTATTCAATCCCGCACAGGTGCCTTTCTCGGCTAGCGTGTACTTTAGCCGCTTAACGATTGCAGTGTGAAGGCATCTGTGCGATGCAGCTCCTTCTGCCCCCGCGGGGGGACGATTCGCCGCTCCGTTAAGGCGGTTGCGCGGTGTCAGCAATAGTGGTCGAATAGCATCTATCTTTTTCCGCCACTTTGAAGCTCCGGCTTTCTTTGTTTCCCCGAAAACAGCAATCAGATGAACAAAAACAGTCAGCATCAAATGCGCACCTTCTGCCCAGATGGCTGCATCGCATAGCCCTGGTGGGAGCGCCTAAAACTGTGCCGTCCCGTATGCGTGCCTTTATGTTTTTTTTTTTTTCAAAAATGCGACTGTTGAATGTACTTTTCGCAGCTCTGCGACATAGGTCACAACATTCACCCATATCACACACAACACACAGAACTCTGGGAAGTTCCCTCATCACGAACAAACTATGGAATGCAAATGTTGTGTAATGTAATTCCAAGATTGTTAAATAATCTTAATAAAAGCCATACAATGCATGAACATATTAGAAACCTTGACGTCTTGCACAGTTGATTTTTTTTAAGGTATATGAATTCTGATGAATGCAGTTAATGTGTATATGTCTGTGTGAAAGTGGTGTGTATTATGTCGACATTTTTTTAAACGGCAATGGAAAATTGCCACTCTCTGGTTTGTGAAATTTGCATGTTATTACAGTATTTATAGAGTTGGCATGTGTTTTGATAATAATTGTTATCTAATTACTCTAATGGCTTTACAAAATATGTAATTTCTAATGTTTCGCGCCTGTACTGTGTCTGCCCTTGTCCATATGTAGTAGGGGGTGCGAGCTTCTCAAGCTGCCCGTAAGGCAGCTTTTTTCTCTGGCCCGCTCATGTCCTATCAGTATATGAAAATAAATGAAATTTAGACCGTTTTTGCGACCTTTCAAATAAGTCGCATGAGTGGTTCGGTATTTGATATTTTGATAGTTTATTATTTTCTTTCTTGCTACACATCCATGAAAGAGCGAAAGGAAAACTAAAGGCTTCGAGCCTGACGAGGCCTTCCCTCCGCATACACTTTTGGGAGCATTACGTAAAACTGAAAAATACACCTATTCTAGATTTAACATGCATAACTGATGTCCTCTTGCTTCCCTAAGTTCCCTTATTACGAAACATTTGCCATCTACATATGCGTTGACCATCTGACGCGTACACCAAGGTTGGAAACTTCTTTCTTCTTTCATGATATATCCGTTATTTATGATTAACTTTCTCTCCCAGATGCCGCACTAGCAATATTAAATTTGCGAATGGACGAATAGCTTTCGTCTGTGCGCGGAAAAATAATCAGCGGGAAAGGCACATGTTGAAGTAAAATACGTGTTCCCTTTTTGTGGTGAGCGGTATTTTCAGTAAATTTTTTAGCATGACGTACCTTTTCAAGTAGCACAAAGAAGAACAGCTAGTACTCCCAGACACTATGAAGCACGCATAAAGAAAAGCAGTGTGTGCAGCGCAAGCATTTCGAGAGACAGCAGACAAAGAGGCCAAAAGCAGTAGATTCCCCGACTCAAAAAGTGCGCGAATCGATGCGGCGCAGGGCAGGCTAGCTCCTGAATGGGAGACCCCTGCGACAACAAGAGGGCGCGAGGAGGGAGCAGAGGGGCGAAGGTTGCGTGTTTACTGTCGCTTGTACCCCTTGCGAACCGCCTCTATACCGCGTTTTTCGGCACTTTACTGACGTGGCCTCGCCTGCAGCTAGTGGATAGCATACATAGAATGAATGCCGCAAAGGATAAGACTGAATGCGGGTACGTGATGACAATACTGGGAAAACGCTGCATTATGTCCACCTGTGCGAATTCGTCCGTTCAGTAAGTAATATCGTTCAGTAATATCGATAGACAAAGGACAGAGTGCACACGTGTGCGCCGGCCTCCCTTATGCTACTAGCATCTTTTCTAGACTCTTAATATGGTTCCCCACGCGCTCCAGAAAACACTGTGGAGACTTTGTATTTTTTCTGGAAGACGGGAGATTTTATCCGGACCACTCTCTTTTAAAAGGAAAGAGGAGTATATTTAATTTGTACTTTCTTTTTTATACATTTGTCGAGAATGGGCCGCGGGCAAGCACCCAAAGACTTAACTTTAGGATGGTCTGAAGCGGGCCTTAATGAGTGTGTTGAGGATTTTGCGGGGTTGCAGCGGAGCACCAGAGAGAGACGACCAGCGTGGCAGGCTTCTAGTTCCGAACTGCGTGTGCCGGGCGTGCGCCCCGAGCACGCGCTGTCCATCTTTATTTTTTTCTAGCGCGCGTTGTAACGCCGATCTCAGCGCCGGCGCTTTATAGCGTCGCCGGGCGCTATGGGGCCCCCCGCCTAGACGGAACGTCGAAATGTGTACTCGGTGGAAGAGAGGAGGGAATGAGTGTCCAGTAAGTTCATGTCACGGTCCGGGAAGAGCCGTCGGGTGGAGGGCGCGGGCTCAGGTGGACGAGTCTGGCTGCTGCGCAACGGGCGAATGATGCAGGGTAGCGAGCTGACAATGGACATGGGGGCAGGGGAGGCCATGGTCGGGCCGTCACCGCCTGTAGTGCGGCCCGCTGACACAAGTGTCAGCGGTGTTGGAGTGTTGCGGCTGATGTCCATGGGGATCTGACGCACCGTGTACGCGATCACAAGCACAGGAGCGGCCGAAACGGCTCCATGGACTGACAGCAGATGTGGTGGGACCGTCGACACAACGGTGACAGCTGTGACGATGCCGGAGCAAGTTGCTGGGCTCAATCCAAGGTGCTTGGCTGAAACGGGAGTGACAGTCCGGAGCACCTCGCCAGTGCCGATGCGCGTGTGGACATGGTCAGCTGTGGGTGTCTGCAAGAAGGTTGTGGCAGTGACAGGCCGTGTAGTTGAGACTGCTACATCAGACGGCTGGCGGACAGCAAGAGACACAGCTGGTGGATGGACAGTTGCCGCACTACTCGGTGTGGGTAACTTGATCATTCGTGCTGAAGGTTGCTCAAGTCAGGCACCAAAACAGGCGCTTGCTGTGACAGTGTCGAGTTGCCAGGGTCAGACTCCGAGAAGTGGGTGACAGTACTGAGGGTTTGGAGCGTGGCCCCTTGGGCAGGCGGTGTGGCTGCCTGGGTAGTGGAATTGGTATCTGACAGATGCTGTGGTGGCGGCTTCAACCCCACAGCAGAGGCCTGCAGAGCTGTTGGCGGTAGTGACGAGGTAGACGGAGATGCTGGAAGCCTCGGCACGGCTGCTGCCGCAGAGTCGTCCTTGGCTGCAGGAGGCTATGACGACAACACCACTGAAGCACAAGGAGGCAGAGCCAGAGACGCGGGCAGGAAAGTAGTGGGAGCAGGACACGAGGCGAAGCTCGTGCGGATCCCACCTGGTGTGGCGTCGAGAGAGACAGCCGGGCTGGAGACGCTGGACGCGAGTGGCGGCGATGCGGCGAGGGGCTGCTGAGGCGGGCCGGATTCTGATGAAGGCTGCGTGGGCGCCGGCGAGGCCGGTGCAGGGCCAGAGGCTGGCGGCGGCGAAAACGGGTCCGCTGCGTCGTAGAGCGGCGGCGGAACGTAGTAGGCGCCGAAGTCCGCCAAGACGGCCGCACGCAGCTCATCGTATGGCCGGCAGCCGAAGGCAGAGTAGGTGAGCCGACGCAGGATGTCGGGCGGGAGGATGTCGCAAAGGACTGCGTGTTTAAACGGCTGGATGGTGATGCCGTTCAGGTACATCGCAGCCTCCAGTTGGGCGAACCACCCGCCGACGCCTGCAGGCCGGAACGCCGGGAGCGGCGGGTCGAAACTTGGGTGCTGCCAGTACGCCATGCTAGGACGCCGCTGGGATAGAAGGCACGGTTCGCCGGGTCACCACTGTTGAGGATTTGCGGGGTCGCAGCGGAGCACCAGAGAGAGACGACCAGCGTGGCAGGCTTCTAGTTCCGAACTGCGTGTGCCGGGCGTGCGCCCCGAGCACGCGCTGTCCATCTTTAGTTTTTTCTAGCGCGCGTTGTAACGCCGATCTCAGCGCCGGCGCTTTATAGCGTCGCCGGGCGCTATAAGTGCACCTTAAACCAAAATTGTGTACAGAACGTGTAAGCGCGTCTCCTATGGCGCACACTCCCAACGGTCTTCCTCCTTTTCGCAGGCTAGGCAGCGAAGACGATGGAAAGATTGAACATCGTTGTCGGCACGAGCTAATCCGGAACACGGAGTTATTGAATCAATTTCTGCCCTCTCACATGTCGTTTGTTCGACTTTTTTGTATGATGCTGCCCTCCAGATGCTTTCTGGCTCCACATCTCACCCTGTGTCTGAGATCATCCCCCCCTCCTTACTCCAGTTGCACGCGGCACCATTATCTCTTTGTCCCGCCGAGACAATGGTGTGCATGCAGAGTGGTGCTTCTTTCGGGCATTGACTAGTGTGGTATACCTAATCGTTGAGTGGTGCTGTGGTTGTGTGACAGTGCAACACAAGTGATGCGTGATATGAATGCTTCGAAATGCATTCTGACGTGCCTGTGCTTCGTTTGGACCACTCGTTCGTCGTACTGCGCCTAGCCCAAAGTCGATGCGAATTTAGCAAGCGTGAAAAAAACTGCATGTCGTGCTTGCTAAGGAACGCCAGCAGAGTGCTAGAAAATGACATTCATTATTGTGTTGTGGAAGAAGTAAAGCGTTACAGATGCGTTCATATTTCGTCTCACAACCTGATGTCACGCTGCGAAATCCAGGCGGCGGTTAGCAACGTCCCCTTCTCATGCGCTGGCCTAACACCTTCGGAGGTATGGAAGACGTCGCCTCGTCCTCCTTCACTTCACTTCACTTTATTACCTTAAAGGCCCCGAGGATTGGGGGTATTACATAAGGGGTGGGTTACATTGAAAAATCAGATTGAATAAACAAAGAAAAAACGTAAGATACAAATATTATTCGCTGTTAAAGGTAGAAGCTAAACAGTTCGCAAATGTTGATGGGCAGGTGATTGAGGCGATGTCGTGTGGAAGGTTGTTCCAGTCCTTGGCTAAGCGTGGAAAGAATGACGATGCAAATGTAGTTGTACGCGTACATGGCCGGGCTACTTGAAGGGTATGACCGATGCGGAGGGAAATGCGTGCCGGCGGATTGATGTAGGGAGGACGACGAAGTGAGCTGAAATAAAATTTGTGAAACAAGCACATACTAGTAATACGACGCCTACAAGCCAGGGATGTTAAGCCTGCCTCTGCTTTTAGTGCTGATATACTGACATTATATGAATAGCACGAATGTATGAATCTTGTGGCTCAATTTTGTACTGATTCTAGGGAATTTATTAGATAATTTTGGTTCGGGCTCCAAATAGCAGAGGCATATTCTAATTTAGAACGGAAAAAGTGATTTGCAGGCAAGTAATTTTAGGTTTTGTGGCGCATGACCTAGTTGTCGTTTTAAGAATCCAAGGCTTCTGTTAGCGGATGATATGATTTTAGTGACATGCGCGTTCCAGGTTAGATCATTGGACAATGTTACTCCGAGGTATTTGTAAGTCTGAGCTAATTCTACCGTGACGAGCGAGCTTTTATAGGAGAAGAAGACAGGATTACGTTTTCGGTGAAATGACACGAGTTTGCATTTATTGGGGTTTAGTTCCATGAGCCAGTTGTTACACCAGTCCTGTACGCTGATTAAGTCATTCTGGAGGGCGAACTGATAAGAGGCGTTGTTGATAGTGCGATAGATGACACAGTCATCGGCAAAAATACGGACGTTACAAGAGACATGCGTTGGAAGGTCATTAATGTATATTAAAAATAATAGCGGACCAGGGACTGATCCTTGCGGGACACCTGATGTTACCGGAACAGAGCTAGAGGCTTGATTATTAACGTTAACAAACTGGGTGCGGTTAGCCAGGAATTCGCTTTTCCACTGTAATATGTTAGGATGAAGGTTTAACCAGGACAGTTTTAGTAATAAGCGTTTGTGGGGTACTTTGTCAAATGCTTTCGCGAAGTCCAGGAATATTGCGTCAGTTTGTAGGTTACAGTCAAGGTTCACATGCAGGTCATGGATGAAAATAGCCAACTGTGTATCGCACGAGAGGTTCTTACCGAAGCCGTGTTGAGCAGGATGAAAAAAATTTATAGAGTCAAGAAAGTTGTGAAATGGGGTAGCTTTCATGTTTTGAATGAAAACGCATCGGTTCCTTATTATGGTGATTTAGCTTTAGTGTTTCTTTATACAGGGGAAATTTTAAGAGCTGCAAAGTGCTGTCTGCGCATTCCACAGCAGAGATACGTGCAATACAAAGGATCTTACACCGTTCAGTGTCGCGACGTTTCTAAGTCATAGGAGAACTTCACTGTAGTCTATAATCCAAGATTCCAACAGCGATAGATGCAGCCCCTCGAAAGGCTGAAGAAACGAATAATACGGAGATCATACGCGTAGCTCTATCTTTGAAATATTGATTTCTAACAACGTTGTTTGTGTGTATGTGCTTGGGAGCGTGAGTGTGTGCGCGCGCGTGCGTGCGTCTGTGCATCGGTATTAGGAGTTTTCTTTGATCACTCGCGTTCTTTTCTTGGCAGCCCACAGATCGTTACTAGTCCAATGTTCGTGGGACTCAATTTTGAATAATAAGTTATTGTAAGCTACTGCTACAGAAATATTGAAGGTGATGTTCCATTCTTCAGATACATTTGTTTTATAGTTTCTCCATCACTAGCATTCAGTAGTTATGGCTGCCATAAAAACCAAATGAGGAATGTTTTTTTTCGATTGCAATAAAGTTCACACCAAAAAAATGGAAGCCTGCCGATGGGTGGCGGTGGTGACAACTTTTTAATGAACCAAAGGAGAGTTTTCAGGCCAAAATGAATCTTTACATAGGTGGAGTCATAAGTCCGGGACCCTGCTGAACGAGGCCGCTACTCGCGCACGTTGGACTAGAGCTATTTGAGTACAGCCTCGAGCAGTTAAGCAGGGCTGCCTCCCATGCCTATCGGGAAGGGAAAGGATTGGGGAGAAGGGAAGGATTCTTCTGACAGGCCCAAACCATGTGGAAGGTATCGGATACTTCCCTACAGTGAGGGCAGCGCCCATCAATTTTGAGGTCGAATTGTTTCGCTATTGCAGGACACAACACAGCGTTAGTCTGCAGGCGCCTCGAAGCTCGCTAATCAGCTTTACTCTGGCCCTTAGGAGGGGCCGGCAAAAGCCGATGGCGTTCGCAATAGTCGTCCAGAATTTCCCTGAACCGCAGAAGCGGTCGCACAATCTCCGTAAAAGCCTGGATGAGGTGCCCGGTAGATAAGCGCTCAGGCAGCCGCGTCCGCAGCATCATTATCTCTAACGTACTTATGGCCCGGAGTCCAAACTATGCGTTTGGGCGAAGGGTCTGATTTCCTCATTGCGCGCTTTAATACACAGTACGCTAAAGGTGAAACCTCGCCAGCCAGGTAGTATTCCCAGCCTCGACGCGGATCTGTCACTATTATCTTCGAATTTGAGTCCGAGGCGGCAAGCGCAATGCCTACTTCCTGGCCTGCGCTGAATTTCGAGCTCGAAAGGAGAGGCCGTTAACGCATTGGTCATGGTAAACTACTGCGGCCGTGTAGAATTCAGTCGGCGACGGGCCTGCCACGTCAACATAGTATGAACCCTGTTTGGATCCGTGTTGGTGTTCGAGGGCCGAGCGCTCGCCTCTCGTCTGCCTTTGTGTGTATGCGTGTTCATGTTGCGCGGTAGTGGAGGAACCCAGAGCTTGTGACGCCATAGCTCCGGAATCCGACACGTCTCCTCTGGAGTGCACTCGTGTTGGATGTCCAAGCGGTCTAGGAGGCGGCGCCAGGATGCCGTCTGCGAGAGTCGCGTATATTAGTTCACGAGGTGGGCCTCCCGTAACTCCTGGTAGCAGTTGATCACCCCCAACGCCGACAACTTTGCATTGGAGGTGGGCACTGGGAGGCCCAGTGCTCGCTTTGTAGCCTTTCTAAAGATGGCGTCGATTTTTTTTTTTTCGTAGTGCGAAGATCCTGCTGGTCACGAAGGCATGGGCGAGCCGAAGCGCGGCCCTGCCTCGCAACCCGCCGCGCTTGTTAGAAACGCGATGGATCATGCGTCCGACCTGTTCGCCTACGCGCTTGATTTTGGCAATAGTGGACTCCGGGCTGAGCCTGTTATAGATGAACAGGCCCAGTATGCGGAGCTCCTCGACCTGTCTTTTAGGACCTCCTATCAGAGAGATTTGCAAACTCGCGTTGTCGTTAGGATTGGATCTAATGTGCAGAAGTTCCGATTTCGCGGGAGCACATTGGAGACCGCAGCCGATTGCGTAGCTATCGCTTATGGTGGCGGCCCGCTGAAGGCGGTCCTCCATATCGCCAAGGCTCCGTTCGGTAGTCCAAATTATTATTATTTTATTTACAAAACACTGCGGACACTGAGTCCAAGCAGGGTGGGCGAACAAGTCAATCAAACGGCAAAAAACGCAACAGTTTAAAAAAAGAACACAATACAGCAATAATTTGTTAAAACTCATGACACAATGGTTTAACTAGCTGATTCCAATCTGTTATTGTGCGTGGAAAGAAAGAAAACTTGTAAGTGTCTGTTCTAGCGAATATGGGGGTTAGAGAAGTGGGATTGTGTTGACAAGTTTGTCTGGTTGCTGCCGGCGTTAAGTATGATGAGGGATCCAAACCAAGTTTGTTATGTAATAAGAGAGAAATAAATTCTAACCTAAGCTTTCTTCTCCGATGTTCAAGTAGTTCAATTTTATTATTCTCCATTAAAGTGGTTGGGGAGTAAGTCCTTGCATATTTATTAAAAATAAACCTGACGGCTCTTCTCTGTATTCTTTCCAGATTTTTTACGTTAAATTTAGTATACGGGTCCCACACTATGCATGCATATTCCAGTTTAGTTCTAATTATTGAATAATAACAAAGTCGCTTAATGTTAGAAGGAGCATATTTTAGTTTATGCCTTAAGCAACACAGTTTTCGAAATGCAGCAGAGCCGATATTGTTTATGTGCAGGTTCCACGATAGATTGCTACTTATGGTTACTCCTAGGTATTTGTAGTTGGATACTTGTTGAAGAGGGAGAGAGCCTAATTTGTATGTGTGGCTATGACGCACGGTTTTTTGGGTTATGGGCATATAAACACATTTATCAGCATTCAGAATCATGCCCCATCGGTCGCACCATTCGAAAACATTGTTCAAAGCTCTGTCCAGGTCACATTGATCTTCCTTTTTTGAAACTTCTCGGTATAGAACGCAATCGTCTGCGAACAATCGAATATGCACTGGTGGGTTAACAACTTGAACAATATCATTCACATACAAAAGAAAAAGCAGAGGGCCGAAAACACTTCCTTGGGGAACACCGGATGAAACTGGAAGAGAGCCCGAACGTCGTCCACCCACTTCAACAAACTGTTTGCGGTCTTTTAAGTATGCAGTATTCCATGTTAGTAAAATATCAAGAATGCCAATTTCTTTCATTTTAAAAATTAGTTTATCATGAGCAACTTTGTCAAATGCCTTGCTAAAATCCAGAAATATTGCATCATTTGGTCTTTATTATCTATACAGGAAGCAAATGAATTTATTACTGTAATTAGCTGTGTTACCGTCGAGAATACTTTTATGAACCCTTGTTTGAAATTGAACCCTTTCCCTTTCTGAAATTGTTGTCATCCGCGTAGAGTGCGTCATGGATGCCTTCTACCTGGGCCAATTGGTGTGGAAGCTGCATCATGGCACTGTTGGCAGTGGCAGCGGCGGCGTACAGACATCCCGTGATCGAGTTCATCTACTTTACAGGTTGGTGGGCATTCTTACTTATCACTGTTAAGGCTACCTATAGTTTTCCGTATCTGCTGCTGCTGCCGCTGCCATGATACTGTAGTGCGAGTGTCACCTTACTCCGTTGCCCATAGTACTTTATCCTTTGTTGTAGTCCCGAGCAATGCCGGAGAATACTATTTGTATTGCATGTAAAGAGAACCTTGATGATGGCGACGAGTGTATCACTTGGGACCAATGCAGTTGCAGTTACCACAATGTAAACTGTTCTGGAGGATATGTAAAAAGTACAAAGGGGAAAGCCTCCAAGACCACATGGAGTGTCCGACTTGCATACTTGCTAGAACCAGAGGGGGAAAGTCGAATGAAAAGTCGAAAAATGAACAGGCATGTGAGCACACGGTTGAACTATTGCGAATCAACGACAAGTTGACTGTTCTCTTGCAGATGAAAGTGAAAGTCGACGCTCTAAGTAGCTTGAAAGAAGTAATAGAAAGTCTTGAACAGTCAGTGCAGATGATGTCAGCCAACTATGACAAGCTTCAAGAAACGTAAAAACGACACGATACGGAAATACAAAATCTGAACAAAGGGTTGAAGTCGTAGAATCGATGGGATCTGAGGCTGAGGTGGGTCGATTGAAAAGGCAAATAAACGACCTTGAACAGCATGGACGACGCCAGAATCTTGAGATTCATGGTCTGAAATACACTGAGAACGAAAACATGTTAGCTGTTGTGAACGACCTTGCATTGTCTTTGAGCCTTGAACCGGTCACTGAGAGTGAAATTGAAGGTGTGCACAGGCTTCTTCACAGGAAAAATGAGGACAAAATCACTCCTGTGATAATCCGCTTTGTCAGCCGGAAAACAAAAGATCAATGGCTAGCAAAAGTAAAGGATCTGAAAGCTAAGCAATCAGACATACGCCTTTTTGATAACCTGACAGCCTTCAACAGGCGACTCTTATGGCTGGCACGTTCAAAGGCAATGCAGTGTGGTTACCAGTATACCTGGCAGAGAAGTGGCAAAATATTTGTCAGGAAAAGAACCGGAGAGAATGCAATTTGAATTGCTTGCGAAGACGACTTGGTAAATATTCGGTAGCGTTAGGTTTTTCATGCGCGCTGATCTTCTGTGGGGGAAAAAAAAACCTATCATGACCTATTTTGATATTGATTCTTTCGAGAAGTACATGCTGAATTTTGGAAAGTCTCTCAACAATTCTCTCAGTTTTTTTTTTCATTTAAACGCACGAAGCCTGCAAAACAAAAAAGATGAAATGGTTGTGTTGCTGTCAACTCTGAGGTTAAAGTTGGATGTATTAGTATTTTCTGAAACCTGGTTTAGCAATGATAGTGATGCTGCTAACAATGATAATTATAAAATCGTATCTTTGGCGCGACAACAGAAAAGAGGAGGGGGCTTATCAATATATTTGAGGAATGAAATCGGCTATCACTGTTTACCTGAATGCTGTGAAATGAATGAGGTTGTAGAAGTTTTGTCTTTGGGCTGCGGAAAAATTGTTGTTATAGGTATATACAGACCGCCTTCAGGTTCGGTATCTGCGTTTTGTAACTTTTTTGAAGAAACTTTGGAGTATGTCTCTCTCAATAATTGTGAAGTGGTTTTTCTTGGTGATATAAATGTTGATATTCTGGGTCAAACGTCCGTTACAAGAAATTTCCTACAGCTATGGATTTGTGAACTTAATTTCCTCACCAACAAGAGTTACTGACAACTCTGAAACACTTATTGATGTATGTTTTACAAATATTTGCACTAGTGATGTTCCGGCTGGCGTTTTAAGATAAAGCATTAGTGACCATATGCCTATATTCTGTATAGTTCCGAGCCAACCAAAACAACACAGGAGTAAACCGGAAACTTCTACATTTAGAAGAATTGATGAAAACAGCTTATCAGAGTTTCGACGTCTTTGTGCTAGCACAGATTGGAGTAATATTTTAAGACAGGAGGATGCATGCCAATCGTACACAAATTTTATATCTACTATTCAGGAACACTATAATATTGCATTTCCGCAAGCTAAGCACAGAACTCATAGAAAATCAAGAAAGCCGTGGATTTCAAAACAACTATATGAGCGCATGGAGGAAAAAAACAGACTTTTTTCTCGTTTTCTGAGAACAAAAAACACTGGCATTCTTCGTCAGTTCAAAACGTTCCGCAATAAGTTAGGCGCTGACATTAAGAAAGCAAGAAGTGAATATTACGTGAGGAAGTTCTCCATGTCTGATGGCTCGAAAGGAACATGGAACACACTTAACGATCTTCTAGGTAAAAACAGAACCAACACACCCGTCTCACTCCACATTCATGGTGCGAACTATGATGGCTCTGACCTAGCGAATGAATTTAATAGGCATTTCTTATCTGTCTTTCCGCCAAAATCAACTGATGGTCCACATCAAGATGCCTCAGTGTATATAACCAGTAAACAAAGTAATTCCATGTTTTGTTACCATGCACTGACTCAGAAATAATTACCATTATTCACTCCTACGCAGCAGTATTGTTCCAGGTGTCGATGGCATAGCTCCAGTCCCGATCAAGAAAGTAGCAGATGCCATTGCGATACCATCAGCACATATAGTCAACCTAATGTTCTCGACAGGCACATTTCCACATCAGTTGAAAATAGCTCGTGTCACTGCCATTCTTAAAGGGGGTGACATTAATGATTTAAATAATTATCGGCCGATCTCCATTCTTTCAGTTTTCTCTAAGATTGCGAAACTTGCAATCAACACACGTCTTTCTCAATATCTCGACAAAAACCATGTCATCTCCAAGAGATTCCATGGTTTCCAAGAGAGAAACCATGTCATCTCCAACAGTACGGATTTCAAAAAAACAAAGCAACTGAGGCCGCCTTGCTGGAAATCAAAGAAAAGCTAATAGAAAACATAGGAAATAAACTGTTAACAGTTGGCATATTCCTTGATATGAGGAAAGCGTTTGACTCGATCAACCATAAGATATTGCTTGAAAAGATGCAGTGTTATGGAATACGCGGCGTTCCTTTAACCTTATTTGCTAGCTACCTTGACAACCGATCTCAAACAACTATCATTGACGATATTTCATCTGCCGCCGCGGTGGCTCAGCGGTTATGGTGCTCGGCTGCTGACCCGAAAGACGCGGGTTCGAACTCGGCCGCGGCGGCTGGAATTTCTTTGGAGGAGAAATTATAGAGGCCCGTGTACTGTGCGATGTCAGTGCACGTTAAAGAACCCCAGGTGGCCGAAATTTCCGGAGCCCTCCACTACGGCGTCTCTCATAGCCTTAGTCGCTTTGGGACGTTAAACCCCATAAACTAAAACTAAACTAAACTGATATTTCATCTAGGATCGGTCAGATTGTGTCTGGTGTGCCACAGGGCTCCGTTCTGGGACCAACGTTGTTCTTATTATATATTAATGATATCGTCAACCTTCGTCCAGCAGACATCATAATCTGTGCAGACGATACTAACGTATTTTTTTCAGGGCAAGATAGTAATATTTTGCAAGCAGCCTCCAATAGTTGGTTATCCCAATTGTCTGTTTGGTTAAAATCAAATAGGTTAGAACTTGATGTTAGGAAAACAAAGTACATACTTTTTAGAACCAAAAATAAGGAAGTTCCGAACAACTTCCAAATTCACTTCGAACAAGCTCCGATAACTCGTATCAGCTCTACAATGTTCCTTGGAGTCTTTTTTGGAGAACCTTTACTATGGACAGAACATGTAAACTACGTCTGCACTAAAATGGCTCGCTCTGTTGGTATCTTAAATAAATTTCGCACAATACTGCTTCGAAAATTCAAACTACAAATTTATTTCTCTCTAGTCTTTTCGCATGTACAATATTGTTTGTTGATCTGGGGAACGACTACCTCAACCAATCTTGTGAAAGTACTGACTTTACAAAAAAGAGCTGTACGAGCGATTGATAATTTACACTACATTGAGAGCACGGGTCCTTCCTTTCTCAACTATAGACTGCTTACCATCACAGCCGCTTACTTCAAGAAGCTTGCTGTTTACAGAAACCTTATGAAAGGAAACTGGCAGACTTTTGAGAGCACATATTTAATTGCCCAAACAGCATATAGTCTTAGGCACCCTCAATATCATGCATCCAAATCCCGTACAAACTATGGGTTCCAAAAACTAACTCACATAATTCCTCATACATTAAACACCTATCCATACTTAAGAGAATTGTCACTACAAAATATGTCCGAGGTCAGATTTAGGAAAACTGTTCATGAATATTTTTGTTATAGCTAGTTGTGGTGTGTTTTTACCCAATAAGTTTTTGTCTTTGTTATGTTTTACTCTTAGTTTTGTTGTGCTTAGCACTATGCATGACTGATCTCTTTTCGTTGTCAATATATGTGCTGCTTTTCTAGTTTCTGTTACTTTTGGAAATTTTGTACCATTGCTAAGTGCCACTTTTTTTTACATAGGGAGGCCAGGCCTCTGTCAGGCGCTACTAGGCGCCTTTAGCTTGCTCTCCCTTGTTTGCAGTCTCTGTACTGGCCAAACAAAACCAATAAATGAAATGAAATGTTCAAAAGAAGCGGCGACAAGACCGCCCCTTGTGGTGTACCCCGTGTACCCATTGTGTATGGTCCGTATTCGTCGTCCTCTATCTTGAGGAAGGCCTGACGCTTTAAGAGAAAGCCTCGTATATACGTGAATGCCTTGTGCCCACAATCGATGGTACTAAAGTTAACCAAGATGCTGCCATGACGAACGCTGTCAGGCCCCCTTAAGATCGAAGGAAAAGATGGCCTTGTCGTTGTGGCGCATGGCAGTAGGTCGTATTATGTAGTGGCGTAACTGGAGGAGGACGTCCAGCGCAGACATATGCGGTCGGAACCCGATCGTAGTGTCTGCAAAGAGGCCCTCGGTATCTATGTGTGGAGAGAAGCGATCCCTAACCATCATCTCCATAAGCTTGGCTACATAAGAGGTTAGTGAGATGGGTCTCAGGTTCTCGTTATTCACTGTCATGCCTGGCTAAGGAATGAAAGTGACCAAGGAGGTCTTCCAATCGGGAGGGAGTGTACGCCCGTCCCAAATCTGGTTAATGTACAGTAGCAGGTGGAAGTAGGCCGAATCGGGGAGGTTCGCCAACAGATGGACTGTTATGCGATCCCGACCCGGAGCCGTACTTCGCTGCATTTTAGATAAAGCCGCCTTAAGGTCATGTAACTTAAAAGGGGCATCAATGTGTGGATTCGGCTTTCCCGCGTACTCGTACTCGGGCCCAACTGGGTCCTCTATGCGGCACAGATACCTGTTGCACAGGGTGTCCGCGAGTTGAGCCGTCGTACCTTGGTACCCGTGCAAAGCCTGCTGGAGCTGTCTTTGCGTCTCCCCTCTTGTTTGAGCGGGGTCGATGAGACTGCCAAAGAAGCGCCATGTTCATCTCGAGCTCATCTGACGCGCTGCCGAATTGCACCACTCTATCCAGTTTGCATCGGTGAGCTCGACAGCATACGCTGCAGCTTACTCCGTGAGGTCGACAATGTGAGCCTTAAATTCGCGATTCAGTTTTTCCTTCTTCCACCGTTTGGTAAGACTCCGGCGCGTCTCCCACAAGCGCAGGAGGTGATTGTCCACTGCAGGGATCTATTCAGTGGTCTGAAGTGTCGTGGCGCGTTGTCTTTGTATTGTGTCTGATTGCAATGCCCAATCCGCATATCCGCGGGAAAAGAGCACGGGATATATCTCTTGTGTTCGAGCCTTATGCCAATGGGTCAATGTTGCGTGGCCCCACTTTTTGCGAGCCGCCATCGGCATAAGAGTGACCCGGAGAAGGCAGTGATCGCTACCAACAGTGTCCCCCAGGATCTCCCTGGTAGCGTCTCTGGTGTTCGCAACGAGAGTCAGGTCAGGGCATGTGTCTCGCGTAACCGAGTTGCCGACACGTGTCTGACAACACGGATCCGTGAGGAGTGTAAGAAAAAGTGTGGAGATGGGCTCCGCCAGCTTGCGTCCTCTGGCTTTCTCAAAGTGGTAGCCCCAATGTAGGCTTAGAGCATTGAAGTCCCCAGCGATCACTAGAGGTGCCTTGCCAGCCGATTTGAGAGCGCGGTTGGTCTGTAGATATGCTAACTCTTATAGCGAGATACGATATATAGAAAGATTACGATCATTATCTATTTCCCGCTTACAATACGCTTGTCCAAATTTCTGGATATGAGACTTTTGTGCATTCTTGCTTTAGCCGATGCTTTACTTAGTAGCAGGGGAGGGAGAAAACATTTAACTGAAACTTAGTGAGTCTTAACAGAGAAAGAAGCTGATGCATGTCTACTTTTGCTGAATCACCGCTATGAAACAACTTGCAATGTTTGCTAATGACAAAACTTAGATGTGTATTTTTTTTCTTGATTTCCTAGCATGGACGGTTCAGATGCACGCTGTTGTCAATACTTCTGAAAAGCAGTCTACTAACAGCTTTCATTTATGGTTTAGTGTTATGGCATACTAACTTTATAAATGCACGTTTTCTTTTGCACATAAAATGGATGAGCACCTAATCATGATCCTTTTCTATCTGTAACCTGAATGCTCTTTCGTGGTGCTGTAAAACGTAATCCTGTCACAGATATTGCTGCAGCTGTAAGAAGCCTTGAATGCATATGAAGCACTTACTCTCTTTTCACAATGAAAGGCTTGCTGTCATTTAAAACGCCAGTATAGAATACATTGCATGTCTTCTTCCCTGTTTCGGTACTGCATTGTAAAAAATCTCGCTATGCGCAAATGGTTGTTATAACGTTTGGTGACGAAGTATAAGGCAGAGCGCAGTAATTGCGAATAACTTCAAATTGCAAAGCGATATTCAAATAATCAAGGGCCTGCATACTGTAACATAGAAGCAGTAAGTTTATTTTGTAGCAATATTTCCATGATACATAGTCCACCATGAGAAAAAATTCAAATCAGCAGGAAAGGAATGAATTTACACTCTTAGGGAAAAGGGGCTAACAGGGGGCGAGAGGTTAGTCTTTTTGGGGACTAACTGACCAGCCAATGGCAATCGTCCTTTTCGGGACTAACTGCAAAGGGTGTAAGTGTTGGTCCCCTTGGAAAGGGTGCAACAGTTAGTTCCACGGGAGGAGACATTTAATGAAAAAATGCAAACGACGCGTGATTTCCAGCGTAATTTACAGCGGGATAGTTTCCGACAGAACTTCACACATATAACAACGATAAACGAAACAGAAATAAACATACATGAAAACACCAAGATTCGAACCGACCACATCAGGATTATGAGCCGAACGCGGATATGACTAAGCCACGGCAGCAAACGGCCTACGGCAGAAAATAAAAGCCTTTTATACGAAACACACACATTGTCTGTACCGCTCAAATTGTTATCAAACATATTGCTGTTTAGAGCACAGTATGGTGATTTCGGTGTCATATGCTTTTTAAACAACCTGCAACCTGCGGCAAGCTTTAATGCGCTCGCATAACGCTCTAAATCGCGTTTTGGCCAAAAAACGAAGTGTTGAACTTTGTATACATCACGGCCGGTACTTCACAACCACAACAGTTCTTTTGTTTTCGTTTCTTTTTTTGCGTATAAGGTGGTCTTATTTCTTGCAACTGGCAGCTGCACATTCATCATCATCATCAGCCTCACTACACCCTCTGCAGGGCAAAGGCCTCTCCCATGTCTCTCCAATTAACACTGTCCTTTGCCAGTTGCGGCCCCTGTATCCCCGCAAACTTCTTAATCTCATCCGCCCACCTAACTTTCTGCCGTCCCCTGCTACGTTTGTCTTCTCTTGGAAGCCACTCCGTTACCCTTAAGGGCCAGTGGTTATCTTGCCTTCACATTACATGCCCTGCCCAAGCCCATTTCTTCCTCTTGATTTCAACTAGGATATCATTAATCCGCGTTTGTTCCCTCACCCACTCCGCCGTGTTCCGATCTCTTAGCATTACACCTATCATTTTTCTTTCCATGGCTCGCTGCGTTGTCCTTAACTTAAGCTGGACGCTGTTTGTTAGCCCCCACGTTTCTGCCCCATAGGTGAGTACCGGGAAGATAGAGCTGTTGTATACTTTTCTCTTGATGGATATTGGCAAATTGCCTTTTATTATCTGAGAGAACCTGCCATATGCGCTCCACGCCATTCTTATTCTTCTAGTTGTTTCCCTCTCATGATCTGGATCTGAGATCACTATCTGCCCTCAGTAGACATATTCTCTTACTACTTCCAGCACCTGGCTACCAACTGCAAACTGCTGTTCCCTTGCTAGGCTGTTGTACATTACTTTGGTTTTCTGCATGTTAATTTTTAGCCCCACCGTTCTGCTCTGCCGGTCTAACTCATTGATCATGCTTTGCATTTCTTGTCCTGAGTTGCTTAACAAAGCAATGTCATCAGCGAATCGCAAATTACTCAGGTATTCTCCATTAACTCTTATCCCCAACTCTTCGCATTTCAAGCCCCGGAATACCTCCTGTAAGCAGGCGGTGAATAGCATTGGCGAGATCCTGTCTCACTGCCTGACACCTTTCCGTACTGGAATTTTATTGCTGACTTTATCGAGAACCATAGTAGCTGTGCAATTGTTATAAATATCCTCCAATAATTTCACATAGCACTCTTCCGCACCCTGAATCCGCAGTGCCTGCATGACAGCTGAGGTTTCCACTGAATCAAATGCTTTCTCGTAATCAATGAAGGCTATATATGGGCGTTGTTTATATTCTGCCCATTTCTCTATCACCTGATTGATAGTGTGAATGTGGTCTATTGTCGAGTATCATTTAGGAAAGCCTGCCTGATCATTTGGTTGACTGAAGTCTAAGGTTGTCCTGACTCTATTAGCGATTACCTCAGTAAATGCCTTGTAGCCAACGGACAGTAAGCTGATCGGTCTGTCATTCTTCAAGTCCTTGACATCTCCTTTTTTATGAATTAAGATAATATTAGCGTTCTTCCAAGCTTCTGGTACTCTTGATGTCACAAGGCATTGCGTGACCACACACATTACACATTACATTACAGCCACACATTACAGCCACATCACATTACAGTCATTTAGCACTGGGGGACAGCTGTGACAGGGAATTGACTGCTTCCACTCACCGATTCGCTAAGTATCGCCGAAACTTACACAGCATCACTTAAGCTTGTGAACGACGGCAACGATATGAAATGACGTGCACTTGCTCAACCCTAACCATTACACTTCACATTCGACACGTATTGAAGCTCGTAGTATTTTTTTATGCACTTGCACAGCTGTCGGCCGTTCCGGTGGCACGAAGCCTTTTTCTCACGCAAAATGGTGTCCGCTTCATCACAGGCAGAGGCGGTGCTCTCACTGGCCTTAGACCACGCCCTGTGCTTCAAAAATAGAGCAATATTGCAACCAGGGTCTCCTCGTGCGATTTTCGCGTGCTGCTATGCTGCAATTCGCCCCCATTAGTCTCTTGCTCGGCCGTTTGTCCTTTGAGTTTGCGCACGGCGCGCATTTTTGGCAAGAAGAGTGCTTGTGCAAATTTAGGGACCTAAGAGCCCTATTGAGGACTAAAGTTGTCTTTACTCCACCCTGAGCCGGTTTTTTTCTTAGAGCGTAAGAGCGCGGCAGACATCGCTTGGCGAAACGGCACCGTGTGATTCAATACCGCCATTCATGATATTCTCCCAGCACTTCAGCACTTCAAGCGCTCTCTGAGCGAGGCGACAGGGCCTCGGGCCGAAGCACGCTTATCTGGCTCCCGCTAGCGGGGGTTCACCGCACTTGTGGCGTGGTTGGGCGGTGGCGACCGTGGAGGCCGAAACGCTGCTGGTGTTCCTCTTTAGCTTTCGAGTTCTCTCTTTTATTGCACTTCTTCCCGACAATAGTAATCCCACGCAACTGGCATAGAAGCCACCTGCGTCAATTCAAGCTAAATCGCTTCATCGGCAAGCTGTGGTGCAAGCGCCCCAAACGGTGGCGCCGTGTTTGCTTGCCCTTGATAGTTTGCTCAAACGCAGTCCGCAGTTCTGAACGTTCGCACCTCTGCGAGATGAGGATAGTGCTCGGCGAGCTCACGTGGCGTAGTTATAAAAAATAAAAAGTTCTATGATGCTAAATGGCCTCCCCTTTCCTTCCGCTCCTGGCTACACAACCTTTCACCGCGTGGTGTCAACCACTCTCTTATTTGCATCCGCGTAAAAAAAAGTATTCGAGCCCAAATGGCATGTTAACGTTGTCTACATAGCTTTCTCATTTAGGGGACTCGGAAAAATTGCACAACTGAGAATGCAATAATAGTTTATAAATGCCAAGCAAAAATTCATCGCTTAAATACTTACAGATTTAAATCAGATAGAGGTTACATTTTTTTTGCTACGCAGGGGCATGAATTACTTTATTTCGCATGACGTTTTTCTTGAGGCAGCGCACAGAACAGAACAGCTGGTGCCTGTGCACGCTCTGAAGCGCCGCTCAAAACGACATGGCCAATACAGCGAAAGCCTTTTAAGAAGAGCCAACAAAGAAGGAAGTAAAAGGTACAGAATCCCCGACCCACAACAGGGACGGGAAGCATTGTGGGGGTGGGGAGGGTAGCTCTCGAGTGGAAGAACCCGTGGACACGAAGAGGGTGCCAGGGAGGGAGCAGGGGAGCGAAGGTTGCCCGATCAATCCCTCGGTTGCGTGGTGCACCGCGCCAGTACCGCATTTTTCGGCGCGGTACTGACAGGGTTTCGCTCGCGCGTGCAAGTCCACAGCTCAGCGGTATAATGCGCTAAAGCTAACACTGAATGCACAGGTGTGGTTACACACCTATCTAACGTTACGTGCTGTAGTGTAGGCCGACGCAATAGCGACACGTCTTAATCAAAGCTGCATTGCATTTTAGGCGAAACCCGTTCCAAGTGCTGCCGAGGCCTCAGTTATTATCAGGTTCCACCTTAATATTTCCCTATCTGATTTCGCTTCCAACGTCATTCCTTCAGGAAAGTAGCAGGAAAGTGGGCCTTAATTCTTTACTATTTGTATAATGCTGTTTCTAACCTTTAAATTTTTTAAATACTTCCCTGCCCAAGCGATGGAGGCTGGTCTTATACACGGCGCATAGCCTGTTCTTGTGTTTTTTTTTTTTTACTGCGAACGTATCTGGCGCGAAACCTGCAGTGGCGGGTGGCGGCATCAGTGCAAAACCCAATGAACGAAGCGTGCGTGATGAGCTATTTTCTCCACGCAAGAACCAAACGTGTTTTTGATTATTCTTCCCACGTCCCTAAGGGCGAAAAACACTCGTGACATCTTTCAGCGAGAACGCGTCATGTGGCATGATCGCTTTGTCCATCTTTTCTATCACCGGGGACGGCGACTAACTTGCAATAGTACTTGTGGCGAGCTCTTATAGCCTGAGAAACTCTGCGGGGAAATTCTTCATAGTAGGAGCAGGTATATGCAGCTTATCTATGACATTCAGCCAGTGTCATGTGTTAAAAAATCTGAGTCTCTTCAACATTTCGACTGGGACGGGGCTTCAGAAACATGCAAGTCTGGTGGCCATGCCTTCTTTACCTATTTAAATTTTTTGTGCATTTGAAAATATTATACGAATAAAACGACGACCTGCTTTTTCCCTTTGTTATAAAACAGAACACGCAGAGACAATCAATTTCACTAATTCTTACCTATGCGAAAGCATTCGCAACAGTTCTTGCCTTTTCCAGAAGTGACTGATGGGAATTGTGAGACCGAAGTTGCGCTCCCCGACCTTCGACCACCTGTAAAGGTTGGCACGCGGAGGTCTGGACGAACCTGGTCAGATTACACCGATCGACAGTCTGCACTGTAAAAAATGAAAATGCGTATAATATTAGACATTTTACAGAAAATTTCGGTTGCCACAAAGACAATGTGTGCTTGTGACCCAAGACAGAAACGTGTTCACGAATAAAACGGACATTTGCTGTACTTAGAGCGGCTGCACCCGAAGTACCAGTCACGTGGCCACCCGCTTTAGAAATAGTAGCTTTAAAATATTCAAGCTCCTCATTGTAGTTCATTTCGCATATTCGTACGCTAAAAAAGCGAGCATAGGCAATTTTCTATTCTCTTCAAGATGGTTGCCGTTGTATAGACGCACAGTACGTGCGTTTTCTGCATGGTTTTACCGACCGGACTGTTTGCGAAAGAAGGTAAGCGGTGCCATTTGCTGCTTGTTGGTATGGATAATCGGCTATGCTTCTTTTTATGAACGTCTTGCAGCCAGGTGGGACAGTTATTGCATAAAGAATGCGTGATCAAGCCCTACTGAATCTGTCGTCGCCGGACACTGAACAGTACTTAGTGCACGCATGCACACTAGTCACTATGGTCTTTACTTTTATCAGATATTTCTTGCTCTGTGCGTGCATGCACTCGATGACGATGCTATTTAGAAAAATTCCAGCCTGCGAGAGTCTGCACTAAGGCCGATCAAACTATGTACGCGCTGTTGTAAAGTCATTAGAGATGCGTGCGGTATGAAAGGCGGCATAAGAGTGCCTGGCACTGCTAGCCCTCCTCGTGCCTTTGGCCACAGTAAAGACGGAGGCAAGTGCCGCCGCACGTGTGTTTTCTCTACGCGACAATGCAGGGCGTCAGTACCCGCCAAAGGTCTCGATCGAAGCGTTGTGCAATGGGAACCAGTTTTTGAAATTTCTGGGAATCCCTTCGTACTTTTGACCAACGCGCGGCCAGCCCGCAGTGCCACGCTTTCGCGAGTACACTTTTATATTCCCCTCAGCTGAAGCCTGCTGGCGTGCACACAATAGCACTAACATTGAATATGGAGTGCTCTAAGCGAGATGGGCCTGGATTGCGGGTTGTTATATTTAAATTTATAACCGTCACCTATTTATACCGAATTCTGGTACCTCAAACGGCGATCACAAACGCCCTTAGTGTTGGATTCATGCATTATTAAAAGAGTCGCCTTTGGTATACCTCTCACTTTTCGCCTTAGGACCACTTTCCGTCATTGTTGTAGAATTATATTGGTTATGGATTTATTATCTGACTTTAATGGTTAAGATAGCTTTAGGATGTGAATCTTACGCCGGTCCTTCATTCCTTCGAGCAGAGCCATGAAAGTTACGGATTTTTGGGCATCGTAACAAAGGAGAAACCCGCAAGGACCAGCACGGCCTTGCACCAGGAGTTCCGGTGCTAAAGTGCCACTTCAAACCTTCATGTTATCAAAGCTCCCTGGCTGTTTTCTTGAAATAAACATAATTTTTCACAAAGCACCTGGTGTCGTAATGGACGCTTAACGGAAAAAAACAACCAAATGTGACCAAAAAAAAAACAGAAAACATAAGTAAGTCAAAATCCGTACGTAGAAACAAGAAACCAGAGTTTTCGCATTTTGTGTAAGTCAAAACAGAACATATGTTAAAAAGCAAAAGATCTCAAAGCAGAAAAGGTATGTCAAAAAACACAAAA
Source organism: Amblyomma mixtum (assembly GCF_055824585.1). NCBI lineage: Eukaryota > Metazoa > Arthropoda > Arachnida > Ixodida > Ixodidae > Amblyomma > Amblyomma mixtum. The sequence continues at coordinate 142,521,706 of NC_143013.1, read as the reverse complement.
GCTCAAAGCAGAAAACACATCACTCCGAACATTTTCTGGCAACGCTGAGACCAGAATATTTTTTTATTTTTGAGGGAAAATTTTTTACAGTACGGTGACACTGCTTCCCTCGAACCAATGGGCATTCTTCGCTCTCGTGATGCCACTGCCGTTCGAATGACCTCACCACCCTGCAACCAATAGTTTTTTTTTTTTTTACTGATGCCGTCTGTGGTGACGTCGTAGGCTTCCAGCCAGTCCCCATCTTGCTGGACGACGCCGGTGCGATACGAGTTTTTGCTCAAGTAAACGTTCTATGCCATCCCGAAAAACTACGCTTAACCGTAACCTCTACCACATCGCTGCAGTGACATAGGCTCGACTCCATCCACTCCTGCTATTGCTTTAATTCTTGTCCTTTGGCAATGCTCATTACCCCTCCACGCCTCTGTTCTGTTAAAAAGCTGAAGTTCCATGCGACTAGAGCGAGCGCAGCGCACTACGGATGCCTGATAATGGTGAGCAGCAGTTATCTAAACTTTACATTTACACAGGTAAGAAGCACGTAAACCACAAGGAACTGCTACTTTCAGAAAACAATGAAATAAAAGTAGAAGTGACACGAAGTGGACGAGAACCATAAATGCGCACATACGAAATGCTCGCATTCTGCACGCTGGTACTTGTGTAAGTTGTGGCGCCACTTCAGACTGTGTAGCTGAGAGCGCGGGGCAATCGGATCTAGGGAGAGCGCTGAGCCGCGTAAATAGAGACCTGAATGCCAAGAGTGGCCTTTCCTTTTATTGTCCCCCACCAGTGGCGCCGCGAACGCATGTCTCCGCTGAACAACCCTCGACTGACGCTACATATTCATGAACAGGCAATGTGTAGCAATACCCTACGCTTTTTTTCGAGCGAGCAATGCTCTTCACAGGAATGGCAGCGGACGTGAACGAAACGGGAACGGACGGAATGCAGTCGAGACCACTAATAATGGTCCTGACGGTCGCGGAAATAAGGTTCGTCGCATCATAGATTACTAGCAACTGTACTTTCACTATTACTGCCGAAAATCAGTCACCAACAGTGGTGTTTATTTTTTTAAATGTTTATTCCGCACATCGTCATCTTCATGCAGATCCTCATTCCAACCACTCATCCCCATCTTCGTCATAATCAGCCTGACTACGCCCCCTGCAGGGCAAAGACACCTCCCATGTCTCTCCAATTAACCCTGTCCTGTGCCAGCTGCGGCCACCGTATCCTCGCAAACTGGTTAATTTCATCCGCCCACCTAACTTTCTGAAGCCCCCTCCTACGCTTGCGTTCTCTTGGTACCCGCTCCGTTACCCTTAAGGAGGAGAGGTTATTTTGCCTCCGCATTACATGCCCTGCCCAAGACCCTTTGTTCCTCTTGATTTCGAGCAGGTTATTAATAACACACGGTTGTTCCCTCACCGAATCTGCTGGCTTCCGTTCTCATAAAATTAACCGATCATTTTTCTTTCCATAGCCCGCTTAGTTGTCCTCAAATTATCCTCAACCCTTTCGTTAGCCTCCACGCTTTTTCCCATAGATGAGAACATGTAAGATACAGTTGTTATATACTTTTCTCATGAGGGATATTGGTAAACTGCAATTTATGACCTGAGAGAACCAATTCTTATTGTTATAGTTATCTCTACCTCATTATCCGGATCAGCGGCCACTACCTGGCTTTATATATATATATATATATATATATATATATATATATATATATTGAAAGGGGGTTCGCGTACTAGTGACCTCAGCTATACGGTTCACCAAACAGCTGAGCGGACGGCAGCAAAATCACAGTCAGTCTACACAGCCAGAGAGCTGGAGCCGCGCGCGCCGGCACACTTCGTCGTCAACTTCTTCGTCTGCAATCGAGGCAACCTGAGGCGCATTCATAATAGTTCAGGCGCGTTAATTGTAATTCACTACAATGGCCCCGGGATGGAAGAGGAGCCATCCTGGCGACCTATGGTGCTGGCAAGAGGAGCGGGTCGTAATAAGTCTTGAGGCGACTGACATGGACAAGCTCACGGCCGCGACGACGCAAGTCCGAAGAGGGTGTAAGCGAAGAGTGTGAGCGCTGGTCACGACGTCGATGATCGACGCAAGCCACGGGTCTTTGCGCTGTTCCGCAAGCATATCAGAGGCAGTAAGAGGCGAGAGGACGGGTTCAGGCACGGATGAGCATGCAGCGGCGGTGGGCAGAGGAGATCGAGATAGAGCGTCGGCGTCCATGTGCCTGCGGCCAGAGCGATATACAACGCGGATGTCGAACTCCTGAAGGCGGAGAGCCCACCTGGCGAGGCGGCCGGCCGGGTCTTTAAGAGACGACAACCAGCAAAGCGCGTGATGGTCCGTGACGACATCAAACTGGCGGCCGTACAGATAGGGTCGAAATTTCATGAGTGCCCAGACGATCGCTAAACATTCCTTCTCCGTAACGGAATAGTTGCATTCAGCCTTGCTGAGCACCCGACTCGCATACGCCACGACGTATTCCTCATAACCATCTTTCCGCTGAGTCAGGACAGCTCCGAGGCCGACGCCACTTGCATCAGTATGCACCTCGGTAGGGGCTCTCGGATCGTATTGGCAAAGTATGGGCGGCGAGGTAAGAAGACGGCGCAGTGTGGTGAACGCGTCTTCGCATTCGGGGGACCAAGCGGACAGGTGGTTGTCTGTTCCAAGCAGTTTCGTGAGTGGCGCAATGATCGACGCAAAATTGCGGACGAAGCGCCGAAAATAGGAGCACAGACCGATAAAGCTCCGAAGCTGCTTCATTGTTGTCGGCTTGGGAAACTCCGCAACAGCGCGAAGTTTGGCCGGGTCGGGGAGAACGCCTTCCTTAGATACAATGTGACCCAAGATGGTTAGCTGCCGGGCGCCGAAGTGGCACTTCTTCAGATTAAGCTGTAGGCCGGCGTCGGTGAGGCAAGTCAGAACCTGCTGCAGGCGCGTGAGGTGAGTGGAAAAATCTACCGAAAAGACAACGATATCGTCCAAGTAACAGAGGCACGTATGCCACTTCAGCTTCCGTAAGACGTTATCCATCATTCTTTCGAATGTAGCTGGCGCGTTGCACAGGCCGAATGGCATAACGGTGAACTCGTAAAGGCCGTCGGGGGTAACGAATGCGGTCTTCTCACGGTCAGCGGCAGCCATCGGGACCTGCCAGTAGCCCGAACGCAAGTCAAGAGAGGAGAAGTATTCGGCGCCTTGGAGACAGTCAAGAGCGTCATCGATGCGGGGAAGCGGATAATTGTCTTTGTGGGTAATTTTGTTCAGTCGCCAGTAATCGACACAAAATCTGATAGAACCGTCTTTCTTCTTGACCAGCACCACCGGAGAAGACCAAGGGCTGTGAGAGGGACGGATGACGCCACGGTGCAGCATGTCTTCAACGTGCTCACTTATCACTTGACGCTCAGCCGCAGACACGCGATAGGGGCGCTGCCGAAAAGGCGGGTGGGAGCCGGTCTCAGTGCGATGAGCCACGGTTGATGTACGGCCTAAAGGCTGATGGGCTGCATCTAAAGCGAAGCGGAAAGTGTGGAGTAGGGCTGAAAGCTGCTGACGGTAGGTGGACGGAAGAGTATCGTCGATGGCGGCGCGGAAAAGTTCGTCAGGCTCAGGTTCAGTAGCGAGCTCGGAATGCATGGCGTTTAGAGAGGGACCGCTGGCTGCCTCGTGGACATTAAGGGCAGAGAGAAGGCAGACAGGTTGAATGCAGCCAGGAGACTCACCAGGTAGCAGGGTAAGGGCACACGAGGATGGATTGTAGAGCAGCATCTTCGTGACACCCCGCCGAACATCGAGGACAGCAGAAGGTAGCGGCAGGTTCTTCCGGCGTACAAAGGAAGCAGACGCCGTAAATAAAACGGTGTCATCCGACGCGGCACGGCACGACAGGGAAACAAGGGCAGATGCTCCCGGCGCTACTTCAACATCTTCAGCGATAGTGACCTTGAGTGGCAAGGGGGCAGAGGTTTCAGTAGTAAGCTCGTCAAACAAAGGGGAAAATTCAACTTCAGAGCGGGCGCAATCGATGACGGCGTTGTTGTGCGACAGAAAGTCCCACCCGAGAATTATGTCATGTGAGCATGAGGACAGCACCAACAATTCGACTGAATACAATATATCGTCAATGATGACTCGCGCTGTGCACGAGGCGAGAGGGGCAATGCACTGTTCACTAGCGGTGCGGAGCGAGAGACCCGTAAATGGCGTCGTGACTTTGCGCAAGCGGCGGCAGAGTTTTTCGTGAATCACTGATACTGAGGCACCCGTGTCGATAAGCGCATGTACCGGCAGTCCGTCGACGATGACCTGAAGAACGTTGCGTGGGGCAAACGGAGGCCTTGAGCTTTTCGAACAGCGCGCAGTTCTTGCCTCCGGAACTGCGGATCTTAGTTTCCCTCTTCAGCGGAGGGAGGGCGACGGCGCATTGGTGACAGTGAGCGACGGCGCGGTGATGGAGAACGTCGGGTCTCGTAAGCACGACGGTCGGGGGCATACGCGTCTAGCGGCGAGGATGGAGAAGCCGAATAAAACATCTGGGATGGATGCACAGGGGTTGAGATGGTTGGCGATGCGACCATGCGACGGCGACAGTGGCGGGCGACATGTCCCGCGTACCCACAGGAGTAACAGATGGGTCGGTTATCCGATGTGCGCCAAGGGTTGTAAAGCCGCTGCGGAGACGGCGAAGAAACCGGGGCTGGTCGTAGAGACGGGGCGGGGCGCAGGACGGGCTTACGAGGTGGAACAGTCAGGGGCACGGAGCGCGCCGCTGCTTCTGCGTAGGTCATCCGGGCGGGTATAGGCGATGGTTGGGGATACTGAGCCTCGGCGTAGGTTAAGGGAGCAACCGAAGGGACTGGATGTGCAGTAGGAATAGCCTCGGCAACTTCATGGCGGATGACCTCCTGCAATGGCGCCACCAGAGGAGTCGCAGCGTCGTGACAGGAGGGCATCAACGAGAGCTGACGCGCGACTTCCTCCCGAACAAACTGCTTTATCTGCGGTGACAGTTGCGCCGGGTCGGTGTCAGATGTGAGGGAAGCAAGCGATTCCTGCTGCGAGAGCGGAGAACGGGTGAGGATGCGTCGCTTCCGAAGTTCGTCAAAGTTCTGGCAATGAGTAATGACTTCGGCGACTGTGGTGGGATTGCGTGCCAGAAGCATCTGGAACGCATCGTCGTCGATTCCTTTCAAAATGTTCTCAATCTTGGCGCGCTCAGACATAGAGGTATCAACTCGTGTGCACAGGTTCACAACGTCCTCTATGTAGCTGGTGAAATTTTCACCAGGCAGCTGCGCCCGACTCCGCAGGCGTTGTTCCGCGCGCAGCTTGCGCACCGCAGGCCTGCCAAATACATCAGAAAAAATTGGACTTGAAAGCTGACCACGTCGGGATGTCGGATTCGTGGTTTCTGAACCATAGGTTCGCAACGTCCGAAAGGTAGAAGATGACGTTGTTAAGTTTGAGTGCATCGTTCCACTTGTTATGGGTGCTCACCCGTTCGTACGATGCCAGCCAATCCTCGACGTCATCGTCGCCGGTGCCACTGAAGAAAGCGGGATCACGCTGCCGCAGCGCTCCAGCGCACAGAACGGTCGGGGTGGGTGGTGCAGGACTGGGCACGGAGTCCTTAGGCATTGTGAGCGGCGGGAGAAGACGGCTGCGAAGGTCCAGGGCGTCAGACGACCGCAACCTCCACCAAATGAAAGGGCGTTCGCGTACTAGTGACCTCAGCTATACGGTTCACCAAACAGCTGAGTGGACGGCAGCAAAATCACAGTCAGTCTACACAGCCAGAGAGCTGGAGCCGCGCGCGCCGGCACACTTCGTCGTCAACTTCTTCGTCTGCCATCGAGGAAACCTGAGGCGCATTCATAATAGTTCAGGCGCGTTAATTGTAATTCACTACAATATATATATATATATATATATATATATATGCTATTCGGCGCTTGTTTAGAAGAGGTGTTCCGAGGCCTGGATTATGATCAGTTCAGGGTAAGAGTTAATAGAGAACGTCTAAGTAAGAATTTGACATTCGATAATGATATTGCCTTGCTGACTCCCTCAGGAAATGAGCCGCTGAGCATGATCCATGAGTTAGACAGGCAGATCAGAACGGTAGGTCTTAATATGAAGAAAACCAAACTAATGTTCAGTAGTCTCGCAAGGAAGGAGCAGTTCCCAATTACTTGCGAGGTGCTGCATGTCGTAACCGGAATACGTCTACCTAAGCCAGGTAGTGGCCAGGTATATATATATATATATATATATATATATATATATATATATATATATATAGTATATAAGTGCAGTGAAACCAACTGAGGGTTGTTCATAAACGCGTGGCCTAGTCCTGAGTATTTTTTTCGCTCTTCGAAGTTAATTCATTAGTTAAGTTTAATTTGCTATCTCTTTAATTAGTGCGGTCAGCACTTTAGGTCAGCAATGTGCTAACCTGAATTTTTACTTTATTCATTGCCGATTCCACGTCTTCATAGAATTTTTTAACAAAACTTCTGGTTGGGCTAGATGGTGCATAGCTTATTTTTGTAATGAATTCAAGCGCACAACAACACGCACACAAGAGAGGAAAGACACAGGACAGGCGCTAAATTCATATAATCTTTCAACGACCTGGTCATCAAAGCTGGGTATAAGAGAATAGGCCTGCATTACCGTCAGCTTGTGCCTCTTATTAAGCCTAATTACGATAGCTGCCACCCTCTCGTTAATACTATAGACCTCCTCTATGTTGCCGCTATATCGCGACTTGTGAGGAATTCTACACCTAGTTCCCGTCTCCCCGCTAATCTATGATAGCATGGTGCGTGCCCGCAACTTAGTACTGTGTATGCCTCATCTCTCCTCCTAATCTCACCAACTTAGGCTCTAAGGCCTTTGATTTAATGCCCTATAGTTCCTCGAACAGCACTGCTAGGCTAGCCTCGCTGAATAAGGTTTTAACATTAAACGTTTGCCATGCTGAGTTTCCAATGGCGGCCTGTCCGGACCAGAGATTCCTAGCACCCTCCTCAGCATCACAGGTCTCACCGGCGCCTTGGTCAGTTGCTGCGCAGCCGTTGAAAAGTGAGGGCCGAGGGATAATTGGTTTGCACAGAGGACGTTGTGGCCAAGTATTACACCAGGGTGGCCAAATCCTGTACTGGTGAGCTGCACTGGTGAGGGAGTGTGTTGTCGCTTATCGTCACAGAGATCAGGCCGCACCCCAGGCCTGGTTATGCAATTCCATCAACACGCGGATTTGTTTTTTAACCCGATGAAGAATTGCACGAAACCGGGACTCTAACCCCGGCCCTCTTGCACACGAGGCGGGTATTCTATCTGTACGCAATCGCTGCATTTGTGCCTGCACGGGCAGGTAAAATTGATATCTGACATGGTGCTCTATATAAAGCTATTTGCTTCCCTTTTTGTGCGTCGCAGCGCGCGAAATTATCGCAGTTTTTATCAAGCTGTGGTTGTTCATATCGCACGAGCTGCAAACTAACGTTTACATGAACAAGTGTAATCTGCATAGGAGAGTACAATCTGCAAGCCAGCTGAAAGCTGTGACGCAATTGGGATTAGGGGGGTGGATTGGGGGGAGGGTGTTTGGGGTGTCCATTGCTCAAGAAGTCGGCGTCGTTCCTTCGGCTCCAGCGGTTGCAGAGACGCGCGCCTTATCTTTCAATATTTTCTTTCTCATCTATTTCTTGCGACTCCATCCTCCCTTCATGCGGCAGTGATTGTGGGCCATTTAGAGCAAGCGGACAGGCTGATGCATCTTCCTTTTATCGTGAGAGCGTTAAAGGTCGCCTTCACAGCAGAACAGGGAGTAGTTGGCGTCGTGCCCGGTTTGTGCGGGAAAGCAGGATTGGTCGACATGATGTTACGTCACACGAAGAGCTGTGGAATTAAAAGTGGTTAAAACATTAAAAAAAAATACCTGAACTCTGGTTACAAGGTCGCAGCATGGCTCTAATATAGTTACGACTTTCGAGTATATGATGTGCACGAACGGCGCTGATAATTGGAGTAATTAATCGGCATCGAATTCCTGACCTCTGGTTTGCGAGTAAAAAAGGCTACCGCTGCCCTATGGAGGCCCAGTCAAACATCATGGTTGAAGCGGGGTTTTATGCGTATTTGTTGTGGTCTTTTGCATAATATCGAAACAATGTGATGCCTGCGGGACAAGAGGGGCTGGCGACGGGAGCCATAAATGCTGTCGCGTCATACATACCATTAAAGAGGGAGCTATGTGTCGCCCCAAATTTTTTCTTCTTTCGGGCTCTGCACTGGCAACAGTAGGTGAAAAATGCAACAGGATCGTCTACTCGCGTAAGCGCACCCTTTCAGGTGTGTTTTATTTTGTCGGATTTTCTCATTGTCCGGACGGACGGACGGATGGACGGAAGGACGAAAACCTGTCGACACTGAGAGATGAAAGTGCAGCCGCGAAATTCTTCCTTGCATTAAAAAGTTTCCGAATGGTTTCTTTCGTTTTGGTGACTGTTGGCTTTCTTTATGAGTAAATAGGTGACAGCTTTCCATTTGGTAACCGGATAAACGTTGCCACTGTTGGTGCAGTTGAAGACCTATCCCTGGACGCATTAGCAGGGGGGGGGGGGGGTATAAGTTGTCATCGCGTATCAGCAGTTTCGAATAAAACCGTTCACTGCAAAAAGTTCCAGAAATTAAGCAATCGCCCGTTGAGTAATCCAGCTGGATAGCGCTGGTATTCAATGCTAAATGTGCCGGAGACGTATTCGAGCACGCCCAAAAACACTTTATAAGCAAGGTCAGTATCAACTGCGCGCTAAATAAAAAGAAGTATTACCAATGTAGATCAGATAAGTGCGAAAACAGGGACCTGGTGCACACATACTGTAGTTACTTTCTCTCGGGGATACAACCACTTCAAAATGCTTGGGGAAGGTGCCAGCGAGGACAGCTTTTATCTGCGCAGAATTACTGGCGACTGGTCAATAGATAATGCGCTGAGCGCACCGCGGTGTAAACGGCGGGAGCTCCGCACTTAACGGCATTGCAGGGATGAACCGCACAAAGACCGGCATCGGTGTGGCGTCCGCGGGTCCACTGCAGCGCAGCGTTCATTAAATGGCAATCGCCGTGGCGGGCTTGATGCTGGCGTCCGGAGCCTAATTGCAATACTCACTTTCACACTTAACCATGGAGCGCCACAGTTTACGGGGGGAGGTGGGGGTGAAGGGGAAGGGGGTTGCGGGGAGAGTTCTGCTAAGCGGCGGACTACGCGATGACGCTGCTTGTCAAGGTCCCCGAGTGCGCGCTGAAGGGAGCGCTCGCTGCCTCTGCCCGCACGGGATAGGCCGCGTGCATGTAGTCTAGGGGCAAGCGCTGTCACCGGAACGTGTGGAGAGCATGCTTCTTGCTGGGATGTATATTGCATGAGCTCTGAAGCACCACAGGACGCTGCGATTAGCCGCTGTTATTAATGGCTTCCTGGCGCTGCTGCACAAAAAAAAACCGAACGGCCATTTTGGTCATTAATCTTTGTGTGATGTCACGCAGTCACCGCGCAAGTCTTGTTGATAAATATGTGCATTTATGGCAGTGAGCAACATCACACACTGTTTAAGTAAGACTGTGTCCAGCGTTGTTGGGCTTTCGCTCTGTAATACTTCATGCTTTTTTTTTCTCACACCTCGTTTCACCAGAGTGTTCAAATTTTTTTATAGCGTCCCAAACATTTATTTTTTCAACGCACTGACATTAGTACCCTCATCTCTTCAAGACATGGTTTGGTTTGGTTCATTAGGGTTTAACGTCCCAAAGCAACTCAGGCTATGAGGGACGCCGTAGTGAAGGGCTCCGGAAATTTCGACCACCTGGAGTACTTTAACGTGAACTGACATCGCACAGTACACGGGCTTGTAGAATTTCGCCTCCATCGAAATTCCGCCGTAGCGGCCAGGGTCGCACCCGCGTATTTCGGGTTAGCAGCAGAGCGCCCTAACCACTGAGCCACTGCGGTGGGTCTTCTGAAAATATGTGCGTTTTTTGTTGTATGATGCCGCTCCCATCATGCGGGAGGTTTTCACCTACCAGCCGCCCACCTTACTCTTCGCCAATATAAACCTTCAGATTCATCTCTCCCCCGCATCAAATAACCCTCTTCTTCCCCTTGGATCCTACCCTAAACAAAGAGCTCGTGGTTTTCACACAATAAATTAGTTGGAACTACCGCTCGACATCTTTTTCTGTGTGCGTGTCTTTCCTGCGATTCAGAATATGACATACCTGCATTCACAGCGCAGTAGCCAGCATATTCCACCTACAAAACCAGCTCCACCCTAAAGCAGCTTCCGCCACCACAAACCACCCATCTCCATACTCCAGAAGGCCCTATCCCCACATGCCTTCCACTCACTCCCCCTCCTCCCCCCCCCCCCCCCGCTCCCCCGACACCTGCACACACGAGAAGGCCACGAAGCAGTGAAACCATAAAGCGACGGCGAAATACAATTGAAAGCTGCAACACGAAGCGAAATATGCGACTAGCGCAGCTGACGCAGATTAGTCGCGTCGCTTACTAGGATCGCCTGTGCCTTTTTCGTGGTGTACAAATTTTTTCGCAAAGCACCGGTTGTCAGGTGCCGCGGAATATTTACGTTCTCTAAGATAAAAAAAGGAAGTTCTTAACGGACCCTATGGAAAGAAGGAAACTTTGCTGTGAGAATTATCGGTTAATTGTAAGATATTTTGACGGACTAGAGGACGACGAAGCGGGCAGTGGCATGGGCAGGAGCGCTCGGGCTAGGCTCGCAGCCATTAAACCATATCATCGCCATCAGTCATGCAGTCCTGTCTTCATGTAACAATATCAAAAGTTTATGTCATGCAACATTATCAAAAGGCGGCCCAAACGAAATCTTCCTTACACCACACTTAAGCTCTCTTGGCACCATTTAACAAAGCCCTCAAACCCGTACGTGTCTGCAGGAGCAGGTCTTAAAAACATGATTTTTAAGGAGTACAGTGCATGCACTGAGCCCATTCAGCGCCTAAAATTGGAGCTTACAGGGATAAAAGGCATCCATTGTTAGAGAGCGCTTCGGAGCATCAGCAGGAATTTATTGAGGTGCCAGAAGCTGACCGCGCGGCCGCGTTTTGATGGACCTGAAACGCAAAGGTACCGTGCGCTCAGCGATGCCAGTGCACGTTGAAGATTCCCAGATTGTTCAGATTATTCCGGAGGCCTCTACTACGGCATCTGTTTCTTATTTCACAACCACCTTCCTCCCTCCCCTTAAGGCGCGGTTCGGGTGCCCACTGAGATCGGAGACAATTACTGCGCCGTTTCCTTTCATCAAAAACCAACTTTCATTTTTACAGAATTGGCAGTAATAGATTTTCTCCTTGAGTGCGCTGTGTTCAAAAACTATAAAATGATGCTCCAATAATCAAAAAGGCATATGTTACTCCGTCCGCAAATATTTATAAACCGCAGACCGGACTAGCAGTATTGGTGCAGTTGTTTACTGCATTCTTTTGTTTGTCTTTGTTGCTTAACTCAAAAGTGCTTTGAAGACTACAAATGTACTTCTTTTGCCTGATTCTTCTCTTATGAAGCTATTAAGAAGGAGGAGGAGCAGGACGAGGAATAAGAGAAAAGGCAGGGAGGTTAACCGGAACAATAATCGGTTTGCTACCTTACGCGGGGAGAAAGGGTGAGGGTACAAAACAATCACAGAGAAAGGAGAGTAGCGAAAAATTGAAGTCACGCTGAAAAGTCAGCGTTCGTAAAAGTCACAGCCTATCATGAGGGCCAGAAGTTCGCAAGCAGCGAAGTAGTGTCTTGGAGGCCTTCATCGTCGACGATCCCCGCGGCCAGTGGCCGAGAATCTTCATTTCCGTCAGTGGGCCTGCATCTAGACGCTCCAGCACACGGCTGAGACTGCCTTTCAGCGCTGTACGGAGGGCAGTCACAAAGAATGTAGGATATAGTCTTGTCATACCCGCAGATAGCACATGCAGGGCTGTTACCCATACCGATTAAGAAAGAGTAATCGTTGGTGGAAGCTACACCAAGCCACAGGCGACGCACCAAAGTTTCTTCACGTCGTGGTAGGCAGGATGGAAGTCGGAGCTTCAGATCTGGGTCGAAGGATTTTAAACGTGATTTGGAAAATTGGGCGGAATTCCACGCGGCATGCATGATGTCCCGCGCAAGTGCGCGAAGCCTGCCCGCTGCGTCTGATCACGAAATGGGGATCGACACAAAATCGCCGTCGCGGTGAGCAGTTCGCGCGACCTCATCCGCGCGGTGATTGCCTGCTAAGCCGCTTTGCCCCGCTAGCCATTCGCAGATAATGTTATGTCCTAAATTTATTGATGGCAGGGTGGTGTAGTTTTCGAATTTCCGAGATCAGTTAGTTGTTCATGGGCTCCACGGCGGAGAGCAGCTTGTAAGCCTTGAAGGGCAGTTTTGGAATCAGTGAAAAAAGACCACTGCTCAGGGCGCTGCTGATTGATGTGTTCAATGGCGACACGAAGAGCGCTGATTTCTGCACCCGTCGAAGAAGCCTGATGAGCTATACTAACTCTAATTTCTGTTGCCTTTGCGGGGATGACCACGGAGTCCGAAGAACTGATAGGGCTCACTGAGCCGTCGGTGCAGACGTGCACCCGGCTTGCATGGTGTTCATAGATATATTCAAGAGTGACTTGTTTTAGTTTTATCGTCGATGAGTCGATCTTCTTCCTGCTGCCAGGTATTGAAAGAAGTACACGAGGATTGCGCAAGCTCCAGAGTGGCGAGGACGGTCTAGAAGCGGGTGTAAACTGGGACGGCAGAATGGCGCGACGTGCATCAATGGTGTTTTTAAAGTATGCGTGCGGCCTGGAAGTAGGAAGACTGGCAAGTTGGTGAGAGGGAACCCGGCCTATGTGTCAAAAATTTGCCCTCAGTGCGTCAACTGTTAGGTATGTAGCGATTGGATGCTCTTGGGCGATGGGTACAGATGCCGCCTAGAGTTAGATTTCGGCAATCCTAGGCAATTCCGGAGAGCTTGAGCGCGAACTCTTTGCAGACTCTGTATATTTGTTTTTCGAATGGTTCCAAGTACAGGGACGCTCTAGCGAAGAAATGGCATGCATAAGGCGTTGTAGAGCTGCATCATCGACCGCACTGGCGCTCTTTTCGACTTTCCCCCCAGAAAGGCGAGAACGTGAAAAATCATGGTCCGTGTTTTTTCATGTATGAAACACTGATGATAGGTCTCGGTCGATGATTACTCCCAGAAACCGACGGCTCTTTGCGTAGGTTATCGCTGTGCCATTGATGTATACATTATAATGAGACATGTTCCATGCGTGTAAAGACAATAATCGAGCACTTTTCGGTTGAAATCTGTACGCCTTGACGGTGGAGGTAGGCCGCCACAATACTTGACGTCTTTTGAAGACTCGCTCGAACTTGTGGGCGCGTAACTGTGGTAGTATGTCGACAAGCCCGACAGGTGCAAGGTTTAACAGCGGTGGGCTACGCAATCCACCCTGCGTGACTCCGCGGGAATTGAAATGAGAAGATGTTGGGCCATCCTCATTCTGCACAAAGAGAGATCTGTTGGACAAATAACTGCGTATCGAGCAGAATACGCCACCACCAAGCTTTGCAGTTTCCAGAGCATGCAAAATCGCCTCGTGAGTTACATTCTCGTATGCACCCTTTATATCCAGGAACAATGCCGCAGTCAAGCGCTTCAAATGTTTTTGGCGCTGGACGGGTGACACCAAGGGTGGTATTCTCCCGGTGTCGCCTTTTGCGACATGTCGCATTCGCTCTTCGCGGATTGGCTCGAGCCGCGATGACGGCGACGTGACGACACGGATCCGCCTTCCTGCTACGTCATCGTGACTTCACCCCAATTTACTACGCTTAGACTAACAACGGAATGCGTTGAAGCGATTTGCGCGAGCGACGGGCTACGAAATTGATGCTAGACGCCATGGATCCCACTCTCCTTGCCTGGTTTTTGAGTTGCGAAGAGTGGCGTGTCCGCGGACACCGCGACCAGTTTGCCTTGGCCGACGAATCTTGTCGGCGGCATTACCGGCTGTCGAAGAGCACAGCACCGTGACTACCGTCTGCTGAGCCGGACTGCCACTCGCCATGCGTAGTTACTTTGCACCGTCGTAAAGAGACGACGAAGCAGATCTTGCCCGCTGCGACGAGATGGCCTTGGAAGCGCTTGCGCTCGCATCTACATGACCCTTCAAGGCTTTTTAATGCACGTTAGTGCAACGAAACAGTGTCTGCACGAGCCAAAGAGGATTTAAAGCAATGTGACGACTTTTACAAACCTAAAACTGAACATTAGAGCGTTTTAGTAGTGCGGGCTTTGCGTAATTGCGTGCATAGCGGAATAGCGGGTCCAGAGTGCGCATGCGCACAACGCTAATGGGGAAATAGCGTTAGCGTACGAACGCAATTGGCAGCTGCAGCTTTTGCGCCCTTAGCGTGAAAACATGGCGGCGTCCCTCAAGCGAGAGCCGCCCGTTTCAGCCAATTCTGCAGTCCTTGCGATTCCGGTCGGCATGTTTACCGACAACTATTGGTGTTGTTGCTTTTCTCTATGACTTATCTTGCTTCGATGATAAAGTGTAAGCTGCAATTCAGCCTAGTTTTTGACATACGCTCTCGATTCTGGAGCGCGCAAGCCTAATGGGACCTCCAGCTACACTGCTACCGTCTGCAACTGCCCGAAACGCAGCCGAAACCTAGCGCAACCGTCCGGAACGAAACAAAAATAGATTTGAAGCTTTTTCGTGGTGTTTTATAGACTAAAATGAAGTAAAGCAAGTTTATATTGAATTTGCAAGTATTTTTTGAACATTAGACGTCATGTGATGGCAAATATTCTTGCTATCAAAGGTACGAAACTACTGCTGCTAGTGAGTCAGCAATGGTAAATTGTCGCTTCTCGGAGTGAATGAAAGCCCCGCCGACGAAAGTGCCGGCGGCGTTGGTAGAGGTCAAGAGACTTGAAAGGGTGCAGCTGGTGTGGGCATGTTCGAAGGTCACGAACGTCATTCCAGATGAGTGACTTATGTTTCCGTAGAAGAAGCGTTTCACAGAATGTCTTCTAACGTTGTGCCTCTAGAGCTTGAATTCTGCACTGAATTTTCTTTTGCATGCGCCTCGCATCTCTGAAATCAAGGTTCGACTTTGTGCGTCAGTATCTACGCTCTGCCCTCCGTCGCCGTGATCGTAGACGCTGCAATTCCATATCGAATTCCGTGTACTTTATATTTGGGGTGAATAGCCATGTCGCGTTTTACATGGCCTCCTTAATTTTCCTTTCCAAACTAGCGGATGAACCTTCTCTGCAAGCATCTTCCATAAGTGCTTGAAACACTGACCAATCGATGCGTCGCATGCGTTTGGCAGAGGTGCATGTGGGAAGGCCAATAATGACCACATATGTAGAGATATGGTCACTTCCGCTGGTTTCAGTATCCGAAAACCACCGCATGTTGCTGATAAGGCATCGAGAAACGAAAGCCATGTCAGAGCAGCTGCTCTAAGTTGTGCCTCGAATATAGGTTGGGGAGCCGTCATTTAGACACTGGAGGTCATGGTCAGAGGCGAAGGACTCAAGTTTTCGCCCCCTAATGCTCATTCTAACGCCTCCCCATACGATGTGATGAGCGTTAAAGTCGCCCATGACGTTCCAAGAGCCGAGTGTAACCGCCATCAGGTCGCTCAATAGTGCAGCGTCAAATAGACTTGATGGCGACATATACGCACCCAGAAGCGTAAACGTAAGCTTATGCCTCTTCACTGTCAGGCAAACGTACTGGTTGTCGTTATTAGGGAGAATTTCTTGAAGCACATACGAAAGTTCACACCGAATGTTGACGACGACTTTACTGTTTCCTCGGTGCGTGGGAGATGCAAACGCCTCGTAGCCTGACACTCGCAATATATTTGGTACATTCGGCTCACAAATAACAGGGATGGGAAAATTATTTGCGTAAACTTGGAGATGGCCTTGACTTTCGTGGCCAAATGGACGAGCAAATTTTCGGGAGTGACGGCCGGGGAGTGACGGGAGTGACTATCGGGCTCCCTTGATTTAGTATGGCAGGTGGAGGAGGAGGACAAGATGCCGCAGTACTAGAGGTCACCTTCCCAAAAGTAACGGCTTTCTCAGAACTTCGACGACGCGAACGATGTCATCACGACGTCGTCGCACCTTCGCATCGGCCTCTCTGTGCATACAATGGTCTCGCATCACTGGCTTCAGCACTCAGCGTCCGTCCTTTACGCGGGGCAGACTTTCTAGGAGGAATCGTGAGGGCCACGACAGTTGGCACACTTGAGGGTAGTCACACGGCAAACTTCGCTGCTCTGTGGCTCAGAACATCTAGGGCACACGATGGTGTTCTTGGAGACGCCACTCAGGGGTTCTATCTTCATGCACTTTCTGTATTGCCGTGGCTTAGGAACGGAAGGTCGAACCGGGAGGCAGAAATGTTCAACTTTCACATACGATGGTATGCAGTCCCCTTTGAATGTGAGCCTGATGCACCTTGATCTTCCAAGGCGCTGAAATTCCATTACTGAGATTTTCTTGGACGCTGGCTGGATTAATATAGGCAAAGCAGTGTCAGCGATGGAAATGCCGACATTGTAAATGACGCCTGCTGTAGTTCCGCTGTCTTGGAAGACATGGGAGCGTACGCTGATGTCGCCGAATTTGTTAGCGATGGTGAAACTTTGCAGTGCGTTCCGCACCGAAACATAAATGGCGATGATGTTTTTGTAGGAATTGACTCTCATGTCTTTAATCCCCCAGGGACGAGGCCTTCAAGGAACATGGACGTACTTGCGTGCTCAGGTGTATGGGGGTTTCCGGTTGGCATATCAGGCGCAAACTGACAGTATATGCTGGGGGACCTGGCGTCTTAATTATCGTAGACGTGCTTGATAAGGACAAGTCCTCTTGTAGGCGCTGCCTTCAATTGACCTTCTTGCTGAGCACTGGCACGAACCCATCCTCTGTCAAAGAGTTTTCACTGGTCGCCGAGTACACTTCAGTGGCCTGGCTACTTGAGTCACTAAGATGGTAGAGACGTTTCCTCTGGGCGGCCACTGCCGACCCACCAGGTTCCAAGGAGGGCCCTGGAGCCTCCACTTCCATCGCCGTATGTGAAAGGGAGCGGAGCCTGCCTGGTTATAGCACAAATTACAAAAAAACTGCGGAGGCGTGAATGCCGCGTTCTGGTAAGAACAAAATCTTAGGCGCTTTAAAGCGCTTGTAACTCGAAAAGAAAGTAATGAAAACATTCACTCACCGGAGCCTTAAAAACACTGCCTTTAAAAAGGAAGGAGTCCATTTTGCAAAGCAATCTGTTGCGTTCATTTCGCATTCTTGGCTCATTATGTCTGCACACAAGATTGTTTACTTATGAAAGAAAAATTGGAGGTAAAAACCCCCGGACGATACAGAGTATGGGAAAGGCGCAGATGCGCATTTTATTTTATTTCAAAAGAAGCGAGTATTTAAATCTTCAAAAAAGAGGAACATATCCTGATTCATGCAGTGCTCAAGAACGCGCTTTCCTCTCCATGAAAAATATTAGTACGCTCCCGTGTGTAGCCACTTCCATTTCTTGTCACCATAAATACCTTAGAAATTTCACTCGCCGCCTGGTCGGGCCATTTCCACATAATAATGTTTTAGTCAGTACCGCTTACATGGCTTGTCATGCTTAGCTGTGCGCATGAGCCGTATTTTCGGAATAACTCGGGCCTTTTTGTTTTATTACCAATAGATTTTTCTCCTTTAGCCGCTCGATAACGCAGAGGCCCTTTTGTCCAATGTAGATTTTCCCCATAGGTTAGCCCTTCCGGCTCTAGATTTTTTGTTTTGGTCACACATTTTTCCGCTCTGTGTTTTGACGATGCCTAATGTCCCATAACAACGTATAAAAAATTTAAAGCCCGCGGTGCAAATAATAATTGATTTACAGTTATGGTGTGAAACTCGGACATCAGGGCTTAGCGGGTGTAAACCACGGAAGGGACCCCTTTGGCTACTGCGATTCAACAAAACAAGTTACCGAAAAATTTCTTACTTTGCAGTGTTCGGAATTCTCCAGGAGCTTCTTTTTTTACTTTGCAACGGACAGATGGATTTTTGCGTTTGCAATAAAAGCGCCGCTCTCTGATGTTTACCGTGAGTTTTGTAACATTTCTCCTCGTTTCTGTCGGGGACATGAATGTATGGTTTAGTTTGGTTTGGTTTAATGGGGTTTAACTTCCCAAACCAACTCTGGCTATGAGGGACGCCGTAGTGAAGGGCTGTGGAAATCTCGAACACCTGCGGTTTTTTAATGTACACTGACATAGCACAGTACATGGGCCTCTAGAATTTCGCCTTCATCGAAATTCGGCCACCACGGCTGGGATCGAACACGCGTCCTTGGGGTCAGCAGCCGAGCGCCGTAACCACTGAGCCACCGCGGCGGGACAGGACATGAATGTGTTCCAGATGTTTGTGTGCCATGCCAGCATCTTATATGTTTAAAACTTGCGCAGCCTTTCCGGAAGTCGAGTGTGGACAAGCTGAAGCTAGGCTTTCCCCAGATCTGTAATGCCCTCTTCTATCGAGCTTATTGAAGCGTTTCAGCAACGCTCAGCGCAGAACCCAGCACATCTAAGTTCCCAGCTTGGGCGAGGAACAAAGCAGCTGGATTGCACCTGTTTTAAAACCAGCTGTCTATTTTAAAAGAAACCATAAACAGGAAGATAATCTGCCGTGCCTGCAACCTTGACCAAACGCGGTTGTGTACAGGCGACAAGAAATTTCCTTTCAACCATTAGCTTATGTAGCGCGGACATCTCTCGGCCAGGGAGAAAGCGGAGGCGGCTTTTGAGATTACGAATACGGTTTCTCAAGTAAAAATAGTTTAACACGCTGCATTGCTTCCAGCTTCGAGTGTGTGCCGCACGTGCTGCACGAGCAGAAGTGCGCGATTTGCAGTGTCGCTTCTTGCTGCTCACTGCCGATATTCACAGAAGGAGACCGGAAGAACGAAATGAATAAAAGCGCAAGGCCAGACGTCTATTTATTCTCACTGTTCCTTTGCTCCAGCTCCTCTTCACGACATCTGCATTGTCATTTCCGGGCTCGTTCCCAACACTCGTTCCCAACAATATCGATATAAAAATTCGTCTAATTGCCGCGTGAAATATTCATGTCAGACGTCCACAAGCTCATCAGTACAGGCGCATCAGCAATAAGACTAGCAGAACTTCCTCTAGAATGCTGCGGTGGCTCAGTGGTTATGGTGCTCGGCTGCTGACCCAAAAGACGCGGGTTCGATCCCGGCCGCGGCGGCTGGAATTTCTTTGGAGGAGAAATTCTAGAGGCCCGTGTACTGTGCGATGTCAGTGCACGTTAAAGAACCCCAGGTGGTCGAAATTTCCGGAGCCCTCCACTACGGCGTCTCTCATAGCCTTAGTTGCTTTGGGACGTTAAACCCCATAAACCAACCAACCATTACCTATCGTAACTCAATGGCCACCGCTTCCAAGCAGTGTGCCCTAGTGGTGCCAAAATCCAGTTGTTAAAAACGTGTTGCAGCGCAACCCCAACGCATTAAATAAAATTCGTCACGTGGCTATGAGCTTGGATATGGGTTTCACAGCACGTGTAAAAATTTGAGTGTGA
The DNA here is from genome assembly GCF_055824585.1 of Amblyomma mixtum. Classification (NCBI taxonomy): domain Eukaryota; kingdom Metazoa; phylum Arthropoda; class Arachnida; order Ixodida; family Ixodidae; genus Amblyomma; species Amblyomma mixtum. Next base: position 142,501,940 of record NC_143013.1, on the reverse strand, counting down.
AAGAAGGAATGGTTAGTGATAATTAAATGTACAAATTTGTACGCCTCGGCATCTTCACCGCACGCCTACTATACTTGCGCTTCTTCTTCCTTAGTCCGCACAGCTAAATGGAAATGCGTGAACAGCGATGCTGATAACACATAGTTCCCTGAGCAACTATCCTATTAAAAATGAACAGTATTTTTGTGCCTTAGTGAGGCGCGAGCGGACTATTTGTGTTTTGGTGTCAGTTGACACCGCTAGGACCAAAGGGTTAGGGGAATTTTTTGCGCGACTGCGGAAACGCACTTGCCATTAGAGAGGAGTGTCTTCGTGCAGTCAGGAAAACTACTGCGGTGCAATCTGTCTGGTCTGTGCCCTTTTTTGGGCAGTTTCTCTTTGTTAAGGATGGATCGCCAACACTGCCAGCAGCTCAGCAACGTGCTACCTAGAAGCTTCTTCAGACGTCTGCACATTTTACTGCGCCTTTATTGTTGACTCTGCGCCTTGTGAATGAGGATTTGATGAAATGGAGATCGCACGCACAAATATGTATTCAGCACAAGAAACGGGTGCAAGAAAAGTAAGCTGGCCATCAGGGATTATATATTTAAGTCCTTGTAGGAGAAAAGTAGGCAGAACATAGCCTAGGAAACAAAGACAATGTACTTTGACGTGATTTACTTTATTACCAACAGAACCTGCCTTAATTCATAAAGAAGCTTGCGAGACGACAATTCAGCGAATAATTGCACATTTCTAGCAGCAAACTGGGGGTCATACCTTTTTGGAGTGTATCCGGAAAGTTAATTACACATTTTGTACTTTAGAAAACAAGCCTTGGAAATTAATCAAGCCAGACTCAATGGCTAAGGATTATTTCATCTTGCTCGCATAGTTTAAGGGCCAACTTAGTATCATTAAGCTCATTTTGTACATTTCCCTGCCACTTTAAGTGTAGGTTAAATTCATCTAAACCCCAGAAGTCGAGCTCACAAGGAGACTATCTCTGGAGCGTCTTCGCACTCAACGGTGACCAGAAAGAGAGATTTCAGGAGTAGCGGCCCCCGTGCCCCGTCCTGAAAGCGCGAACTACATGGCTCATAATATAAAGGCCTACCATAGGCCTGTCATGATTGCGCGACATGTGCACGTGGGGTTTCGATCCTCTGCCGACACTGGTGAGAGATCGACAAAGAGGAAATTCCAGGAAGGTCATGCAGAAGGGTGTTCCGGTTGTCTTCCATTCACTGGATAAATGCAAAAAGGGGACCTAAATGGGAAGGAATAAAGAGAGGTATGGGGGGAAGAGCATTCATACCGGCTAAGAACATGCGTGCTGGAAAGTCGCAGTTTCCCGGACAAACCGGACGTCCTGGTAGGGTAGCGGGTAGACGTATTAGTTTGTACTAGAACGCTTTGTGGCTGAGATGCTGTTTTCATGAAAGCAATTGCTCCTGCAGCTAGCTTTGTGAACACATGCTTAGATAACACAGAACACAGGCGTTATACACCCCAGAAGTTAAACTTGTATGCAAATGACCCCGTGAAGCGTACTTATCATTTACGATATAAATATTTTAGCTCCTTTTGTGTCTCTCGCTACTACAGTCACCTTTGCCATTAGGAATGTTTTCATAATTGGCTAGTGCGACGTCAGCTTATCGGCTACAGCCTGTATTTTTATTTCATAAGGATGAATCTGAAGACAGAAGTGGCTATTTCCCCTCCGTCCTCATCCATACTCTGTTAAGCACGAACCCAGGACCCAAGCAAGCACGCACTGAGTCAGCAAAAAAAAAAAACAAAAAAAATATTTGCCTTCGGTATGTGATGAACACAACTAGAATAGGTGATCGTAATTTTCTGCTTTCCATCGAAATTTTTTCCTTAGAAGCAAAGTACGTCTCCATTAGGGCTCGCAGACGTACCGCGCGTAGACGTACATTTTTATTTTCGCGGCAGCAATGTTTTGAATTCTTGCTCACTTTCCTGCTTTATTTAACTAGAACCCTTCATTATCAATACTCTGCACTTGAGCACCGGTGCTGCAGGCCCCCACTAACTTTACTATTCATCGTTTATGAGCACCGAGGTCAATGATCCCTGAATATGCCTCCTTTACACATCCTCGATATTACATCGTCAGACGGTCACTGAGAAATTACGCATTCTTTGTTCGGCGCGTTAGTTTTTTTTCACATAAGTGCGGAGATCTTCACGATTGCATGCAATTTTCCCGGACCTGATATATCGCGTGAGGCTCTTATTCCTTCACTACAAAATAAAAACTATTCTTCTTGAGACTAACCCCAACTGCATTTACTAAAAATGTCATACCACTATTTCCTTCAATCTAGAACCTCAAGCACTCCGTACAAAACAAAAAATCGCTTCCTGAAAAGGTATTTTACAATGACGATTCTTCCGAACACACGCCATATGTCACTTTATAAAATATTAGGCTCCGCCGCTTTCTGCTCGTTATCTGCTAGTTATCAGCTAGTTCTGCTAGTATCTGAACTGCCTGCACTTCAGTCCCCTGCCATAGAAACACCCCAGTGAGCATTCACAGTGCGAGGTCACATGATAACAGATCGGTAAAAAATAATGAAAAGAGGGTGGGCCGTAACAGTCCGAGCAAGCCTTGTCCAATGGGATGAGTACCGATACTCAGCACCTGTGGCTAGCCGACTTGTGGAACCTTACTTTGTTGAACCTTGTTAGCAACAAACCTTTATGGCTTCTCAAGATAACAGATGGCTGAACGCATGAAGTTCCAAAAGAAACAATTTTTGGTAGGGATTATTTTCTGAGCAATAAATTGGACACAAAGAGCTAACTTACGCATTCTTCAAAAACTTTCTTCCAAGGCGATATTAAAGTTCGTAGGACAATAGCTCCGCCCCAAGGATATTTTCAGTGGTCCAGGGTCGTCTTTACCTCTAACTTCGCAGGCACAGACGCTTTTGTTTGTATTTATTTGTCTTATATTCTTCGTAATCTCTTTTTTTTTTTGCTACAAGAAACACAAGCCCTCCCTATAACCAAGTCGAATGAACGTTACTCAATGGTGATAGGGTAGCGCGTACGGCTCATGACCCATGAGGCGGCATTTCGAGCTCCGTTTCGGAAAACAAAGCTATAACTCTTTAGAAAATCGAATTCTTAGTAATTGGGCATGTAGCGGGTCTGTAGGTAGCTCTCTTATGCAGGGTGTAATAGCAGTGAAAGCCCCTAAGTTTTGCTTTACCGGTAAGTTTAGAAAGTTTGTGGTCTGTTGTAGTGAGGTTTGAACATTGAGAAGTGCTCGTAGAAGGTCTTCAGCAATCTGTTCCTCAGTGCGCTCAAGCAAAGCATGTAAATTTTAAGGCGGAAGCCTTTAATGCCTCATCGTTGTAAGCAGGAGCTGTCGACAGAAATGTCACGCTTTTCAGTTGGTCGAAACGGTCGTAACGTCACAGTGCGCGAATTTCAAACGAGGCCAATTCTACTTTGGCTACTAACCATGCAACCAATTAAAGGGATCGTATAGTGATGCTCCAGGTAAGTTTGAGTTTAGTTAATTGCTTACTTAACCAATTAGTTTAATTAACCTTCATAGTCAGACCAGATAAATAAATAAAACCGAGTAAGAAATTGGCTGAGCTTGGGAATCGAACCCCGGTCTCCGGAGTGCGAGTCGAGCACGCTACCACTACGCCATGCCAGTTTTTTTTTCTTTATTGCCTGTCTTTAGCTCATGACATTGCACAACAAAAATACGCATAACGCTATATACATACGACACTGTCGTGGTCAGCCAGCACGAGACTGGCTTCGTCAGCTTAAAATTCCCGCAACATGCACAACGGCTCTAGTCTTGAGAGCCACTCGGGAGGCTCCGCAGCTGCTTTTTGGATTGCAAGAAACCAGTCCATGCTTTCCCGAAAATAAATTCGGGCCGGTCGTGCGTCTTTGTCACAATGGTAGCCTGCCATTCTGGAGCGCCATATACAGTGGAGGCAAAGAGCATTATGAGATCAAAAGGTGCCCCATCCTCATTATCAGTGCTTAAATAGCGAATTCCGTGCGCGTCAAGTGGTAGCTCTTTCTTTATGGTCCTTTGTAACACGTCCCAAAAATTAACCCCTTCCCAGCAATGCAAAAAAAAACATGGTCTATTGTTCCAGGCTGTTTACAAATTAAGCAGTTCGAACTACGCCATGCCAGCTCGATGGTTTGGAATGAACAAAGGTGCGCCTAGTGAATACGGTGTCTTCGTTCACTCCCATCTTCCTCCCTTTCCGTTACGGCGAGGTTCAGGTGTGCCCCGAGATATGCGAGACAGATACATTTGCTTTCCTCAAAAACCAATTTACTGACGAGCAAGGCGCATTTGTCTGCGTTTCAGATTGGTCCAAATTGTCGTGATGTCACCACGCGCGAATTTTGAAGGGTGTCCACCGAAATATGTGAGACAGTTACTCCGCAACTTTCTTTCGTCAAATACAATTTTCGACTAGTGTCTACTGACATATGCGAGACAGTTAATGCGTAATTTCCTTTCCTCAAATACAATTTTCATTTTCTTCATTACAGCCCCTCTTTCTTCTTTCACTCCACTTCCTCCCTTCCTGTACAGTGCGGCTCAGGTGTCCACCGAGACGACAGAAAATTAATGCGCCATTTCCTTTCCTTAAAAAGCGTTGCGTTCAAAGGGCAAGGCATCGCGCCGAACGGGTGGTGGCGTTCAATGGACTCCGTGGCAGCGCTACAACACGCTGTCGCGTTCCACTCCTAAAGGCGAAGCTTAAGCGTCATTAACTGGCAGTTAATTAATGCATCAACAAAATGTGAAGTGAACAATCGCGTAGCAGAATGCAGCACTGAGGCTTTCGCCTTTCAGCACTTTAGCCGCTAAAGTTCCTCGTAATTTTTCTGCAGATGTTCTGGCTATTCTTTCTTTAGCATCTTCGTGCCCTCTTATATCTTTCCTTGTAGAGTGATATGATAGAAAGATATGAAGCGTGCCGAAGCATCTCAACTACCGGTGCTTCCAATGAAGTCGTGTTGACATGGAGCCGTGTAGCACTTTTCTCCATGGCACTGACCTCAGGGGAGGCGTGCTTACGCGCTCGGTGCCGCTAATGCATCCCGAAATGGCAAAGATAGAGTGAGTAACGACATATGGCCGTGTGGTCGGTCTTATCTTGCAATAACCAACGGAAAAAAAATTTCCTTCTCGGGACCACTTTCTCCGCTGCCATACGGTGCGTGCGGTATGCTTCAATGGACCTCATGCCTTCTTAGCGAGCCACTCAAGACTGATCGCTTCCTTCAGCGAGCACGCGGGGATTGAGTAGATAGTAAGTGAGTATACATTATGCGAGACGAAAGAGAAGTCGTCATTCCGAAGTACTCAGCAAACATCCTCGGCTTCTCCTGTCAGGAGTAGAGAAGAAAGGACGCTCCCAGTGGGCCGTAGTTCCTTCTTGTATTGCTAAGGGTGCTCCCACCGGACAGGTGAGGTAACTGCGCAAAGTCCTTCTTGAACGCCTATTGATCTGTCGGAAAACTGTTTTTTGTTTTGCACACCGGGTGGCATGGAAGCTTCACCACCAGTGAACTTAAATTTTCTCGTTTCCATAAAAATAGTGGGTAGGAGGGCGCCGGACATTGCCCTTGTGTCGACAAGAATCTCTCTGCTAGCCCGTACTTCGGAACTCAGCGAATCTATTAGATGAAGACGACGTATCTCGAGAGGAAAATACCAGCTATTCTCTTTGCTCAACTAACTTTCCTGATTTCGGCTTTCAAAAAAGAAATAACTGAAGAAAGCAGTGAAATGGGCATTCCACGCTCCTGTTATGAACCGACCTCCATCAAAAAAGAAAAAGCAGATGGCGTAATTCCATTCTGCGCACTGCTCTCACGCTCCCCTCACAGGGAGAGAGAGAGACAAGTTGTTTACTCACTGTTTCTAGAGTCTTGAGTCTTCATGGTTGGAGTCCCTAGTCCAGGGCTTCTACAGCGGCTGCGGCAGCTCGGCCCGTTCGACCAGTAAGAACTGATCTATGGATTCCTAAAAAAAGTTGCCTGTCACTGCTCCGGAGTGGCATTATGTAAAACTGCGACTGATGGATTGGGTTGGCATCCCGCTGAGGTGTGATGGAGTGTGGCTCTCTCTCCGCAGCTTGGGCACGCGGGGCTTTCAGTAGTGAGGCATATCTAGTTTAGGATAAACAGCGTGCTTTTTAACCGTTTACATATTTAAAAATTAAAAAAGAAAGGCTCTGATAGTATCGTGAATTCCGCCTTCACGGAATTTATACGGGCATAGCAGTCAGATTTATTTCACTAATTAGCCACATTTCTTTAACTATCATTTCAACTCTTAGCTTTACGCTGCATATTGCGCAATATTTAAGAACTTAAAGAATCAAAGCTAATGCAATTTGAAGCATGCCCCTAAGTGAAAAAGAAATTGAGATATTTGTGATTTAATTTTCAGCCTTGTCCGAATCGATTCAGGAAATGAACGCTCAGAGTGCACGGGAAATTCCGCCCATGATACTACATAAGAGATTGACGAAATGATGACGACAACCAAGGGCCCCAAGGCTAGCTTCGACTGCGCCAGGGAGGCGCTCGAGAATAGTGCATAGTCACTGCTTCCACGAGCAGCACGCGCTCTTTTTTGTTGTCAGTGACATTAAACTTGTGAGGCACGTTCCTGCCATCAGTGGCTTCAAAAAATCAGCGCGGTGACCACGCGCAAGATTTCCCTTTCCGCTCTGGTTCGGACAAGAAAGGGCCGGTGGCTTATAGGCTTGCGATTTATTATTTTTCACCGGAATATCCACTGCCCGCTGCCGATTGTAGATTCTATTAACAGAACGAGCGAGGCTGCTGCAATACTATACATATGAACTCTTAATGCGCGTTGGGATGGCAGGGCAGCTGCAGCCACGATACTCGTTGACCGAGAAGGTGCATATGGCTGTCGCCTGTGCAAAAACGAATGGCAATGTCCGAATCACCTCAAGACTCTACACCCTCGATAATCCTGGCCACCCGGTTCCGTCACATACAATGTTCGCTAAAATGCACAAACTGTCCCGGACCACAGGATCTATGCTTCATTCAAGGAAAGCAAAGGGAGTTATCCTGAGTAAAGAATTCGAGATAAATCTTCTCGCCTACGTTCGTGCATACCAGGTAGCCAGCATCCGCCAAACTGGCGAGGCCATTGAATCCTAGCGCTATTCACTGTGGAGAGTGCTCAAGGAGCACAGTTTTTATCCTCGCTGCATATCGCTGAATCAGGATCTCAGTGAAGACTGTTTTAAAAAGCGGTATGAATTAGCAACTGGGCGTTGATCAGATGTGACACTCAGTTTTTTTACGGAAGTTCTGTGCACGGACGAGTCCCACTTTTACCGTAATGGGAAAGTCGGTGCACACAACGTTCACTACTGACTACTGGTCTGATCTGAACCCGCACCTCCGGGAACACCACCACAAAGTACGGTGGTCAGTGGATGTCTGGTGTGGCGTTCACACAAATCGGGTAGTGGGGCTGTAATTTCTGGACGGAAATTTAACGGCAAAGTCATATAGAGCGAGGATTCCAAGTTGTACTGTCAACAATTTCATGTCCGAGATCCCGTTCAGCCAAGTCCACGGCTCGTTGTTTCAGCACGACGGGGCACCTGCGCACGTCTCGTCGCGTGCAAGGGATTGGCTCGACAGAAGCTTCCCTGGTTAGTGGATAGCTAGCGGTGGAATAATGTTCTGGCCACCTAGGTCACCTGACCTAACTCCGTTAGACTTCTTTCTTCGGGGCTGCGTCAAGAACGAAGTCCACGCAGCTGAACCCGAATACGTGGCAGACCTCAAACAAAGAATCATCAAGGTATGTGCGAATATACCCCAGCAGGTTGTGAAACGAGTGCTGCAGTCCATGAAGGAGAGATTCATGGCATACGTGGCAGTTGAAGGAAATCACTTTGAGCATTACTGATGCATAAAACCTAACCACCGAGATTCGACGGGGCCGCAGTCATCAGTTCACATCTTTTGAAATTACTTTGGATGAAAAATAATAAAGTACGATCAAACAACTTTCACACCGTTTCTTTCTTGCTCGAGCCACAGCGGAAAGGTAAATTTTGAGCGTTATCACCGCGCTGCTTTTTCGAAGCCGCTGAGGGCAGGAAACGTGCCTCCAAGTTCAACGCCAATGACGAAAAAAGAGCGCTTGCTGCTGACGGAAGTAGTGACTATGCGCTCTTCCCGAGCGCCTGCCTGCCGCTGTCGCAGCAATAGCCTTGGTGCCGTCGGCTGTCGTCATCATTTCGTCAATCTTTCATGTAGTATCATGGGCATGATTTCCGACGCACTCTGAGCGTTCATTTCCTGAATCGGATCCTAAAAGGCAGAAAATTCAATCGGAAATATCTCAAGAGCTGTGGCACTTAGGAACATGTTGCAGATTGTATTGCTTTCAATCATTACAGTCTACAAAATTGCGATTGCAATATGCCGCGTAAAGAAAAGAGTTCAAAGAATAACAGAATTTGGCTAATTAATTAATCAACTTTGACACCTATTTCCTTATTTTGTGTCCTGCGAGCCGAATGTACATACCGTGAAGGCGGAATTGACGATACTATCAGCGCCTTCTTTTTAAAAATCTGTAAACAGTTGAAAAAAAAAACACTCTCAATAAGCATAGATATCTCTTGGTTGGGAGCTGACAGCTGCTTATAAAGACTGCTCTATAGTTCGCTATAGGGTGGGGAATAGACATACATTAGTCCCTTAAAGTGCTCCGGTATATCACCGCACTTCTGGGTCGAACAACCTTCGCTAGGTTAGTATACCGTCGAGGGATGGTATCCGCTGGGTGGTCTCCGGCCAAGCAGGCGTGTCACAGTGCCTACATGATGAAATGTTTTCCTTCGCTTGAGCAGCCTTAGAACGCCGAGAGCTGTTATGCCAATTCTGCCTTGGAGGAAGTGCGGAAAGCTTGTCTGCGAGTCCGAGGTGATTAAGAGCGATTTTCCTCTACTGCTGCTTTCGCCTATTGTGAGAGCAATAACACTCTTTTCTGCTTGAGTAGAGGTACATTACCTTATGGTGACGCTGGCTAGCTCTTTGAGAGTGCAGTCGACTACCGTCGCCCCGCAATCGACTGTACGTGGTTCTATTGACCTCTGGAGCTGGCACTACTCTGACCGTGTCATTCGCCTTGAGGCTCCGTCTTGTGTTAGCTAAATCGAGCCAGTTGGGCTGTACTGTTTGAGAGGAATCTGAGCGTGTGTTCGATTCTGTGGTTGGGCTCCTGTCGCATTGCCAGGATCCTTGGTGTTGCTGCTTCAGGAATCTCCTGTCCGCGACGGTGAATATTGATGTCGAGGTTTTTATTGTCGTATCTAGGCCAGTAGATGCGTATAACTTCGACTTCCTTGGTGAGCAGAAGCTACCGCATTCCCTGGCGCACTAAGTAATGCAGGTCATGTATTCTTGGAGCTGGTTGGAAGCGAGGGATCTCCCCAGGGATCCCTCCCTTGAGCACATTGTGATATCGCCAGCGTACGTGGCATCGGTGAAGTCTTCGATACGGTAGAGATTTTTGGGGAGCCCTGATATCACTGTGTTCTAGGAAAAAGACATCACTGAGCCTTGCGGGGTGCTTTTATTCGACATTTCGAGCCCGTCTGCTGTCAGTTCTCCTACTCTGATAGCCGCTGATCTGTCTGTTACAAAGCCTCTAACGTAATTGTGGGTCTTCCTGCCGTGCCTAGTCTGCTTAGCCCCGTCTGGACTGCGCCATGACTGACGTAGCCAAAAGCGTCTTTCAGGTCTATTGCTAGGACGACACTCTCGCCAGACATAGCCTTGTTATTTAAGACGTCCTCTGTAAGTAGTAGGAGGATGTCTTGCGTCGACAGGTATGGTTGGATGCCAAAAATGGTTTTGTGCACAAGGTCGTTGATTTCCGGGTAGTTCGGAGGGCTGATTGTCATGAACCTCTCGTAGAGCTCCCCTAGACATGTTGCCAGGGAGATGGGTTGAGGTTCGCTGTGAGGACACTGCTGGTGTTCAACACAACATAAGCAGCCTAAAAAAAAGACAGCGAATGTTTGCAACCTTGGAACCATGCTGAAAACACGGATTTTTTTGGCAAAGACTTTTTACTGATTTTATATGCATGAACGACTGAACTGAGGCACACACATGATGACTCATTCAATGTTCTTTCTTTTTTTTCTGTCTAAAGACGATTTTGCTCGGGTCAGAACTTCCGGATAAATGCTATGTAGAAGAGGACGATAAGCGGGCAGTGCTGGAGAAAAGAGCGTTCGCGCTAGGGCATGTGCGGACCATAGAGTTTCTAAATGTTACATAGAGGTGAAGGTGGCGCCACCGTCAGTGCGAGTTTCTTAAAGGGAACTTCATCCATCGCTGGAACGCATGGAAGACAGCGTATCGTACTTGCCTGGGCCCCGAAACATAACTACTATGGCACAAATACAAATTTTCGCAAATTATAGGTTCCAAGGATGCGTTTATTTACTATAAATGTGTCCTGTAATAAAATATCCGTGCTAAAGATTGCAGTAAATAAGCATAAAAGCAGATAGGCGGAAACAAGGTAAGAATTGCCCATGGCGCGAAAGTGCTATCTGTTCATGCCGCCAGATATAACTAACCGCGAAGAATAATGTCTTGCGTTTTAGAGACAAAGTTTTCAGAGGAAACATTCTTTCAAAAAATTCTTACCGCTTAAAATAGTACACAAGAGAGGCTTCCGTTTTCGCCTTGAGAAAAACAGAAATGTTTCAATGGTGCAGTCTGTAATTGCGGGCTCGCATCCCTGTCCATGCATAGGCTATTGCTCGTGCCATGAGAAACTTGCCCGAGCCCTCGCTTTTCTATGAAAAACTTGTTGGCATGCACTAAGTGCCGGCTCTCGCCATGTCCTAGCGCCGCACTTAGAGATCTTCCCAGGAAACACATGAGCTAAGAAACGGAAACCTGTCTTACCACATGTAACTGTACCACATGTGGTGATGATGAAAACTGCGACATGCGGGTATTTGCGTTCATTAATTCCCGAAGTGGAATTCGCTCCTATATGCAAAGCGCGACCACAGCCAGTATTCGAAATGATGCAAACGCAATGCTCTGCGAGTGTGCTTAACATAAGTTGCGCTTGTCGAGGTGCTTCCGAGAACTACATGTATGAGCAGTGCGAACACCATCAGGAAAAGATGCAGATAGCACGAAGCGCTGAACTTGCAACTTTATGTGAGGAAACTGAAACACGCACTTATATACACACCAGATCAAACGCCCACTAGGTGGAATAATTAAGGTAACGTGGCAGTCAGAGCACGCGAACGGACTAGAAATCATACATTGTCCAGGACATCAAAAGATAGCAAGAGTAGAATCATTGCTTAAACCATACTAAACAATGAATTTGATAAAGTAAACCACAAACGGCATGTGTGGAAAATGCAAAAAAATAGGAATGAGGGCGCGCAAATGAGAAATAAAGCAAACAAACAAACAAACGAAAAGATGCAAAAAGCGAGTTGAGGGTGTGAATTTTCTAAAAACATGAAAAGGCAAGGAAACGGTGAAAAAATTTATGGTACGAAAGTTGAGCGCCAAGAATTAACACGGCTAGAGCAAGAAAGACCAACACGTCAAGTGTGCCTCTAAGAACCAGATGAAATCAAATAACAACGGAAAGTGATTTATTTTTCAGAAAGTGGGATGGATGGACGCACACAGCCTCCTCTAAGCTCTGCGAAATAGGCGGGTTCAACGATTTGCCGCGTCAATTGATTTTTATGTATCTTCAGGAGGCTTGCTTTCTTAAAATGAGACCCTCAAGAGAAATGTGCAGAGTGGTCAAAGCGGCATACTGCTACGTTCTCAATTCACAAAAAAATTTGTCCCTTCTTTAACCTGTCAATGCACAGGGAGCCAAGGCTTTTGCTGGACAAAGCCTGCTTGCTGTGTAATTGTCTCCAAGCGATGCGGCAAACGGGCTTCACACCTACCACGCACCAGCCACTGTCCTCAGCTCATTTCAAGCGCCTTCGAATGCTACGGATCTGAAATTAACTGGCGTGCATAGCCGGATAACTAAACCACCGCAAAGCGCACAAGACATTAGTGAAAACTGCAGTGATGAGAATGAAACCGAATAACCAAAATATCCAATACGTAGCACAGTCAACAAGCTATCAGATGTCAATCTGAAACCGCTGTCTTTCCGGCATGCCATGGGTGTCCATGGAGGACGAATTGAATAGCCGCCAGCTTTCCCCCTAGTTAATAATAAGAAACAGTATGCCGCGGACACGCAAGGGACGATTTTGCTCGAATCAGAGCCAGCCGATTACAGCTGTGCAGAAGACGACGATCAGCAGTTCTCGCTCTAGGATTTTATTTTGTTTTTATTTTTGTTTATTTTTCTTAAAAAAGTTTCTATTAATTTTTATTTTCCTGATTTTCAATAATTTATTTCACGATTTTATTATGTGCCTTTCAGTCAGTGCAAAATTCAACCATTGCATGCGTTGCATTCGAATTTGCATAAAAAGCCATTGTCCCGTCTTCCATCTCCCAGCTAACAGGTCCCCTGTCGTTGCGTCGTCCACTCTGTGAGCCTAAACCCTATTACTACTCCCTTTCCTCTGTAAATGCTCCTCTTTCCAGCAGTTCACCGCCTGTGTCTTGGCCACTCCCCCGTAGTGAGTATGTGCCATTTTATTTGAGGCCAACCAACAAACCAACCACGCACACGCAAGTGCCGGTTTTGCCGGGCTATGAATGTCCGGATTATAGCTTCGCTTTATTGAGGTGCCATTGTCACTGCTCTAACCGTCAAGGTTTTTCGCTGTAACCTTGAAAAGACAAATTGGATAAAGGGCCAATCTGTGTTGGCTCAGACTCTACAAAAACATTCAAAAGTAGCTAAGATCAATGCCAGTATCGATTCACGACAGGCTCATGTACATATGACGTAGGACACACTATTTTCATCAATTTCGTTTGGTTTGCAGCAATAGTAAATAATTAATGGAAACTGAAAACATCAGTTGTTTGCATTAATCGTTTACCGGTAATAGGCTTGCGCTTGTTTCGAGCTTTCCTCAAGAACTACACAACAATCAGGAAAGACCTGATAGAGAGAGGCGGCGCAGAGTCAGTTATCGTTTAGAATGAGTTCGTATATTCTGTAATAGACCTGCCAACATTTGCGAAACATGTATGAAATTAAAATTTCGATGTCGCAACCTTAAGTGTCCAGTACTATAGATTTAAGTAAAGATCCCTCCCGTGCAAGCCCTTCAATTTCTTAGATTAATAGGTCACGGGGAGTAATCACTCCAGTAATGACGCGGTGGCTCCGCGATTAGGAGATATGCGCCACTGCTGCGGCAGGTGGCTGCAGAGACAGTCACCGGAGGTGCTTGTGAGACCAATGATCTGCGGTGGAAGTAAGAAAAATGCGAGTGGAGGATAGGTGGCGCAAAACCAGAGGTGAAGTAATGTTAGGAATGCAGAATTAAAAATGTATTTAATGAAAATGGCGAATATATAAACCAATTTATAACAACGTTAAAGAAATATAAAGGAAAGAAATGAAAGGACGAAAAAACTACAGATAATGTTTACTACATTCGAATCGGAGCGAAAGCACGGATTTGTGCTACGTAGAAGACGGCGGTGAGCAGGCAGAGTCATCAATTCATCGCTCTTCGGGAGCTCCCGGAAGGCTCATTCCTCGACAGATAGTTTTCGAAGGGCTACCTCTCGACCAATGATCTGATGCACAGTGCTGCTGTGGGCTGTTGGCTGTTGCATTCAATGTATTTTAACGAATAATGTTATTACTACCTGATATGGAGGGCAGGTTCCCACCTACCCATTATGGAAGCTAGGCCACGTGCTTTTTCCTGAGAAGGACGGACGGACGGATTGACGGATGGATGCCAGCTTTTCTCTTGAGCGGGACCTCTAATGCTTTCGCATTAGAAAAAATGTGGTGAAGAGTCGCACGAACATTAGTGTGCTCCAAATGGTCCTGGAAACGTGCTGTTCAAGCTCCTACCATCCTGGCGTGGTGGTAAAGCGGTCAAGCGTTGCCCTGCTGCCATGAGATGCAGGCGTTCCCCGCTGGTACGGCTTATGCGACCCAGGTGCTCTTCCCGAGCAGCCTCTCGCGGCCAATGATCATGTTGAGGTCGATGTGAAGGTCGTCTAGGAGGCACTGTGGCCACGTTTATTTGAAGTCTGCCTAAAATTAGCGGTAGACCAGCTGCGGCAGCGTCCGGCCGAGGCCGAGGTCCAGAGCTTTCTCCTTTGCTCGAGCCATTGTTCTCCAGCGCGTGCTGGCCACTCTTATTCCTCTTCGGTATTTTTCCACTGTGTGCCATGCGGGTCGGTACAGGGCTAGCCCCCTAAAGGATTAGTCCGAAATGAAAAACAAGTATGGGCATCAGTGATGCTCAAAGGGGTTGTCACAAACCACTGCCTAATGCGTGAAAGGAACCGTGCAGAGGGTCCGGGGTCCGAAGGACTGACTCAGGCGGGTGATCCTGGCTGAGGCGGAGCGGTCGAACTTTGGGAGGGCGGCGAGGGAAGCGTAGTGGCAAGTGAGGCATGTGGAAGGCCCGCTTGTGGGCCCAGCGTCGGAGGTCGTGGGCAGCAATAAACAGCTGGCGCATTATGGACGGCGCAGCAGAGGGAACGAGGCGTAGATGCGGGTGGTGAGAATCACGCAACTGTTGTCGGGCGGAGCTGCTCGGTACCAAGGTGGGTGGCCACAGGAGGCGCAGTGAGGTGCGAGGCGAAGGAATGACCGTGGTGGACTGCAAGTGGCTGCTGGGATACGCTCACAGCCAGCCGTTCACTGATGGGCGTGAACGTGACGAACGGCCGAACGAGTGGCGCCCTTACCACAGGCGCCGATCCGTTCACGAAGGGGAACGCCGGAGAGGTAGCGGCAATCGAAGGCGCCCTCGGCACCGTGGCAGCAAAGGGGGCACATCAGCTGGCCTGGCCAGCCTAGGAATCCCTCAAGATGGCGTTTGATGAATCTGCAGCGTGGGTGGAAACTGAAGTTGCTGCGGGCGAGAGGGTGTGCCCGGTGTACTCGGGGCTCACTTGCGTTGGGTGGTGGCCGAGCCAGTGTTGTGAGGCTTCTATGAAGATGCTAATACCAGCGGGAAGCAAGAAGGGCCCACAGCAGTAGCCGGGATGGGCATGAGGACAGGCGCTGGCACCGTTTCAGGGTCGGTTTCAGAAAAGGTAGGGCTGGCGACAATTTCAAGGCTTGGGGTTGCTGTTAGCGGTTTGGCCGTTGTATCCTGCTTGGTGGGACGCGCAGTGTGGTGCGCACTTTTGGAGGGGCTGGGGTGGTGGCTTGTCGGATTGGTCTTTGCAGAGCAGGTGAGTCGACAGAGCAGGCGGAGCAGCGCAGGGATAGCAGATGAGTCGACGCAGAAGGGCGGGCGTGAGGATATCGCAGAGGACTGCGTGTTTGAACAGCTGGATAGTGACGCCCTTCATATACAGCGCAGCCTAGAACTGGGCTAACCACCCGCCAACGCCATGAGGCCGGAACGCTGGAAGCGGTGAGTCGAAGCTTGGGTCCTGCCAGTACGCCATCCTGAGACGCCGCAGGTGAAGAAGGGGTAGTTCTCCGGGTCACCACGATTAGGAGGGCGATGTGGAGGTCGCCCTGGAGGCGACGGTGGCCGTGTTTATTTGAAGGCTGCCTGAGATGACCGGCAGAGCAGCGGCGGCAGCGTCCAACCTAGGCAGATGTCCAGACCGTTCACCTATGCGCGTGCCAACGCTCTCCAGCGCGTGCTGGCCACTCTTCTTCCTCTTCAGCATTTTTCCACTGTCGGACGCGCGGGTTGCTACGATCATTTTAACTGCTACGTGTCATGAGCGGCAGTTTGCTCGCAATCCGATGGGTAGGTTGTGATGACGGGTCAAGGTCACATGACCTAGGTGTCACGCCTGCCACCAAGGCTGCATACCTAGGTTGTTTCTCTGGTGATATTTTGTTGATTTTTCGTTCTCGGTCAACGACGATTACGTCTCCGGCTTTTCTGCGGCCCGGGCTCCTTAATGACATTGCGTTCATGGAGAGACCAACAGTGCGGCGGATGTGGGCGTTTGCTTCTGCTCTGGATGTACACACTTCCCTATCTAGACTTGCACATATGTACAAGTGTACATGTGCGCACTTGTCAATGCTCTCCACGGACACATTTCGCCTCATTCCAATCTTGTGGGACCGGGCCACGCTTCCTTTGCTGGAAATGAGCGCTCTCACGAGCTCGCCGTGACCAGACAAGCCGGGCACCAGAAAGATAAGACATCTGAGCGGCGATGTACCGACGAAGAGGGCAATCTAAAAACACCACGCACTGAACTTTAATAAAAGCTCTCGTATTTAAACACTACAGACATCCAGAACAACTCTTCCCAACGCAAATTCCTCAGCAAACCAGACGCTATAGCCTGACACCAGCTCCAAGCACGCACTTTGGGAAACCTCTATCACAAATATATATAATATTCTGGATGCTGCAATACATGCATCACCCCTATACTCACATTCCTTCACTCGGTTAGGAATTGCTCCGATCCACCGGGGCCTCAATCCCCCATCGCCTACACTCCATTCTCCTCTTGAGAGGCTACTCTGTCCAGCACAGACCCGTAAGAGCATCAACTGCCGATCGAGGGGGTACGCAGTACAGCGACAGCCAGTGGAGTCTTGGACTGAGGACATCAGCCGAAGTGGATGGCGACTAACTGCCATTGGTCAAGTAAAAGAGGTTCCTTCTCCTCCTTCATACCTATTTCTCTCCTATGAAAGAGAAAAAATGCACGCGCCTTTACTTTCGAATTTATGAAAGGGGAAGAAATTCACGGTCTGTTTTTTTTCAAATTTTACTTGAAATAATGTCGCTTTAAGGTCACGCACTCTTCTTACCATTCCTTTAGAGGGAAAAGCCACATGCCGCTCTACTCATGACTACACCGTATTTTCTTTTCGCGGGGTTTAACTTCTCAAAGCGACTCGCGGTATGACGGACACCAGAGTGAATGGCTAGGGCTAATTTCGAGCACCTGTGGTTTTTAGCATACACTGATATCGCGCACTACACCGTCCTGTATCATTTCGCCCCATTGAAAGGTGGCCGCCGCGGCCGGGATTGAACCAGTACTCGTACGGGTCACCAGCCAAGCGCCATAACCATTGAGCCACCATGGCGGCTTGACATCATTTTGGAAATCTGAGTACGTTTCATAGCTGTAAATTCTTTTTTTCTTTTATTTTATATACGCAGCATACGGTAGAGAGAGCGGCTTGCTTCGAGCAGTACAGGAGAGGTCGACGAACTTGCGACGCGCAGCTCTGTAACCAGTTCAGGAACAAACAAAGTGGGCTGCCAAGAACGTTCTCACACGCGTGCTTCACAGCACATCACTACAGTTTTTTCAGCCTCGATTCGTTCGGTTTAAGAAGTATTTCTGAAGCCGAACCAAATTGTTGGGCAGGGACCTTTCCCACGAACATTGCTAGTCGGCAAGTGCATTTGATTTACAAGTTAGTGAGTTCATTTTTGTGGAAGGCGCTGGTCATTGTGATAAAATGGCGAAACCATCGTTTTACCACCCACCATATGTTTCATTTTTCATAAAGTTACGCAAGTAAGGAGTCCACCAAATTTAACCATCGACGCCAGTTCGCGTTTGTGGGGCTTCCAAAAAGAAGCAAGCCCTTTTCAGGCACACAGACAACAAATGTCGCGAAACCTTCTGCGAACATTTCCCTCAGCACATTTTGGCCGCTTGCCAGTCATAGCGTTTGCCTGTCAGCAGAGATGCTTAACGCTGCATATCACACCCAATTTTCTTCGAAGACGTTTGGTTGAAGGTAAGTGTATTCGATTTTCATTAATCCGTATTGCTGCCTGAACAATGACCTGAATGAAAAAAAAACACATTACTAAATACTTTTGATTGTTTCGTTAAATGAAACTTACATCGATGTTCTAATTAATCAGAAGGATTAACAGCAAAGCTCTTTTCTGTGAACTTTTTCTTAGCTCTTGTCGATAATTTTTCGCAAGTTCACTCTCAGGTGCGAGTCTTCTAAAAGGCTAGAATAAAAGCACAAAAATATCTGGTGTTCTCGGCTTGCAATCTACGTTATCCAGTGGTATACTACGGGAGTTTGGCAAGAAAATTGCAGAAATTTCATGAATGCTTCAGATGAGCTGCTGTCTTTACCTGTACACACTCGGGGTCTAACGAGGACTATGCCTTGACAAACAGAATTCTGAGGAATGTTATTTGTCTGAATTGCAATGACTAGTCATCTATGAATGCGCAAAAATTTCGTCTTAAAATAGGGCCAGGTAAGCAAAGGTGAACTCTGGGGAGCAGATTGCGCGCATTTTTATTAGGAACACCGCCGGAGAAGTTTTAGCGTATAGTAATATGCTTGACTTGAAGAGTAGGTGATATACCGATGAATGTGAAAGATTGCTAGGCCGACGTCTACACAGGCGTACACGTAGCTTCTGGAAGTGAAAAAACATTGAAATTCTGTGAATCACCGCGGAAAATTAAATCGGGAAAAATAAAGGATTACAAGAAAACAGGTGTCTTGCGAACAAGGGGAAGACAGGGGCGAAGAACTCAAGGGAAACCATAACGCGATGATTACAATTGATACCGCCTAACTGCACAATAAAAAAAAAGCTAAAGTATTCTACTCGCTTTACGGTATTGTATCGCTCTCAATGACCCTAAGCTCGGTGGTTCGGTTTGATTTATGCATGTCTCGATTGAATCAGGACATTTAAGTGATGCAGTGTTGTCTACATTTCTCTGTTGCTCATCGTCTGTAGCCGCGTGGAACAAAATCGAATATTTCGTGACGCAGATAAAAACGGCGGGACACTACAGTGCTCTAATCATAAACTTTGTACACTAACCTGCAGCTGCAGGACGGAAAAATCTGCGACGTTTAATTTGCGCCACCGGCATTGATAGTATACTTTTGTGCATTATTACCAAAGAAAAAGTGAGAGAATTCTCGCCGGCAATTGCAATGAATTCGATTCGACCTCTGTAATTTCTGTAGTGACTACATGTGTACTAAAACTATCAAGTTTTAGCTTACTAAGGATAGGACGCAGCCGCATCATGGCTTTGGGGCAAAAGCCGGCCTCGAAGTTATCGATGCAGGCTTTATAGGCGTACAATAATCCCGCACCGAAGAGGTCTTTTGCAATGGTGGTGGCATGCAATAACACCATTATGATCTTTGACTTCACCGAACTTTTAGAAACCAAAAGCTTTCCAGTTTTTCTGAAACACTGCTCTTCTACAGCTTTCAGCTTTCATAGCGCGCGTGTGGCCTCGAGGCATTGAACCATAGGCACCTCACCAACTGCTTGTTTTACATGGTCACGCTTGCTACGCCAGCAAAATATAATAAAAATAAATAGACCTCCTTATCTCTCTTCTTATAAAATACCACATCAAGGCACCTATTATTAATAAAAAGGCGCTTCTTTTGCGAAAATTAGCCCCCAAGGCAAGAAACCTACACACCGGATCATCGTGTTTATGCTAATCATGTACAATGAAAAACGACGCAGTGCTACTTCTTACGTCGCGCTTCCACTGCAGGCAGTAATTTGCGTCAAGTTCTTGGCGAAACTTTGATTTCATATTTATTCTCGTAATGATTCCCAATGGGGATTAAATGGGACGCTTGGATATAGCATGTGGATATAGCTTCGTTGATATAGCATCCAGGGCGCGAGGTGGAATCGCAGCTTGGCAGTTGTTATCTCACTGAGGAAAAATCAAAACGCTCCCTCGTTCGGTATGTTTCCAGTGCACGTTAAACATAAGAGGGTAGTCGAAATTTATCCAGGGCCTACCTCGACAAACTGTCTCACCCCATCCCACTCACTCGTGGCACTCCACAAGGTTGCGTCCTCTCTCCCATTCTCTTTAACTTAGGCATGGTCCCGCTCGCCTGGGCCTTAGCCGATATTCCCGACCTTCATTTCGTCTTCTATGCAGACGATCTCACCTTGTGGGTCACCACTGGCTCACCGGGAGGGGTCCAAACCAAACTCCAACTTGCACTTAACACCATTTCCTCACACCTCGCCCAAGCGGGCCTGCAACCCGCTTCGGAGAAATCTGAACTTCTACTCATAACACGCAGTAGATATCAACGGACGATGAACCCCTCCATCCCCATCACCCTTGCCGGACAGCGCATCCCCCGCGTCGATCTCCTCGCATCCTGGGTATGCCGCTCAACTCCAACCCTTTCACCTCTGCCATCAATCAGTCCATACGCACATGGCACTCAGTAACACACTTACGGCGCCGCGTAGCTTTAAAACATGCCGGCCTCTCCGATACACACGCCAGCCACCTTGCTCAACCGCTGACTCTGAACAAATTCCGGTACCACATAACTTACGGCCCACTTACAAGTACACAACAAGACAAACTAACCCGGGCCATGAATACACTATATAAAGCAACACTAGGACTCCCCCCTCAGGCTTCTACAGACACCCTGTACAGAACAGGCCTCTTCCACCCTCTTCAAGGCCTCCATAACATGCGCCGGGAGAGACAAATCATGCGCCTGTCCAGTACACCAGCTGGGCGGTGGATACTATCCCAGACTCCCTACTCACACATCTCGTTCCCTGACCCACCGCAGCATCCGATCTACCCCCCTAACCTCCGCCTCACACGCATTCCACGCAACATATCCGCACACACACACGTAGGCCGCCGCCAAGCATACGCATTCAACCACAAGCCACCTTTGGACGTTGCGGCGGTGGCCTACACAGACGCTCGTCTCACGGAAACTGCGGGCTCCACAGCAGCCTTCTTCCTCCACCTTTCCCTCTCTACAACCAGCCTTCACACAACCGGTCCATACACCTCCCCACCGTCCACGCTCGCCCTAGAAATACACGGCATCGCCGATGCCATCACAAACTTTGTCACCCTACCCCCCGCCCCCCAATACGTTGTTTATGCAGACTCGCAGGCAGCTCTGCGTGCCTCCCTTTACCTATCCTCCCTTTACCTATCCGAAAAGCCTTAGATGCCGCCCTCTTAGCATTAAGCCCACGACCGGTGACCCTTCGGTGGATCCCTGGTCACATGGGCATCCCCGGCAGTGAGCTGGCTCAGCAACTTGCCTGCGAAACTATACAACGGGCGCCGGGGATCCCAGGGACGAGCTCACCGACGGAGCAGGCGGTCAGGGCTTACAAACGCACTGTCGACGAATACTACGCGCAGCAAAAATTGGGCTTAGCTGATTCACCACCACCACACCCATCCTTATCGATCCGTGAAGCTCGCATTCTTCGCCGAATACAATTTAATCTCCTACATACATCAGCCAAACTTTAATAAATATCGGTACACTTCCACACCTCAGTGCCCAAACCGTCCACACACATACGAGGTGTGTTAGAAAAGTATCCGACCTTTGGCCGTTGAAAAAAATCTTACATAACTGGAGCGTTCCAAACATAATCACCTTCAAAGTAGTCTATTTGGGACTGCACACACTTCTCCCAGTGGTGCTGCCATTGTGGGAAGTATTCCGAAAAGGCTCCTTTCGGAATGCAGTTTAGCTCAGCTGTCGTTGCAGCCATAATGTTCTTCCTTTTCTGAAATCGCGCTCCTTTCAGGCCTCTTGATTTTGGGAACCAGACAGAAATCGCAGGGGTCATATCAGGAGAGTAAGGAGTCTGTTGAACTACAGTAGTCTGGTTTTTCGCCAAAAAAGTCTGAATCAAGTGCGAGGAATGTGCAGGAGCATTGTCGTGATGGGTGCGCCACTTTCCTGTTGACCTCACCTACGGCTTCTTGCGCCGCACAGCCTCACGTAGGCAACGGAGGACATCCCTGTAGTACTATCTGGTCACTGTTTGACACTGTAGAGTGCGTACTCGTGGTGTGCCACACAGAGGAGTCAAAGAAAGCAGTCAGCATCACTTTCACATTGCTGCGCACTTGGCGGGCCTTCTTTGGTCTTGATGACGTGGAATGCTCCCACTGTGACGACTGGAATCTGGTTTCCTGGTTGTACCCGTACACCCAAGACTCATCACCAGTGATTATGATGTTGATGAAGTCGGGGTCAATGTTTGTGGAATCCAGCATGTCCTTTGAGACTTCAACACGAAGCTGCTTTTGCTCCACCGTGAGCAGCTTCAGTACAAATTTCGCCGCAACTCTCTCCTTGTCCAAATCTTCGGTGATAATGGAATGTGCGGAAACATCGCTCATGTCCACCTCTTCCTCAATTTCTCGGATAGTCACACGACGGTCCCGCATCACCACAGAGCTCAGTTCGACAATGGCCTGGTCATTTCGGCATGTTGTTGGCCGATTGGAACGTGGCTCACTCTCCACCGATGTGCGGCCATCTTTAAATCAATTGTACCACTGCTTAATCTGTTTGGTGCTCATAGCATCGTCACCGAAAGCCGTCTGAATATTCCGAATGGTTTCCACTTGGCTGTCGCCCAGTTTATGGCAAAATTTGATGCAGTAGCGCTGCTCCTGTCACTCTGCCATTTTACTTGCAATAAAAAACCGACGAAAGCACTGCGCACCGCCTTACTCAAATGCTGCGTCCCAGCGGCTGACGCTATCGGCAGGCGGGAAAAAATCCGTGCATGCGCACGAAGGTTCAAGGTCGCCTGATGCAAGCGCGCTTGTTTCATTTCCATCAGGTGTTCGCAAAAAAAAAATAAAGAAGGATGCTTTTCTAACAGACCTCGTATGAAGACATATAACACTGCCTTACACAGTGCCACGCAGCCTTCCAGTCCCCCGCCTATCCTTTCCCGCCACCCCCACCGTGGCCCATCTGGCTCTCCTCCCTGGACCTGAGGCTGCAACGTGCCCTCGTCGCCTTGGCCCAGGACGTACTGAACGCCTAATAGAAAGGATGTTCTAATAAAAGTGTCACACCACCACCACCACCACCACCACCACCTTCTAGCTGTGTACAAAGGTTTGGACGTTAACCCCCAAATACCACACTGTACCATACCATACCATACCATACCATACCATAGCATAGCATACCATAGTGCACCATACCCTACCTTACAACAGAATATCATATCATACCTTACCATGCCATACCATTGTATACTTTAACTTACTGTTCCACACAGTACCATAATAAGATATAAACGGTGGGATAAAATGAAGGCAAAAACTTGGCGATATTTATGTTGTTTCTATTATATATCGGTTGTTTAACGTGTCCAGCATGCGATATTAACATGTGCTGATTGAGGGGTTGAAAATGTAAGTACATCGGGGAAAGCGTGCGGGCTATACAGTTTAGAAAACAAGCTTCAGTATAGTACAAAAAAACACAACAAAGGGCACTGACAGAAGTAGTCCAGCCTTTTTTTCCCGCACTGATTCCATCGAGAATGACGAGGGTCCAGCAGGAAAGTGAAAATTGCCTTCTCGAAACTTCTTCATAGAGAGGAGCGGTGCGCTTTATGGAGAGGTGTGATTGACATTGTAGCTCCAAAGTTCTTTATGCGCTCTGGTCATGGAGGTAAAACAAAATGCGCCACATTAAAAACGTATGGCATGAAAATTTAGCATGGAGCATATCCTTGAACGTGAACATTTTGTTCAATTCCAAAACTCCACAAGACAACTATTTCGCCCTAGAGCAGGTAGCTATAGATATTTTGACCCAAGGTTATTCAGAAATTAGCGCACATTTACTTCCCAAAGCGAGAACTGAAACGAGAAAATGTATCGGATCTAGAAGGACCACGTGCATTAGATAAAACTGATTTCGGTCCAACCGCTCAGCCTAACAGGAAACAGGTGAGCACCTCCCCATGGTATAATTAAAAGGGAAGCTGATTTACAAGATTTGCAGCGAGTATCTTCCACCGACGCGACTGCCCCTCAAATCTAAACGTTATCACAGGGGCTTGTGAAAAAGTATCCGCTTTATTGCATTGAATTTCCTTGTTCAAGATTGTACTTGTTCAAGAGAGCAGTGAAAGTATTAGGTCCACTTGCTGACTGGAAACTTTCAGGCCTCACTTGTAGAGAAAACTCCTTAAAAATTACAAATATAACAATGGCAGATGAATCTGTGTAACTAAGAAAATGGCAGCGTGGTGAGCTCAGACACATTTAGCCTTTCTGCAACTTCGCAGTTTATAGATCAAGGAGATATCTACGCTCAACTGCGAAGGCCTACTAACCCTAACGATGGGATGGATGTCAGTGGTACATGTAAAGGGGAGAAGGAATACTCCGAAAACGCGAGGAAGCTCGTTGCAGTTGTGTGCCCCTTCCTTATTTAACGCTCTTTGTTTCTCGCCCATTTGTGCGTGGCACATGAGGTTACTTGTTCTACTTTATCGCCCATCTTTGTGCATCAACCTACATCATGTCTTAGCCTGAATACGTGTACTGTTCGTGGAGAGGACACTCCTAGTTGGCGTTATTGGTGTCTGAATCGGACCACACAAAATATATTGCTTTTTGTTTATGAATGTGCCAAAATGAATGCCACACGAACACACCAAATTTCATTTTCGTTTTGACTGCACGTTTGCCGCGGCTTTCGATTCTTTTACCGACACTGAACAGTAGATCTAATTTCCGTATCGGACCACCGTAACTCCTCTTGTTTGTGACCATTGCGTAGCAAATTTATGTCTTAGGAAACTAGATCAGATTGTAGGTTTCATTTCGAAAGCGGTATTCCACCATGGAGTCAAGTGGTTGAGTGCGGCCGCTGCTTTTTCGCTCGAAGTTTATTGCAGCACAGCGTTTTTTTTTTCCGATGACAAGTGCGGCACTTGTGTAACTGAGATACATGAAAAGCTTGGATCATAAAGTAATGAGCATGTTCTCCTCTATCTCCTTATTCGAAATAATATATTTGCCATCAGTCATCCTGAGCATTCATTTTCTTGCTTTCAGCTAGTCGTTTTATCCTTCCGGCTTGAGTCTTTGCTTTGTAATTCTTATGCTTTGAAGTGCAGTCGCCCCACTAACGGTATACCTGAATGCCGTCGGAAGCTCAGCTTCCATGAGATGCCGGAAGGAAGCTGATTGCCGGATGTCCTTTTTGCCTTCCCCACTTGCTGCTCTTTTGACCTCGCTGATTTCTGTCTGTGCTCTTCTTTGGTCCCTCTCCAAGAAGGCGTTCCGGAGATCCGGTGAGGACAGAGCTATTAGGGGTCACAGGAAAAATAAAAAAATGCAAGAAAAACCGGCTACACACCCCACGGTGATCTACGTTTTGCTGCTCAAGGCTTCTGCGGCATCACTCCTTGTCTGCTCACGGGTGCTTTCTTTATGGTCTCGTACACTTTGCTGTTTCCTGCAATTTGATTTCCGAAAACGTATAAAGCGTAAGCTGTGCTCCTGGGAACAATATCTTTTTTTTCTTCCTCAACAAGCCTTTATCAGCCCCGTGACTTTGTGTTTGGGTTTTTTAGTAAACTGCTAATTTTTTTTGTTTGATGTCGTGTGCTGTACAGAGGATTGCACATAGTTTTAAGTCCACGCAAGAAGTGCATGCAAAGATTATAGGTACACTTTGTTAAGAAGAAAACACACATTCCTCCTTTTATTTAGCTATTGTCGCCCTGTGCTCTCTTTCCTTATTATGCACGATGAATTACAGGGCTTCACAATAATTTTTCATACCATACTATTTGAAGAGATTATCAGGAAGTCTACGGACTTTCAACCGTCGCAAGAAATAGAAAAAATGCCCCTAAGAAGATGTAATCGCCAGACTAGTAGAGCTTACTTTAACTGCAGCATAATGGCGCAATCTCTAACCCACTAATTAAAATTTAATGGCTTGGAGTTGCTAAGTAAGACGTTCTGCTAATGGCCTCATTATAGACCACAATTATGCCTTTGAAGAAGAGGAGCGAAAAGGTAACGAGCCCCCGTCTAGCAACGTATGACGGGTTTTAGTTATCACATTACCCAATGTTGTTGGTGATGCCTTGGCCGTTGTTTTCTTTGAAAACATGTGGCAGCTGAATAAAGGAAGCAGCATTTTGGAGACGGAAAGACAGGAAGAGAGGCGAGGAAATCCCTTATCATTTTAACTGCTTTATATTTCTGAATGATGCACAGCGCCATAAATTCGGCGCATTATTTCTGAACTTTAGCATAATTTCGCTTAACTAATACACAATAAAAGAAATACGACAGTGCCAATATATCGGTCAATTTTTCAGGAGTGCTGCAACATTGCAGAGAGCTGTAGTGAAACACTGGCCCACGTTCGCTAGTTTAAGAGGCCCGTCCACAGTAATAACCTAGTAATGCGCTTCTGCGGGTGCGAACTTCTCTGACGCTCCAAACATGGGCAGGTTTCGCCTTTCGAAAGAGTCGACGCGAGCTACGTGTAAAGTTTCGCTACAGTTGCAAATAATTCTGAAGGTGCTATTGGGGCACTCCATTTATTCTTTGCGCCTTACCTTCTTTTCTTTAGAGTAAGAAATATTCTCTTTGGGCATCCCCCATTTCGTGCCGCTCAGTGAAAGAGAGTAACTGACACCGGGTAGAGGGATGTTTTAGGACACATGTTTTTAGCCTGTCTGTGTCTACTGAACAAAGGACGGAAATCGCGGTTTCTACGAAACCAGCCACTTCAGCATCGCAGTGAGTTAAGAATTACACCTTTCGAAGGCACTAAACAATACTGACGGTAGTGCCAAATGCAACAATGTTTGCGTTGTTCTATACATTACAAATTCACAAAATGAAAAACTAGCCCACCTACTGCACACATAACGATGTCGAAAATAACTACGTCGAAAAGTTGGGACTACCATGACTGCCTAGACCTGTTCGTTTATCTACACGGTCCTAGTTAGTAGTCAAGAACAGAGGGCACTTAATCCGATTACGTGTTGGCAATGCGACAGCATTCGGAGCTGTTGATGCCTTCGCCGGAAGTGACTTGTGGGGCTAGTAAGGTTCAGCTTGCTCTTCCCGCGCTCATGCCGTGCACTCCCTGCCACCTCCCGCGGTTGCAGGTAGAGGCTTCACACATACGAACCTGGTCTGGTGACGTCAATTTTCTCCAGCCAAACGGTGGAGATCTCTTCGATCTGGTGAAGCCACTGGTGACGTCACTACCCTTATCGAAAAAGAGGATGTGCTAAAAATGCATTTTAAACATATTGTATTAATTTCATACTTATATCGAATTTTTGTGCCTATGCTTAAACTACAATAGAAATGCCTTCTAAGTATACGGGGAATATTACTTAGAACGTCCTTAAAGATACCTGAAAAGTACATTTTTGCCCGCTTAGCATATCTATAATGCATTAAAAATATAGTAAAAATATACATTAAATACATTTAAAATATATTCACTTGGGCTTAAAAAATGCCTACTGGTCGGCTTCGCACAATGAGATGGTTAATCCTTCAATTGCAGAACAAATTGTACACACGAAGTCATCATCAATCAAGAGATGTATGAAATTATGTGGTCACGTGACGGAACGGGAACGGCAAAGATACACACTGCAAACCGTGATGAAGTGACGCAGCGAACAAGAAGTGTTCCGACAAGTGCCATGCTTGGCTTGCCTTATATATACCCACCGAGAGCGACGCACTCTCTTGGCCGGTGAGGCGTTTTTTGCGCAAAGATGTGGTCCACCACATTATCGCACATGCGCCCTACTGGGCGTGTTAGAATCTGGGGGTGATCTAGAACCTAATTGCTGTTGAAACTTGCGTCAGGCATAAGTCAGGAGTCGAAATGTTAACCAACAGATACACGGGCATCTAAGGGAGCCGGTCGGGCTTGCCAGTCGAGGTCCTTTTCGCTGGGCCCGGAAGTACCCAAGGAGCCTTTGCCCGTATAATGCTACCACGTTATCCGCACGTAGTGTAAATAATTGGTGATTGCCTTCCTGCTAAAAGTCACCATAAAGAAAGGAGGACAGGAAAGGGAGAGTTTTCAATGTTCCTTGAAACGTCATTTCGGGCCCCAGATTGTTCCATGGTAGCTTGAAGTGTGTTGCAAATATGTTATGCGGACTGCCAATTTACTAGAATTTAATTATTCTCTGGACGAATTCATTGTATTTACGCAAGTACACTTCAGATACACTGACAACATGCAAATGCCATTTCCTGAAACTCGATTTCGAGCATTAGATTGTTCAACGGCTGCTTAAATTGTGCTGCAAATATGCTAATGCGGACGGCCAGTTTGCCAGAATTTAAGTATTCTCTGGACGAATTAATTGCGCATTTACGCAAACGCACTTCAGATACACTGACAACATGAAAATGCCATTTTCCGAAACACGATTTCGAGCACTCGACTGTTCAACGGCAGCAAGTAGCGTGCTGCAAATGCGTTTAAAAGGACTGATTGCTCGTTAAAATTGAAGTGCACTTCGGACGAATTAACTTCACGTTTTCGAAAGTACACTGCTATTACATTGACAAGATGCTAAAACTGCAAACATATTTTTTCACGTATTTGAAAAGTGCTCAAAGTATGCATTCATTGAGGTATTTTTGGCATATTTTAAGAATATATTTCGAATACCATCGATGAAATTTCTGGACCGTATTCCCTCCTACATATTTTTAATGCATTCGTGAATACAAAATATGTTTAAAATACACTTGAAATAGCCCACTGTATATTCCAAACCTATTAGTTTTCGCTAAGGGTACTCGCCAGCCGATGAGGATTTTTCTTGACGATACCGGACGGAGCATGTTTTTTTGCTGCTGTGAGCGACCTATGCTTTCGATTAAAATCGTAGCGAACCGCGTACTTTGCACAGTACGTCATAACTTTTATAATGTTCCACCTTCTCCAAACTGCGTGGCAGCTTTGTAGAAGCAAAATTCGCTCATGTCTGTGACACGTGGGGCCATGGCCATAGCACAGTAGTTGCTGGCTTAGCGGTAGAAGATAAAAAGCAGCAATGCTTCTCTTACCAAGTTATTCATGAGTGCAGTTCCATGCCATCCGTTATGAGAAAAATTCTCCTTTGTCGTCCACATGCGCCAGATGCTCGCGACATTTGCCACATAACCCATTTCGTAAGAGAACTGCTACATGGTCCTGTAAAAAAAGCGCAGAAATTTCGTGGTGATGCTTGATCAATAGAGGAGTTCGAGGGGTGATAGCATCCCGAACTCTTGGCAGTATTCCAGACAAGGATTAATATTGTTGTTCGCCACCACGCTCTACACAAACATGGCTGATAACTTTCCAAATAAACCGCTTGCATCGCCCAAAGTAGCATTGAAAGGTGTAGATCCCGCATAATCATTTTATTACATATAGGCCAGCCGTGCGAGGGTACAGCTGCATGTGATTTGAAGGTAATGGCGTTAGCATTGACGTAGACAGAATACTACTCTCTGGTGCTACTTTTTGTGCAGTTCAACTGAACAAAGAACACCTCTCATAGCGGCTGGGCTCATCTGGGCTGTTATCATTTCTTTAGGAGTAACAAGCAACATTCTAAACACGAACTGCTAATTCATGCCCATTAATCCTAACCGAAGTGGCCGCTCTCAATTGAAGATTCTCTGTATAATACAAAATTTATCTGCTTTCAATCCTGGGTTGCGATGAAAGTTTTTTTGTGCGTGTCTAAGCGTACAAACCAAATAAATCGGCCCCACAGGGTGAACCTCAAGTAATGGATCGATGTGCCGGCTGCTATAATAAAAACCTCATTTAAATGCAAGGCGCAAAATATCGTACAGACGCAACGTATTTAACGCGACATCGAACAGACCAAAAAAAAAAGGAAAAGATGAATAACACTTAAGAAAGTCCAATTTTCGCTTCCATGAGCAGGTTACGATAACGTTTATAGTGTACGACATGCGCCGCTTTGGCCGATAGCAATTTCGTTTTGATCTTCGGCAGGTCACAACACCACAGTCTCACTAGCGAAAACATTAAACAATCTGCTAAAGGTCAGTGTAACTTTCTTAGAGTTGTTCACTGAAGTCTCAGAAGAAGAGAGCCGACTATACAGCCATATTATGCACTTGTCGGCCAACACTGCATGTCCAGTCAAACGTCATGAGAGCGGTGTAGCTAGACGACAGAATTCATCTCCTCTGCATACGTGATACTCGCAGCATAGCCTTTAGCATCCTTGTAACCTTTCTGCATTTAGTGAAATTCAACCAGGTGATCATTGCCTCTATCGCCGCAGTGCTGCAGGCGAAAGACGCATACGGAAGTATCGCGCCTCATATACAATGCTTACCTTCAAGGCACTCGTGGCGGGGAAAGTTTTTACACCGCCCGAGCTGCCACACGGCAGCTGCGTTACAACATCTGGTGGCGTGGTACCTCCTTTCGTGACGTCGCTCCTCGAATGCGTGTCGATCTTGCAGTATCCACACATCCATACATATACATGCGGTATCTTGGTCAAATTCATATCTGTACTGTTGGCTCAAGTCTTAAACATTCATTGACATCAGGATTCGTAATTCCAGATGTGAATAAACGACGAGCAGTTCAAGTGGCTCACGCAAAAGTTTGAATGACAGCTGAGATATATGCAATTTATTGCCACTACAGTTCACAGTATCCGTAGGAGACCCACCTAAGTGGTTAATCTTAGCGACTTGCAGGCTGCATTAAAATCCCTCGACAGTCAAAGTTCTGCAGTGTGGTGTACTCGTCGTTCACCGCACCTTCCGCGCTACTGGCCGTGCCGCGAAGGTCTTGCCTCGGTACCGGGCCCATACCGCGTGGTAGCCTAGCTGGGCCCCGTGACCAGCCGTCTCCGTGATATGCCCGATTACTGTCCCCATGGTGTGCACAAAATCTTCCCGAACCATGTTTCCCGCATCAAACGATATGTCTGCCGCACCTATGGTTTCTCCGGATTCGCTTAAAGGCCCAGATTTTCGGCTCCCACGCCACCATGACACCAACCGGCAAGGAGATTATATGGCTAAAAACCAAGCGCAAGCTTGTTTTTTACGGTTCTACCACGGCTATGTGCAGTGTCTCCACGCTGGCCAGCCGTATCCACCACTCCAGCAGCTACTACACGTCTGTGGGTCAAGACTAATCACGATTGCACTGTGTGCTCGCAGCACTGGATTGTGGCCTGATTGCGTGTAGCTCCTTAGTCTTCACGCTCTGCCAGTCTTCTTTTTGTGTGTGTATGTTTGTATGTGGTACCCTTTCATTCAGCCTGTTCATTCTGCACTGTCCCGCTGTCGCGTCCAGTCGTCCCGTCAGTGCCCGTCAAGCCAATGCAGCCTACTAGCCAGAGGACGAAACGTAGGCCTTCCTGAGCCATGTTGCGTGCGCGTTCTCAAAAACATTGCGCAGAAACACGACGATGAAGCAGAGACAAGAGAAAGATGAGCGCCTGGCTCCATGAACCAAAACTGGCCAACATTAGACTGAACTTCGTAACCGCCGACGTCATCACAGGGCTCCCAACCTTACCTGCTAACGCCAAGTTGGGCGGCATGCAAGCTGGGTGTAATGACGCCTCTGAAAGCGTTCGATACCGAAAGCAGATCCGGATACTGGCAAATTATGAAATATTCATTTGATTTTCAAAAGGTGTCATTCCAAATAAAGTCCACCTGAATTAAAGCCCGGCTTGTACTGCCCCGACAAGTAGCGCTGACGGCAAGAGACAAGCTTGCTGAAAGCACTTCAGCCAGTCTTTCAGCAATACTGGGCGCGAGCATAAATACCTCTTTAATCACAAAATTGAGTTTAAGAGCACGCATTTTCAGACACAGAATTAGAAACCATGCAGCCAGCGCAAAATGTATTTAACTACGTGTTATGTATCTGATATCACCTGACATCCCTACTTACACGCCACAGCTTTATGCTCCCGTTGAGCGGAGACACAACAATGCTTGTTGGCGCTACCATTTGGAGAAAATCCCAAGTGGGCGAGACGGTAACTTGCAGAGCTGTGGAAATAAAAATGATTAAAACCCGAGTTAAATTGCAATCGTGAGGTGGCAGCATGACTTAAATGCCATTGTGACATGCATTATGCGAAGTAAATTCAGCACCAGCCTAACTACACCCACTGCAGGGCAAAGACCTCTCCCATGTCTTTCCAATTAACCCTGCCCTTTGCCAGCTACAGGCACCGTATCCTCCCAGACTTCTTAATCTCCTCCGCGCACTTGACTTCCCGCCGCCCCCTCCCATGCTTGCCTTCTTTTGGAATCCACTCCGTTGCTCTTGAAGACCAGCGGTTACCTTGCCTTCGCATTACATGCCCTGCCCTGCCCAAACCCGCTGATTTCGACTAGTAGGTGAGTAAGCCACCTTTGTTCCCTCACCCATTCTGCCTGCTTCCGGTCTACTAGCGTCACACATTTCATCTCCCTTTCTACAGCTCGCACGTTCTCCTGAACTTAAGCAGAATCCTTTTCGTTAGCCTCCACGTTACTGCTCTCTAGATCAGTACCGGCGAGATACAGCAGTTGCATACTCTTTTTTTTGAATTTCTTCTTTATTTATTCTCAGAAACAGTACACAAACTGTTGTTTGGACCCATAGCCTTTGCGGCTAGTGAGGGGTCCAAATACAAAACAAGTACAATATTACTGCAGAACGTGTAAAATAAAAAAAAACTTCAAGATTAACACACACAATTGAATTCATTCCTACATTTCCATGGAAATTAAATAGTGTTTTAAAGATGCCGAGAAGTTATTTTTTTCTTTAACTTCATTAGGGATTTCATTCCACACATGGGCTCGGTTGTATTCTAGGAGTCTCCGGCCGTACATATTGTAACAAGGTGGTAAATTAAATAGATTGTTGGTTGCAGCTCTTGTTTGGTATATGATTCATGCTGAAAGGGAAGTTTAATAATTAGCTGGGTGCCGAACCCGTGGACCCTGAGTTACGCCATCCACGTCAGCCCTAGGCAACTGATGCACATTTTTGTTTAAATACGATATCTTTTACGCTGAAAATAGTCTTACTTGGCTGACACACGAAGAGTGAAGCGCGATGAACGATGCAAAGATGATTTTAATGGCCGTCCGCCTAGCACGAGCGCTCCGCCCCACACCACTGCCAGCTTCGTCTTCGTCACACTACCCGGGGTCAATGAGCTGTTGTTCCGATCGTGAATGAACGACACTGAAAAAGATGCGCATGTTATGGTGATAGGCTTGAGAGGATGGTACAAGAAAAAATGGCAGTTTGGTGGAGTGCTGGCCACCGCGATGAAAGTGATGAGCGAATAAGTCCTGGCACGCGGAGCTTCCGGGCCGCAGTTCACTAGGAGCTCACGGCCGAGACCCTTGGATGCGCGGAACGGCATTTACAGGGGACGATGTCTTCTCATGAGATCGGCGTCTCGGGCACGTGGGATCGGTAGGTTGGGTCATTGCGTCGGTTCCAGTTCGTGGTATCGGTAAGTCGGGGCGGGGTACGGGGCGGGGGAATAACGGCGAGGTCTGCTCGGGTCTGGCAGGCAGCAACACGGCCGGGCGACGCGGACCAGGAAGGAAAGATGCAGAGAGAGGACTCCGAAGCACGATGACCAGGAGGACAAAATTTGGATCATACCCCCCGAGCTCCACTAAACGTTACGTGGTAGTCTGCCGAAGAACGAGGCAAGATGAACGATGGCAAAGAGCTGATTTTAATGGCCGTCGGCCAAGCCCGAGAGCTAAGTCCACCGCCACTGTCAGCTTCATTTTATTCGTCAGAGTATGTCCTATTTACACGAACTATGTAAAAAATTTTAGCAAACGGCTCCAAAGACATCTAAAAATATAGAGCACCATTACCCTAGGCGGGAAGTAAGGCTTAGGAAATCAAGGCTGTGTGACTTTCCAGTTTAAAGCCGGTCTCTTCATAACCCTCCGTCAGTTGAATGATCATTTGGCAGAAATGAGGTTTCGTCAAAACAACTTATTCACAGTGCCGTTCCATCATTCTAGATTTTCATAAGCTGCGTAGTCCAATCAGAGAAAGAAAAACAGATCGAGCGGTTCTTTAACGTACTGCGTTCCGGTGAAAAGTGAAATAAATTAGTTTTTTTCAAGGTCCATTGCAATTCACTCCAGAGCCAAATCGTGTCCTAACAATTGATGAAGAAATAACCGATTGTTTCAGGAACCTCACAGTGGCGGCAGTTGAGAGATGACAAAAAAATGCCCTTTTCTGAAGTCAAGTCCTCACGGGAAATATTTCCGTATGTAGCTTACAGAAGAAACTCTTAGTGCACGGTGAAAATAACATTTTTCACACTCGGGTAAGGATATCATGTCCTGGCAATGCAGAGTACAATAAGCGGTAAATAAAAGTAGGGAAAAGCATTGAAATCGAGTATTTCTACAAGCGTTTTCGCGATCCTGGAAATAAGAACTCTGTTAAAAATGAATCGCAGACAAAGTATAGCAAAAAATACGTAATGAATAAACCGCTATAAACAAGGACGGTCAGAGAAGTTAGCGGATGCAGTCAGCGTGGGCTACGCATAACTAAATTTGGCTGCAAAAACGCTCGAAGTATCGGGTGGGAAGTTTCACTAAAGAACACTAAGCGGCCAGCAATCTGGCGCACATAATGATGGAAAAAACCTAGCCCACCCCCGTTGGAGGCCCGGAAATATAATCACGTCACATTGGTTCTATAGCAGGACAACAACCAAGAGCGTAAAAACTCTAAGGATGCGATGAATAGGAATCCCGACGTAATGAATAATCAGTAAAACATAAGAAATATTTGTTGCTAGAAACAATTTGCAGGCAGTAGCCTTGCCGAATATTGACAGGCCATGTGGAACAAATGTCTGAGTTAGCGCTGTAAAGCCTATATGAGACCTTTCCACTAGTTTTCACTCTGCCTGTACGCGCCAAAAGGTACGCAAAAGTACTTGGAGGGTACACATGTCCATGCCACGCGAGGATTTTCAGCTGGTTTCGATCCCCAAAACCGAAATCACTGACCGGATCTCTTAGCAGGGTACATCTGGACACGAGGAACTACTCCAAACTACTCAATTAAGCGAACAACGTCTCACACGCTAGGCTCGTCTGCGCAGAAAAATGGTGCTACATCATCTGCACGAGCTAATACTTTTTGAACATTATGTGGGATGCGGAAACGTTGAATGGCACTATTCTGCATAATGTTCATAGATAGCTCCTTTAAGTAGAGTGCAGCACAAGTGGCGATAATGGACGGTCGTGATACAGGAGAGGCATTCCGGGTATTAACTTGAGACACTGAATTTCATACAGAGTAAAATGGTGGGTAACATCACTTACCGCGACACCATCAGGCAGTGTCAACATAATATCTCGATTCAACGTACGCATCTGCTCTATTGACATGCTCCTCCTGTTTTCAACCATGATTTATGTCACTCTGACCGATGGTCGTACGGCGTTCTGAATGTACAGATCCTTCAGATGTGCTGGAAAAGAAAGGAGTTTCATCTTGAATACACTTGGCTCTAGGTCAATTACGATGCACCGGCTGTTTTTGACTCGTGCTTCTCTGGTCTTAACGAGTTTTGCCCTTGCTATCATTTACTCGCAGGTAACCATCCATACATGAGACATCTCTCAAATGGGTGCCAGAACGAAAAACATCTCGAAAGTCCTGGGCAAGGTAGGAACGTCCAGCAAAGTGTTCAAGTAGAAACACGGGATTGAAGACGAGCTTACCCGCAGGAAGGCGGGGAAGGACTGTATGGTAGATATTAGTGCTGGCTGACCCCGTAGCAGTACCTCGGACAAGGGTCGTTCATTCGACTCGGTTAAAGAGAGACTTTGTGTCTGTAATGGTGTGATGGTGTGATACGCGGTCGAGTATGCGTACTGATGTCAGCTAATGAGTGTGGACAAATAGAATGAGGTACTGAAAAGAAAGGATATAGGAATTGATCATTAACACTGTCATGTCATACCTTCGAGGTGGAGATTCAGTGTGGCCCT
Source organism: Amblyomma mixtum (assembly GCF_055824585.1). Classification (NCBI taxonomy): domain Eukaryota; kingdom Metazoa; phylum Arthropoda; class Arachnida; order Ixodida; family Ixodidae; genus Amblyomma; species Amblyomma mixtum. The sequence goes on along the minus strand of NC_143013.1, from coordinate 142,465,853 downwards.
AACTGTTTTCTGTATCTAAGAAGCAGGAAAGCATCACAGAAGAAATTGCCATTATAACTGGCAGACATTGTAAACCAGTTAAGGTTATAATTAAAGAGATGCTGTGTTTCTTTTTCATTTATCGCACGCTGTCATTGCCTTTCTCTTTGTGTGCATGAATCTGGTTCAACAAGAGTGATCTTGATGTTCCTCCCTGAGAGGCAATTCCTACCCTGCGCGTCGATCCGTGCCGCTTAGATGGGCATCACCGAGCGGAGAAGAGCCTCCTGTGATGGCGGAGAAAGGAAAAGGAATCGGCGCTTCTGCAACTTGGAAGAGAGGGTATTTTTCTTGGCTCGCATCCTCTTTCGCGCTCAATGGGCGTCTCACCCAACATAGGCTCGGCTAATAGAAAATCAATAACAGCATACGCGGAGTGTGTCCGTATCAGCGCGTCGTCTTTGTTCAGTGATGTTCAGAGTACCCTCATTTGAGAAGCTTTTAACACTTTTTCTTGCTCTTTGGCACGATAGGCACGTGTTACGGCAAATTCGTCTGCTACATCCTGCAGCACCAAAGTGAGGAAAAGTGCAGCTCCTTAAAAATGAGAAAACGTAAATTAACGCGGTGCACAGGTGAGGTACAAATTTGCATTAGCAGCCACGTCTGCGTTATTTTTACTTTTTTGCTTATAGCTTTTTGGCAATAGCAAAGCAGCAAGCGGTACCACGGGAACTGACGTTGTGGCCGCAAGCCCGATCTCAGATTTAGCACATATTTCTTTTAGTTGTTCTCGGAGCACTCCGAAATTGAGTCAGCTGAGATATAGACTCAGGAATCGTTTTTCGACCTCATGCGAAATAATAACCAACAATCTTTTCCACAAGCGCGGCATGCTTGGCTTGTTGCGCGTGAATGCTATGAACAGGACAGCAATCCGGCAAGCGCATGAGAAACACGGCAGAGAAGAAAACAGTCCTTAGTACGGTGCGCACGGCTAGCCACAATCCACTTATCTCGTTGTACTCATGTAAAAGCAGCGTGAACATGCAAGCGCCAAGGGCATTCTATCGCAGCCGCGCCATCACCCAGCTTGGTCGATGGATGGCAGAAAACTACTTTCCAACTGTGCGCCTTTTAGCGCAAAAGCACTAATGGTCTTCTAACCTGAAAAATGCCGGTGTGTGGTGAAGCCTTTGTATTTAGGGACGTGATGCTGGAAATTCCGGGGCATAAACGAGACCTTGAATTAGGATGACCTTGGCCAACCTGGAGTAATAAAGTAAATAAATGGCTCGTGATTTAGCGTTCGTGACCAAAAAATATTGTGCGAATGCACAGTTTCTTTGTCCAAGTGCATACCACCTCCATGCACCTGAAAGCGCGTCTGAGGTGTACACTGACGTAGGGAGGCAGTTATGCACGTCTTCAACGTTTTCTTCGTCAGTTCCAATTTACCCAATGCCTATGCTCCATTGCAGCTCTGTGCAGCAATTTTGTCAACACCAACGAGTAATGCTCTAGTGCCATGCTTCTGCCACAACGTTGTCCACGCACAACACATGCATAGCACATCTGTTTGTAACTATCAACACATAGCTCAAAACGCGAATATCACTTTTCTGGTAGCATTAATTGATGAAGAAGACGATGTGCACTGCACAGCGCGTGAGCGTGTCGCGGTTTAACAGGGGCCTTGCTAGGCTGCGGCGGTAGCATAGTCCTCTCTTGGAGTGGTCAGTGAAGCTGATCTGTTCGCGCTACCGCGGGTTTGAAATCCCAGTTATGGGCGTTTATTTGATATAATTTATTGATTTATTTCACTTGGTTCAAACCAACAATTCTCGCAAGGTCTCGATCGGGGTTTTCCCATCAGAAAAGTGCTTTCGCACTTATATTGCAACGACTGGGGTCCGAACCCACGGCGACGCAGGCCAGCATAGCTGGCCACTGCACGAAAGCACTATGATATCAGCACCGGCGATCGCGCCTCGTTTTATGCTGCAACACACTGTCGCACTCTGCAACACATTGCTCGTCGTCATCTCCATCAGCTTTCATCTCTGCGCAATTTGCGGAACGAAAGCAAACGCGCTTTCAATTGCGCTTTCAGGTACTTGCTGTTAGTGACCACCCGCAAAAAACCTACTCTGGAGCATCCGAGGTACCTGGAGCATCCGAGGTACCAGGCTGGTGGACAAGTCCACACGTAGATCCTATCAGGGTTTTCTCTAAGAAGAACTTGACCTCCAAAAGAAAATTTTTTACTGACATGACGAAAAAAACCAGTTCCGGACGTGAATAAAATGTAGTCATCTTAAGCATTTGTGTCTTCAATTGGCGATGGGTATAGAATCAGCAGTTGAACCTGTTTTACTCTCCAGCTACGAAGTAAATACTTAGAGTGTAGGTATTGAAACGGTGTCTGTCCTTTTTCAAACCCACAATCGGATAGATTTGTGTTTAGTGTTCATGGTCCTCACTTCACTACAAATTTCCTTTTGTTTCACCTACTCTACATCAGAAGAGTCAGTTTTGCTTTAGGCATTTCGTTTGCTGATCTTTTTCTGTGGAAGGTTATTTACTTCCCTAATTTCAGTTGCTCTGAAAAAGATGTCTCGATTTCTCATTTTATAAAGTTAGGACGGATATCAACTGCAGCTGCCTAGGAAAAGAGTGCGCAAGTAAAAGAGCAATGTCCAAGTATATCGCATGCATAGCACATAATATAGGAATAACTTTCCTTCCCCCAGCCCAATTGCTCTATTTTTCGAAGCCAGATGTGTCACCCTTCCCCAAAAATTACAAAGCAATGCTCCTTGCCGGATAATAGTAAAAGGTGTGCCAATCAATTTGGAGCGTGAATTTGCCTTACCGAGCGCGATTGAAAAACCTGCAGGAATTGACCAGCTGCTCCTACAAAACACAATAAAAATTGCTTCGAAACAACGCTAGTTGTTTCGCAAAGATTAAGTGCCGCTATAATAGAGCTAGCCGTACACCAGCTGGGCACAACATTCTTTCGTATAGTGATTCGGCTTTGCTTTGGTTTATGGGGTATAACATCCCAAAGCGACTCAGGCTATGAGAGACGCCGTAGTGAACGGCTGCGGAAATTTCGACCACCTGGGCTTCTTTAACGTGCACTGACATCGCACAGTACACGGGCCTCTAGAATTTCGCCTCCATCGAAATTCGGCCGCCGCGGCCGGGACCGAACCTGCGTCTTTCGGGTCAGCAGCCGAGCGCCGTAACCACTGAACCACCGCGGCGGGGCAACACTTGAGGGTAAATGCAAGGACGAAACCAGCGATGAGGACGGTCCCTCAATGGTGACCCCCAAATTTATGTGGGCGACCCCCGAAATTTGGCCCACCGGGCGATCAAAAATTTCACTTCATCCGAATTTCACTAAGAAAGGTGTCCAACCTAATTTCAGTGTGACGAACTGAATGGTGATCTCAAAATTTCGGTGGGCCACCCCTGATATTTGGCCCACTGAACCCCCAAAATTTGGCTTCGGCCAAATTTGACAAAAATTGCTTTCCGAGCTAACTGAGCATGGCCAACACAGTGGTGACCTCAAAATTTAGGTGGGCCACCCCCAAAATTTGACTTCGACCGGATATGATAAGGCCACCGCCGCAGGGATCGAACCCGCGTCTTTCGGGCCAGCAGCCGAGCTCCATAACCACTGAGCCACCGTTGCGGACTGCATAGTGATTCCATAACCTTGCTGTGGTTTGAAACGTTTGTAAGAATTCACTCTTGTTTCGTGTTTAGCGTAATGGTCGCAGCAAGAAATATGTACAAGAAGACACAGCGGACTAATCAAGACGCGTTAGCGATTATTTTACACAGTTGAAATAACTGTTATCCGTGCCTCTTCAAAAACTGACACATGCCAATCACTTCGAGTTAGCGGTATGTGTTTGTTCGAAGGAGTTATCGCCGATTTAAGGACTTCATGATGGTGGAATGAGACTGCGCTTACTTCGGAGCTAAGCCCGGCCCATTCGTACTTGCCGCCCGTCTGGCTGCAACAAACGTCCAAATATTGGGTTTTCATGCGTTCTGTAGATGCATTTCTCTTGTGACTCGCTTCACCTGGCGCCGAGGCGAAGTGTTTGTCATGTATTTTTCAACAGGACACTGTCTTGTACGGCTCGACTCATTTGACAGAAGCGAATGAGCTCCGTTCACTTCAGACTGATTTTCCTCAATCGCGTAGGATGTCTGATGCTACAAATTCTGTTTTCTTTTATGGGCATGCTGGTGAGCTGGGTCGTATGAGCGACGGAGCAGCAGAACATATACGCCAGTGTATTTGTAAAATAAAATGCGTTGTAAAGCTAGTTTCCAAAGATTTTTCCCTTGGTCGCTGCAATTATGGGCAACAAAAAGAGAGAGAATGAGGACTTCAAACACAATATGTATTATATGACTTGTTACCAACCATTCGACATTGCTTCATAGAAATATTTTACAAACACAAAACAATAAATAAAGCCATGCTACATTGTACGTATTGCTTGCATCGTTACCCAATGGTTCTTGTGCCTCACCGATGTTCAGGACACATGAAGAAATTAAAAAAAAGGATCGTTTTGGTTTGGTTTATGTGGGTTTCACGTTCCGAAGCGACTCAGTCTATGAGGGACGCCGTAGTGAAGGGCTCCGGAAATTTTGACCACCTGGGGTACTTTAACGTGCACTGACATCGCAAAAAACATGGGACTCTAGAATTTCCCCTCCATCGAAATTCGACCGCCGCGGCCTGGATCGAACCCGCGTCTTTCGGCTTAGTAGCCGAGCGCCATAACCACTAGGCCACCGCGGTGGACGGGAAGGAAATGATGGTCAATTTGCTCTGTTAGGCCAAATGCGAATTAGGTGCGCCAGCGGTGCTGTTTTCACTTCGATTTCCGTCCTCAGATTCAGTGTTCACGGATGGCAACTGTTCGGACTGCTATAGTTGGGTAATGCGCATATAGCTGGGTAATGCGCAGTGGCGCATCGGTGCTGCCATCGAGGGGAATTGGGTTTCTTGGGTTGAGTTATGCTGCTCTTTCCGAGCAGCCTCTCATGATTGATTGAGCTGCCGCCTGACACTGTGTGCAGGCTGCTTACCTGCCCACTGAGCGTTGGGCAGATGAGCAGCCTGCCACAAGACCGGCTTCACACAAAGAGGCAGACAAGGGTAAAATTGTGGGGAATGGCCACTGTAAGTGCTAGCGTGCTAAAAAAATTCGCTGTGGCTTAGCTTGGTTAAGCCCGGTAATTGCGAAAGCAATATCCGTACCTACGCCATGGTTCAGCTGGTAGTGTAGCTGGTGGTGGTGCTCGTGGTTAGACTTGTGGTGATGCATCGGTTATACAATCCAATCCAATCCAATCCCATCCAATCTAATCCATTCCAATCTAATCCAACTCACTCCACTCCAATCCAATCCAATGTAATCTAATCTAATCTAATCTATTTTAATCGAATCCAATCCAATCGAATCCAATCCAGTCCAGTCCAATCCAATCTAATCTAATCCAATCTAATCCCAACAAACACAAAACCTCCTCACAAACTCAAAAAAAGGATGGAATGCCGAAGTCCCACTACAGCATTTATCAAACGTTTTCAGACCATAGAGGCAAGACGTAGAAACACAAGCAAAAAGGCATAGCTCCCACTAAAGGTTTAGACACGTTTTTTCGCGAGTTTTAAGCAGCAACAAAAACGAATTAATGCATTTTGGTCCCAGAAAGGCAACTGGGTATAACGTTTTCGGGACCAATGGTTTCCAACAAGAAACAAACAAAAAAAAATCGAATCCTCGCTCTCTTTTCTCTCTCCGTCTCGCCACAGGCTGCGGGGAGAGAAGGTTTTGCTCTTTCACTCGTCGCTTTGAGAGATCAAACAGCAGTTTCATTCGAAGAGCCGAAGGAAATGGTAAACCCCGCATCTCTCTCGGCGCATGCGTTTCTCGCACGTGGCCGTCGGCTCCTTGCTGCAGGCAGGCGACGGCGGTCTGCATTTTCATCGCGCCGCCGGCAGCGGCGCGATGAATTGGAAAATTGGTCGCAATTCCACGCAGCAATCGTGAGGTCCCACGCAAGAGCGGGAAGCCTGTACGCTGCGTCTGATCGCGAAATGGGGATCGACACAAAATCGCCGTCGTGGTGAGCACTTCGCGCGGTTTCATCCGCGCAGTGATTGCCTGATATGCCGCTGTGCCCCGGTATCCAGTGGCAGATAACGTCATGTCCTTTATTGATGGCAGAGTGCTGTAGTTTTCGACTTTCCGAGAGCAGTTGTTCATGGGCTCCACGGCGAAGAGCAGCTTGTATGTAGGCCTTGGAGGGAAGCTTTGGAATCGGAGAAAATAGACCGCTGCTGAGGGCGATGCTGATTGATGTGTTCAATGGAGACAGGAAGAGCGGTGAGTGCTGCACCCGTCGAGGAAGTGTGGTGAGCTATCCTAATTCCAATTTCTGTAGTCCTTGCGAGGACGACCACGGAACCTGAAGAACTGATAGAGTTCACTGAGCTGTCGGTGTAGACGTGCACCCGATTTGCATGGGGCTCGAGGAAATATTCAAAAGTGGCTTGTTTTAGTTCTATCGGCGATAAGTCAATCTTCTTCCTGATGCCAGGTATTGAAAGAAGTACACGGGGATTGTGCCGGCTTCAAAGTGGCGACGATGGTCTATAGGCGTGTGTAAACTGGGACGGCAGAATGGCGTGATGTGCATCAGTTATGTCTGTAAACCATGTACAGTCTTTGTCAAAAGTTTAGAGCCCAGGGGGTTCACTTCCAAGCTTTATATTGGGACTCCAGGAGCATTCATGGAAGTCCTACCTATTGCAGGAGGCAGTACTAGAAATCTTCTCATGTCCAGGAAATTTGGAGCGCTAGAGATCCATTAAGAACGACACAGTGTGGTTCAAAAGAAAACCCCCTGGGCTCCAATCTTTTGACAAAGGCTACCTTGGCAATGGGAAGTCTGGCGAGATGGTGAGAGTGAACCCGGGATATGTGTCGAAAGTCTGCCCTCAGTGCACAGTAGTGGTTCTAAGTAAATGCAGCTGCAGACTAGGCCATAAAAGATATTCGTGCACTTGTGAATCCTCTGTACATAGCACGGTCTGAAATAGAGTTTATTTGCAATGATAGCGGCGGTCGCACACACGCGGATTACCTCTTATTCTTCGGCTTTGGCGTGGGCAGCGTTTCTAGGCGAAAGTTGCAAGTCTGGCGCCTCCTAAGTCCTGACAGCACGCCCTGTGGCGAGGCAAAGTTACGACAAAGAAAAAAATATTTGACGGTGGAAATACGCCGAATGGATGGACGGACGCTCAGACCTCGTGGGTCGTTTGCTTTCGGGCGGATGCCGAGCAAACGAAAAGAGCGCAGCAGCTCCGGAGACAGATACGATGCCGTTGTTTAGTGTGTCAAGCGGCCTTTTTGTGGCTGCAAGACGGGTGTATCGGGGTGAGGGGGCAACAATACAAGGAAAAGTATGCGTGCAAAAACCTCCAACACGCAGGCGAAAAGAGAGGTTTAGAAGCTGAGCGGAAGATTAATAGCACGCAGCGTAAATGGCGTTGCCTCTTGCAAAGAAGAAAGGAGCCGAGTCGCCAGAATGCGGGCGGGAGAGGTGCAACCGTAGCTCTTGTCTCCTGTTTTTTACATTTGTTGTGCTTTCACTGTCATTGTTTGGGCGCCATATGTGCTAGCGTCTGCGCAATACGGCCATTCTGCCTGACGCTGTTCGAGGCGACTGAAACGCTAATCTCTGGTTAGCAAAGAGCGGCGTTTCGTTTACAATTGAAACAGCGTTTCTCAAGAAATCAATTTCGCAAATGCGCAATAGTCGCATGTGCAAATTTATGTTACGAATCGTACCTTACAGTTAAGTATTTCATAGAGTGGTGCGCCGTTTTGATTAGCTATGTATAGTGCACTGATAATACCGATAAAAAAGTCGTGGTTCTACAGGTATTTGAGATTACAGCGTCCACATCATAATACAACTGAATTCAAATGCCCCCTTCTGTCGAAATCACCTCAACCACAGAACCAAGCCAGGTCAAAATCCCTGCAAGCTCCGTGTTCAACACGTCTAGCCATAAAATCAGAGTTCGCTGCCATCAAACAAGAGTGCAGGGCAACCCCTCGCGCCGCGTTTGTGTAAGACGTATGCGCAACAGCTGCAGCGAAATAATGCCCCAAAACCGAGTAGGTGATCCCACCCTACTCCGGAAACCAAACTGAAGAAGGCTGACATCATACCAATAGAGAATCTAGGTCGGCTTCGAGGCTTTATCCGTAGAGCCGTCACGCGCCTCCTGTCCTCAGCTGGCGACGTCACGCAAGTATTCTACTTGCCCCTGATTCAGTGGCACGCCGCAATCATTAATCTCCATGTGAATAATCACAACATCAGTGCCAATCTTCCCTGTTTGCTGGATGGGTAAGCTTCGACGGCGAATCAGCCGAAGCGCTGCAATGCATCGAAGTATTGAGCAACACTCTGAGCACCCGTCATATTAATTTCAACACAGGCCACGCGGCAAAAATCACTAGGCGCGCGTTTCGCACACCAAGAGTTGCCCTACCCTTGCTCACCCTGCATATTTTTGATGCGAAATATTTGGGCCGTCAAAAATCTGAACGGATTGCGGTGGATTGCCTGTTGCAGCAACTACGTGTTCAGCGGCCTCAGCACTCACCAGTGCTGTTGGCGTTATTGAATTTACCTCTCGCTTTCAGCTGGGAATAACGTACTCAAGCGAGGAATTCTCGGCTCATTCGTAAAGGAATAAATGTGATCCTCCTTTTTCGACCAATACTCCCCTCCCCAAACTTCCCTTGTTTACGCTGCTCGAGGCCCCAATGCTCTTGGGTGTTCAGAGGGACAATTTTTCATGTCTCTACTCATAGCCCGATTGTAGGCGCTAACAGCCCGCGCATCAAAGACCTAGGATTGTAACATGGGGCGTGGTAGCAATACTGCTCCTATTGTACGGTGTGTTTCAGCTGAGAGCGAGATACTGCGGCCGAGAGTGCCTTCCATGTTCTTGGTTTCGTGCAGTGGTTTTTGTTTCATGGCGCCTTGTTCTGCTGAGCATGCAGGCCCGGTGGGAAGTCTTGTGGTGAGTGTGCCTCCGCGTGCCTGCTATTCATATTCGATGAAGCCATTGTAATCCTGAATGCGTTCCCTCCACTGGATGGGGCGTTTATGGTTAACTGTATTGTATTGCACACTTTGTACCCCACTTGTCATGCCATTCGGGTTTTGAATTTAGTTTCTACTAGTTTCATGCAGTGGTAAGGACGTCTCTGCATTCTGGAGTTTAACTTATAAACAAGTTTTTCTTTTCTAACTTATGAACTTCGGACAGTCTTATTGACCAATATTCAAGGAGAAAATATGATGGTCATTTTTATCCATTTTTTCCCACGTCGAGATTGTTTATGAATTATGACATCTGGCATGTATATTGCTAAACAGTTTGTGTCAAACTGCCTGGATAAGGAGAAGTGCATTTAGCAGGCAACACACAGCGCAAATATCAGACTCTGTGAAGTGCACCAGACAAAAACGTCATGTGTATTACCATGTTTTTCTTTTTTCATACCTGCATGCGAAATATGCCGGAAGATTTCGCTTCCGGGAAGAGCAGTACCGATACAAAAAAGGGGAACTAGGACAAATCTAGGAGCAAGTGCGTTAACAGCCATAGAGTCAGTTTCTGGTATTCATATAAAGAAGCTCAGGTAGCAAACGAACGACACGTGCCCCCAATAAGTCGCTAGAGAGCACGATTCATTCGTGGAAGCCCGAGTACGAATACCAGAATGGTCATGGTATATCGACAGATCACACTGCCAAGCCACAAGCTTGAGGGGCGGGTTTTCACTTCCCCCGTTATCGTGTTCCGTTTCTACACAGATGTGAATTCGAGCCCTACCCACGGCAGTCTTGCTGAGTTTTTCTTGGGAGCATGTCGCTTTAGAATCATAGATGTTCGTTTTAAATGCGACAGCTTTCATAGCCACATGGAGAAAAAAATAAGTAGCCGGTGATAAATTTCGCCCATCGGCTAGAGGCAAGTCACCACAACGTATATGACTTATTTCCGCTAAAGTCGTCAACAGCTTCTTATGGTATCGCATAGCCAGTAATTATGTGTCCCTGTGAAAATTTGTACATGTGAAAGCATGCGTGAGCAGAGAAGTGGCCAGCAGTCTTTCACTCTCTCTATCTTCCTCTATACATATATACGAGTGAAGCCAATACTGGTTGAATCTAGGGAAATGATTCGAATGCTTTCTTCCATTTACGGTGTTGATCTAGGGAAAAATATTATTGTTATCGCTTCTAACCGGAAAGATAATTAATTGGAAAGTAGAAGACAGATAACTACTTGACGATTGTGGGAACCAAATCACGACTTCCGCATGTGGCGTACGGTACTGGAACAATTAAGCTACTGCGATGGTTTTCCAACCTTTTAATTTGAAGCGTACTTATGTTGGCCGTACCTTACAGCCAACCGAGCATGAACTGTTAAATCTCTACGTCCTTCCTTTGTTCTGCTTTTTTTTGTTTCTTGGATTCTTCCTTCTGGTTCTCTCTCGTATCGTAAAGACTGATAACAATTTCTTTAAAACCCAAACGTCGTGCTAATATTTCGAAGCCACGCGATACGCAACCTCTGTGCCATCGCTGGCAACACTGGAACCCACGCACTTCAGGATGGCTTCAACTGCTTCGCACTAGTTTTATTCATGTGCTAAAGGCACCATCGAGTAAACCTTTGTTTCTGAAATAGTTTTGTTTATTTGTATTCTGCGTCAATTTTGAATCGTGACCTTGTATCTTTAGGTGAATGACCTGCATTTCGAGCGTCTATCCTCCAGCCAATTTTCACTAATTTCTGCTGCAGATTCATTCAAACCTAGAACCGCTACGGTCTCGTGGATAGCTACTCTGCATGCATCAACATCTGAATGGATGCTGCAATATTCCAGGAAAATATATATGCTGAGATTTTTCTGCAGCTTTATCAAATAGCGCTCGTGTGTTATCACCTTGGCCAAATGTTTTTTGCAGCTTCGCATTCTGGGATACCCGCATCTCGCTTGGAAAATCAGGACGCTGCGCTTTGAATGATCATAAAAGGATGTGTTCTTGATCTCTATTTTTGATTTTCTGTGGAAGTACAGAGCCTGCTTATTTTCGATTGAATATCATCATTCATCATCATCATAATTTATTTTACCCTTAAAGGCCTCTGTTGAGGCAATACATAAGGGGGGGGACAAAGCAAATGCAACTGAGAATAATACGTTAATACAACAAAACATAACGCAATACAATAAAATGAAAAACGATGCATCACAATACAACGTTGGTCAATAATGAAGGGCGCAAGGCTGAATTAGGCGGTAACAATAACAACAATAAATCGAATTATCTCCCTGTGTCTTTTTTACCCTGAGTTTAAAGCTCCTTCATTTTCCATATAGCTTTCCTGCATATTTATGATTAGTGTTGTTGTCATTTTATGTGACTGTGTTTGACACTCTTTTTGCACAGTGGCAGTGAAGTGATACCTGTAGCAGCAACAACTGCGAGATATCTGTTACTACAAATGTACGCGGTAAAATTTCACTCAACCTGGAATTCTGCCGATGAGCCGATTAGTTACCGATTAGTGCTTCTCCTAGAGTGACCTACTGCTTTGAGAAATACCGCCCCACAAAGGTAGAAGCGATAAGAAGCCTGTCACTGCTAAGACGTATCACAGACGGGAGACCTGGCAATGTACGCTTAGTGATGGGCGCAGAGAAAGCCAGAGCTTAGATAAGTTGTCCACAAAAACCGTTGTGAAGAGAGCAACCGCAAGGCTGTCGAAGTGTGTAGCAGACAACCAGAAAGAGCACCGGCCTGTGAAAAAACATCCCGCCAGGGGTCCCTCTGAGCGCCTGGCGACTAGAGTTACTGCATATGCTACCAAAGGTATCAGAGTTGCGCGTCTGTTTGATAAACGCCGCTCGCGACTCCATTGGTAGAGCGCCATCACGTGGGGTCCAAGCAACCATGCACTGCGGAGAAGACGACGCTCGATGGGCAAAATCGTCCACTTTCGGTTCTGAACCGGTTTTACCGGTGTCGAGTGCTCCCCCGCCGCCTCTGTTCCCCGATTCGAGACGCCCTGCAGCCTTTCTTCTCCCTGTGAGAGCCTCCTCGGTACGGTGCATGTTTTGCCCATCGGACCAGAAACACGTGCGCTGATGACGTAGGCCGGCTGCCGCTGCAGCGAACTGGATTGACAGCCGGCCAAGTTCGAAGCGGATCCACTATCCAACGGCTGTTTACGTTCGCTGCTGTGGGGTGTCTAGCGTGCGTAGCTCACGCCTTTTTTTTTGTTAAAACTTGCATTGAGGTTTCTTTACCGAAAACAGGCTAGACTTGCGGCTCTGCGCTTTTTCGTGTACACTGTAGAAACGCTAAAATAGAGCTCTGCGTTCCGTATTTATCCCTGTTGGCATAAAACCTGAATAGCAAAGTATTTTTAATCAAGGGGAACATGTTTAGGCATCTGATTGTTTACTTCAGATGGTAACGTTCATCCAGTTTCGAGTAAACTGTATTTTTGATTTTTATACTGTCCTTTTTATAGTTCCGGCTCATAACTTTTTGCAGGGTTTCGTATTTAGTAAAGGAGACTATAAACAGGTTTTTTAACGCAGGTCTGGTGAATAAAGGTTGCCGCAAAGATGAATGAATGCTGCATTTGCACGGCGTATTTAGAATACTGAGTCTGCCCTTAGGTTATCAGGTAAATAGTTCGGGGAAGTTGACTGTGGGAATCGCTTGCTGCCGCAGCTCACGGCGCGCGCTTGAGCGCCGTTTTTCTTTGGCTACATTTGTTTACTGGGCTACGCAGTCAGCTTTTTAGATGCTTTTTGTTTGCGATCCATCGAAAAAGTGCTTTAAAAACCTCGTAAAAGCGCCCACGGTCGATCGGTCATGCTCTAGGCATGTCGCCTACAGAAACGGAGTGCGGCTTCGCCGCATAACTACGGTTGCTTGGCAGGCAAGATGGCGGACCTACGCGCAACTCTGCTACCTTTGGTAGCATATACAGTAACTCTACTGGCGACGACAGCGAAGTGTGCGCGCACGAGGGACATGTGCCACTAAGCCTGAGGACATCATCGTCATCATCATTCTCGCTCGCCTAGGTCAGGCTACAGGCAGCAGCTCTGTGTTCCTAAAATATATCCTGTACCAGACCCAACTGAGCCTATACAACAAGTTGCTCATCATATATCGTCCGTACATAACTAGGGCTCTTTCATAAGAAGTGAAGTTACTCAAAAGAATCCATTTTAGTACATGATTGAGCATAGTTTGAGAGGTGTAATGATATCTGAGCGCAGTTAATGTGAAATGCTGCGCTAAAGATATCTCTTGGGCACAACAATTCAGCGGCTTTAGATATAGCAGATGAAAACGGAACAAAACCTACTCTCGCATATAGAGAACAGAACTGCTTTGTACGTTTCTTTAACCCGAGATATTTGCTGACCTACCCTTGCCTGACTACTGCAATGATCACCTGCGTAATAACCCGAGCAAGAGCTCACCTATAAAAGGCACGCCTCTTTTTTTAAAGAAAAAACTATGATTTATTGCCCGTATTGACATGTATGGTTGGTTTATGGGGTTTAACGTGCCAAAGCGACTAAGACTATGAGAGACGCCGTAGTGGAGGGCTCCGGAAATTTCGACCACCTGGGGTTCTTTAACGTGCACTGACAACGCACAGTACATGGGCCTCTAGAATTTCTCCTCCAAAGAAATTCAACCGCCGCGGCCGGGATCGAACCCGCGTCTTTCGGGTCAGCGGCCGAGCACCATAACCACTGCGCCACCGCGGCGGCTATATTGACATGTATAGCATACACAGTCGCTAATGCAGTAGGATATAACACCTGCTTTACAAACAGAACTGGCAAGGTAATTTTAGTTGGCCAGAGAGGAACACCGCAAAATTCCCTGTGCTTCGTGCCGCTCCCTCTGATAACCAGCGTATTCATGGGCCTGCTTACTGTAGCACTCCGGAATCCGAGCCTTAGCGCCCGTAGGCCTAGACTCATAGGTGCCGCGCGTTATCTGATTCCTGCATGCAGCTATGTTTATCAGTGCTCTGTGTGGATAGGTGTCAGGAGCCGTGGAAAACATACCGCGCGAATCTGCACAACTCACTAAAATGAGCCGCATGCTCGAACTGAAAAGGGACAGACGGCTGAAGCGAATGCTTGCGTCATAACATTCCTTGGCGGTCCTAGTCTCTCTTGAACAACTTAGCACAATTTTTTCTGTAAGGAACTGCATCGTGCGTGACGGCTTTGCCATCCTTGTCTCGTACATCGCGCAAAAATAAATCTTTCTAGGAAGTAATATGCCTGTCATATTACTCGTAACGTATGCTGAATATTCTCAACACCACTATGACAAGTAGTGTATCAAATACACCTATGAATGCAGTTCCTAAAGGCGAAAGAATAGAGGTACCAGGGAAGCGTTTAAACTGAGTTGGAAATGCTTTCAGCAGCAAACGTGGAAACAACGCAGAAAAAGGGTGAAAACATTTGTGGGGTGCCACACAGCCATGACATTGTGCTTCTCAGGCCTGTTTAAGTACACTAGAGCTGCTCTGTCAGGAGATGGTCACCAAGATTTATTTTGTGCCTCCTTATATAGGCGGCGAGAAAGTCGAAAGCAAACTATGCTTGGAATAGTTGATTCTTCCTGTCTGGAAGTGTACGGAAGTGAACGGCTCCTCATTTATATTCTCGCAGAGCCGTACGCACACAAAAATGGATGGTGTCTTCTTCTCCTTTTGCGCAAGGTCATGGCAGCTTAGGTTTCAGGAAGAGCCATGAACTTCTTCCCGCGGCCGATCTAAGGGCCTAATCGAACAAACTGACATTCTCCTACGAGACTTCGAATCGCTTTCTCCGTCCCCGCGCAAGCCGATCATGTCAGGTCTTGTTAAAAGCAAGCTGAGAGCACTCGGTTTCCTCTGGAAACTTCTTGAAAGTGCTTGATTGTGAATGCATGTCTTGTGGGCACTTGCAGCGTTGACGTGTTGATGGCCTTGGTCGTAACTGAGTTCAAAACCGA
Organism: Amblyomma mixtum; assembly: GCF_055824585.1. NCBI lineage: Eukaryota > Metazoa > Arthropoda > Arachnida > Ixodida > Ixodidae > Amblyomma > Amblyomma mixtum. The sequence goes on along the minus strand of NC_143013.1, from coordinate 142,450,673 downwards.
TCACTTTCAATGCACTCGGGTTCTCAACAACCCAAGAAAGAAAGGAGAAACTTCTCAGAAGTACAAAAAAGTCGGAGCGTATTGTGCAATGGAATTTTTTGCGGAAGGCTTGCAATCGGATATATACAACGCGCCTAACGCTACCGCCAGACGAAAACGGGAACAGTACTGCACCTTTTCTTATCAAATTTTTTTTTAAGCCTGCGACGTTAAAGGATGCCGATTCACGAATATCCTCTAGCAAAACGTTTTGTAATGCGCTTTATAGTAGCTCAAATATTTTTGTTCAAAATTTTAATTTCTCCAGGGGCCTTTGCTCCCTTCCCTCTCCTCACGTCGCTTTTCACACAATTAAAAGGTCGGCGCTCCTCCGCCGCCCCACCGCCGGGGGCGTTCCTAACCAGCCGGAGCTGAGCCGCCTTTTTGTCAAGGCCATGGTAGCTGCCTGACGTCTGAAAGAATCTAAGCAGCAGTCGTCCCTCAAATGGTATTTGCAGGAGCGATGCGGCGTATGAGGGTGCGAGCAGGAAAAACTCGCCGGAAAGACCTCACAAACTTTCGCGCCTGGTTGAGGGTCGTCTGCTGCGCGTAGAAGTGTTGGTTGGTTGGTTGGTTTATGGGGTTTAACGTCCCAAAGCGACTAAGGCTATGAGAGACGCCGTAGTGGAGGGCTCCGGAAATTTCGACCACCTGGGGTTCTTTAACGTGCAATGACATCGCACAGTACACGTGCCTTGAATTTCTCCCCCAAAGAAATTCAACCGCCACGGCCGGGATCGAACCCGCGTCCTTCGGGCCAGCAGCCGAGCACCATAACCACTGATCCACCGCGGCGGCTGCGCGCGTAGAAGTGTATTATTTGACAACACATGAGAACACGACGCAGAGACCGAGCGAGTGGATGCGCTCTGCTCGTAAGGAGTTTCCGAGCCCCTTTATGAACCGTGGGCTCGATGTTTGCTGCAGGGCAGGCGTTTTGCGGTGGTCCTGCTCAACTTATTTGCAAATCTTAATCTTTGATCTAATTATTATTGCGATAAAATTTATGTTGTGGTCGCGGAAAAAATTTTTGACTTTTTTGTACGAAAAGGTTCTAATTTGTGAAATTGTCATGACGTTATAAGAGTCACTAGACCCCAACTTACCGCGAAACTTCCAGTTTCCCGCTAAATGCCCTTATCGGTCGGGAGAGGTCACGTGACCTTGGGATGCCAGCACAACCTGTCCATCGAACTGTGAGCAAACTTCCTACCACTAGCAAACTCAATTCAGTTGTCACCTGCCCACTATGACGCTGTGCATCAGCACTACGGGAGCTCGGCAACACCAACCTGCGCCTCACAAGCCCCACCGGTGGCTTTTTTGGAAGCAGCCACCTATCGCGGCTGTGGCGCAATGGTTCACTGCTGCGCCACGGCATCGGTAAGGGTATGATGACTCATTGAGATCTACCAATGTGATGGGTAGGGTCGTGACGCCATCAACACCACGTTACCACCAGTGGACCATTTGTAGAGCACTACCAAATTTGAAAGTTGGCCCACCGTGTCCAAGTGCTCTCGCATTTTACTCTTCAAGAATGCGATTAAGAAGGCCCCAAGTTTTTTTTCTTTTTTTTTTTTTGGGGGGGGGGGCGGTATTTTACAAAATTTTACATGTGAGCAAGCCGAGCAACGACAAATACTTTTAGGCGAAATTGTCAAGGCATGGCGTTTCATTTCGCCAAAACAGAAAGCATCAAATAATAGGGCCGGTGGTAGCAATAAAAGTGTGTACCGTGCATTGTAGGTGCACGACCAGACGGTGAGGATTACTGGTTTGCACAGTCAAGACCGCTACTTGCATATTGTTACAAACTGCTTCAGAAACTCACAGGACGGTTACCACTGTGTAACGCAAGATTCTGCGGCAGCAGCTGAGCAATTTTTGTTTCGTGCACATTTAGGAAAATAATTTTAGAGGTACATACACTTACCAACAATTATAGATCACACTTCACATTTTTCACGTATTCTCGATCCTCTAGTGGCGATTCTTCCTGCCCGTGAGCTTCAAGAAGGAAGATTTGTCACCTGTAAGATGGCAGGGGGTATGTTCGGAATGGTCTGGAAGAGCCTGGTTCCTAAAAAGGAGGGCCATATATGTATTTCGGGATTTGGTGACAGCAGTGAGGTGAGTTACGAGCGAGAGTGAGCTAGGCTGTGATAAGTTAAGCCACTGGATTGGGACCATTTAGCGTGGTGGTTTGTCCTTGCGCGTTCAAGTAGCTTCGTGACTTACATCCGTGCAACCCCCCTCCTCTTCCGTCCACGTTAATCACTCATCCTCTGTGTGGCTATAGTCTTACCACTCTGCTGTTACGCCTACTTCCAGTACCAAACGCCGAACCCCAACCCAAGGAATGAGCCTCTAACAGGTTTTGCTGTAAGACGCATGCAAGATGCCGAAGCCACATACAACGTACTATGCGGAAAAATATGATGTGCTGCGGTACTCTACCATCTCACTTTACGTAACGCATGCACAAGATAATGTACACCGATCGGAAGCGGCCCTCGTGCTTTGTGAACAATTGTGCAGCAAGGAAAGTGACAAGCTTCTGTTTAGGTCTAATCGAAGGATAGCACTGAATGAAATGACGCAATGATTTCTCTTCTGTTCAATTTCATTCACATTCTGTTACCTCGTTAAGTGCTCATTTAGCTCCGCATCGAGTGCAGCATCCCCACGTGTAGCTCTCTATGATCACGCATACACGTACCTCTAGACGTTCTCGTTATAAAGTGCACAGCGCCTCGCTTGTCTCTATGAATGATTAATACATGAATATACCACGACTAGTAAAATTTTCTTCGTGAGGTATTTGAACCATTGGTTGTGTTAGCTGCTAATAAGAAAGAAGCAAATATTGAAAGCACTGCTTCAAGGAAATCATATTGCATGCCCAAGCCTGCCCTGGTCACTTTATAATATATGCCAAATATATGCTGTAGCAACAAGTACACGGGCCGTACGAGTTAAGATATAATGTAGCAGACCAAGCTTCGCCAGCCTATTATCACAGAATATCCTGCATGTCATGTTAAGATGGGGTAAAAGATTTTTTACTTCTGTTCCCTTTCATCCTGCCTTTCTTTTCATTATATTGTTTACATTTTTGCCTTCTCCAACGGTAAAATGTCTTCAACCTGCTATGTAATTTTTTATGATATCCAACCGTTTTTCTGCTTTATCTTGCCAACTTTAAGGAGGCTACAGCACACGCAGTTTTTTTCGCGCTCTCCTCACCACATGTCGTTTGCCGATCTGATACACATGTGTATTGAAGATAAACTGAAACTGAAGCCCTAAGTGGCTCGAAATGCTTTTCGGCCGTAAGCCCCTAATATTTTTATGGCTACTATGTGAAGGTGATGATCTTTCGATTTTGTTTGCTTAAATATACTGCACTAGCCTCAAATATGACGATGATAAGTTTATCTATACAAGGAAAGCTCACATAAAAAATGCCATGATTGACGCATATCGTCTCCGTGAAACGAGATCAAAGGTTAGCTTTACGTCTCTATCACCGTAATCAACCCGAGCACAATTACAGGCGACAACTTGTACATTCAGCGCCAATACAACGGTCTATACGCTTTCGTGTCGGCCGACCACAAACAATAAATGCGACGATCCCTCATTCAGCAAAGAAAGTTTCAGTGCATCACGCCGGGTTGAAAGATTTCCAAAGTATATTGGTTTATCTTCGTACAAATATTAACTCTGGTACAGCATTTTGTTAGCAGGCTTGCCCTAAACTGATCACCTGATTATTGGTCCAGAATTTACCAATTTCGAAAACGCTGGATGTCCGGCGGAACTGGAGATCAAAGCCACATCGGCCGCATGCGAGGAGAATGCTCAAGCCAAAAGTTCATTCCTCTGGCAGAGCCCTAAAGAGGCTGTGGCAAGGGTTCGCGCAAAATACATTCTGAATATGCTTTGGCGATTGCAAAAACAAAACACGGACAGAAACACACCAATTGTTCAGGAGAAGAGCATAATTAATGTCAACGCAAAATTTCTAGATCAAACTAGTCGCGAGAGACACAAAATGTACATTTGATTTCATAAATAATGCCTCAGAAACGATGAGAAACCGGACGAAGAAATGTAGTGAGAGTTAGTATTGCTGCAGAACTTCTAAGTTGTTTAAAACCGTACACTGGCATGAACCGACGTCAGACGCAAAAAGAAGTGGCACCCTTTGAAAGACAAAATTTAATGATGCGGCCGTACAGTAGTTCATCCGACAGGAAAAAAAAATCCCAAGCGCTGTCTACTAGGTAATCGTGTAGCGCATTGTACACGCTTAAAGGTAACGAATAAAAAAAAACATAGGTCTGTCGTACGTTTCACGAATATATGTATAAACATCCTGACTTCAGTGAGGATGTCACGAAATTGTGCCTCTCTTGTCCAATGCTGCCTTCTTTCGGTCTCTTCTTAAAACGTACACTGTATATTCTCCATAAATAATGATGTTGATTTCTGCGCGTCGCGCAATTAAAGCTCCCAAGCTAGGGAGCTAAAATCGGCACGGGGGTTCGAGTGTAATGCACTCTTTAATCCACATGAATTTCATTGGTCACAGTCAAGTACCGGAAAAATCTCGGTTGCACATATTAATGCGAAGAATTCTTTGGCTCATCAGCAGCGAAACCCGGAGTCGGTGTCGACCAGCAGCGCTGGTCCCAAAATTCGCAGCTGACATCACCGTGGTATCGAAGAAAAAAATTGCCGACGATTACGTTACTTCGTGATGCGAAATTTTAGCGCATATCATCAGCTGTTCCAGCTTTTCGATAGATTGAATTCGAGGAAGACATGTAAGTACAGTTACAGACAAATTTTCAGTCATATTCCTTCTTCAAGAAACACTCCACTAACAGTTCTTGATTGTCATGAAGGAACCTTTGGGGTCGGAGGAATATATGGATATATGCTCGACTTTCAGCACCAATGCCTGGTTGTCAAAGACGAGGTCTGCGCAAGTATTTAGCAAAGATGTCACATCCGTGGAAGGCGTTACGAGAAGGAAGAATGTGATGTTCCGCATAAGTGGTAATAAATTGCTGTTTGTCTTTATATCTACATTAAAGTCCCCACCCACTCTGCCGCCCTGGCAGATGGCAGTTAATGGTTGATCGCGGGTTCGCTCACCGTTGTCAGCGTCAACGCATACAGCCCACATCTCTCTCTCTGATCTCCCCACGTACCTATGAGCACGATTCAGGCGTCCACTGACCCCAGGAGCCAGTTATGCGCACTTCCTTTCCTTAAAATGATCGCAGTGTAAAACGTTGTCAACGCCAACGCCACTGAACACAACGAACGCCGATGGCCTATGGCTCCAGCGCCGCGTTTCTGGCGCAGCGTTGCCAATGCCAACGCATGCAGCGCACATCTGTCATTACCGCTACGTAGCTTAAAGCACGGTTGAGGTGGTGGTGGTGAAAACTTTTAATTGCTGAAATAGAGTTTGGGAGCCACAGAGTGGCCCCGCTACATGGTCGGCGTCCCTAGTTCGGGACACCGCATGACAATGCCCCGTCTCTCGCCCGTTTCACCAGAGCCCTTTGGGACTCAAGCGAGGAGCAGTTGAGGAGGGCCGTCTCCCATGTCTCTCTGGAAGGGGTAGGGGAAGGGGGGAAGTGGGGATTTTGAATACATGCCCACACCATGTGGAAGATATCACAAGTCTCCCCACAGTGTGGGCATCGCCCATCCGTGTTAGGATCGTTATGTTATGAAGCACCCCCAATGCCTTGAGTTTGGCATTAGAGGCAGCCACCGGGAGATCCAGGGCTCGCTTAGTTACCTTGCGTATGATGGCGGCTATTCGCGCCTCGTCTTGCCTAGTAGTGCGGAAATATGGCACGGCGTAGAGGATCCGGCTAGTCACGAAGGTATAGACGAGCCGAAGCGCGTCCCTGTCCCGCAGACCACCCCGCTTGTTGGAAACGCGGCGGATCATGCGCCCTACCTGTTCGCCTACTATCTTGCGTTTCACAATGCTGGAGTCCGGTCAGAGTCTGTGGTGAATGAAAAGGCCCAGAATACGGAGCTCCTCCACCTCTCTAATAGGACCTCCTGACAGAGAGATGTGAATTGCTGTCCTATCCTTTGGGTTCGCTCTGACATGCAGAAGCTCTGATTTCGCTGGAGCACATTGGAGCCCACAGTCAATAGCATACGCATCGACTATGGAAGCGGCCTGCTGAAGGCAGGCCTCCATGTCCCCAAGGCTCCCCTCACTGGTCTGTTACGTTTCGGGCGATTCGACGAACGACGAGCAAGCGGCGACACCGAAGGTTGACCGGAACGCCTTTATTCCAACTCAGCAGACTGGCAGGAAAGCGGCGCAGCGCTCTCCCGTGGCGTTTATATAGCATCCTGAGAACGCTGGCGCGCGTCCCACTCGGCTGGTCCAGAACGCCGGCGCGCGTCTGAATCGGCTAGCCCAAAACGCCGGCGCGCGTCTCACTCGGCTCGCCCAAAACGTAACTCCTCCCCCTTTTAGAAGGGCACCACATAAACTGAACAAGTTCTTCGCTATTATGCCAACAGCTGTGAAGAGCTCCCCCACAGTCGCAAGTCGACAATAACGTAGTTCGTGAGTGCAACACGCACCGCTGCTCCATATAACAGTCATGACGACCATTTCGGCGCTGTTGAAATCGTGCTTCCGAGATCTGGTGCGGCGGAGTCCACAGACGAAAGCACCAGCACAGCACAGCAGCACACCGTTCCGAGGTCTAGCTAGAGGAGGGGGTTTTAGCACGAGGATGAAATCACCCACACATCATTGTGACGGCCTCCGTGTCGTTGAAGAGATGTGGACTGCACTGGCCAGGCATCAAGGGTTGCCCCGACGGTGTCTTTTTGAACCTCTGGCCGAAGCCACCGGTGTCCCATTCTTGGAAGAGGCTGATGGCTGGGCAGACGGGGAAACAAACAACAACCAAGCCCCACATAAGCCACCGAGGTGCCCAAGATGTCAGTTCTGTTCACCGAAAATGTCTTTGTTTCCCTCATTATACTATCCAAAAGTCTTCCTAAATGCAACCAGATTTTTGCCCTAAAAGAAAAATATTAGTAGCGAACATTTGAAAAGAGGAATAAGCATGAATGATTGTCTGATGAGACTATGTACAGTGATGCAGATGAGCCAAAAGAAACAAGAACTCTAGATGGCGTACTTATTCGTGCGCCCGACTTAAGAAGTCTGCGTTCGCATGAAGTTTACCTCTCTTATGCTTCACCACAAAAGCATATTCCTGGATAGTTAAACTCTACCGGAGCAATCTGATGATCAATAATTAGTATAAATTCAGAGCCCAAAAGGTAACAGCGAAGTTTCTCGACAGCCCACACCAGGTAAGCTTATTCTTTTTCAATTGTGCTGTAAGCTTGTTCCCTCGAAGTAAGCTTCCTGCTGACAAACAAAATCGGGTGTTCTTCCCCTTTGTCGTTTTCTTGGCTTAGTAACACGCCCAGCACAGGCTGAGGTGTCAATGCCAGCTTCAGGGACTCAAACGCTTGACGCTTACGATCGTCCCATACAATGTTATTGGGCTTCCTTTTCTTGAGGGCATCCGTAAGTGGACTCGCCTTTTCCGAGAACCTGGGAATGTACTGATTGTAGTAATTCACCAGCCCGATGAAAGACATCACCACCAGCACCATCGGCACCAGGGTAAGAGGTGCTTTTCGTCACTCGTTCGGACGTTCCGTCCTCTGACACGTGTCACACGAACGAACGAACTCCTCAATCTCCTTGAAACAACCGGGCCAATAATACTCTGCCAATAGCCTGCACTACGTTTTCGTGATTCCTAAGTGCCCCGACCATCCTTCCTTATGAGCAAGTTCCAAGAGGTCACGCCTGTCCTTGCATGGAACTACCAGCTGGTCTACTTCATTCCCGCCTTTGTCCTTAAAGTGGCGATAAATAATACTGTTCTTCACATGAAACGAGATATTCGGTTTTACATTTTTTCCCAGGCTATCTCGACATTTTCCTAGCGTTGAGCCCATGGCCCGTTCTCTGGTAAGAGTGGCCTTATCAACATTTACCAGAGCACGGAAGTTCGCGCTTTCCGGCGAAACCAGCGTGGTTACGTCTGCTTCTTCGAGCATATCCTCCGGCATCCCTTCTGCCGTTTCGTTATCTGACTTATCAGCTTCTGCCCTCGTCGCGAGCGTTTGCGGCTCAGAGCCGTTCGCTGACGTCATGGAGCGAGTGACTACTAGAACGGGATTCATGTCAAGCGAGACGCCCGAGCCATCGAGCTGCCTTGCCGTTCTGTTCGAAAGAATGTACGTACGGGCAGTTTGGCAATACCCCGTCGGACACTGCCGCCTCCGTGTCTACTACACCGGTTTGGTTGGTTTATTGAGGTTTAACGTCCCGAAGCGACTCAGGCTATGAGGGACGCCGTAGTGAAGGGCTCAGGAAACTTCGACCACCTGGGGTTCTTTAACGTGCACTGACATCGCACAGTACACGGGCCTCTAGAATTTCGCCTCCATCGAAATTCAGCCGCCGCGGCCGGGATCGAACCCGTGTCTTTCGGGCCAGCAGCCGAGCGCCGCAACCACTGAGCCACCGCGGCGGGTTTGTCTACTACACCGAAAGCCCCTTCTAGTTTTACTCTGGCTACTGGCAAGCCGATCGCACGATCTTCCAGGGCCTGTCGAACCCACACGCAGTCGCCTGTGAAATCGTCTTGCTTCACTAGCGAGGTGGAAAAAACAGCGCAAGCTAAGACAGTAAACACAGAAAAGAGGGAAGACACTACAAGCGCTGTAGTGTCTTAGCTAGTGTAGTAGCTGTAGCACTGTAGTGTAGTGTAGCGCATGTAGTGTCTTCCCTCTTTTCTGTGTTTTCTGTCTTAGTTTGTGCTGTTTTTTCCACCATGAATTCACACCAACTAGCCCAAATGTCTGCTTTGCTTCACTAGCTAGGAATGAACCGCCTCGTGTGTCGCTCCTGTGTCTCTTAAAGCCTTGCAAGACCGACCATTTACTTCTATGTCGTACAAGTATGGCCTAAGCAGGTTTTCTGCTTTATCCATGAAGAAGTTAACCGGTGACACTTTAGGCACACGACAGCCTGAAGCCATATGAGCCGGCTGGTGACATTTGTAGCAAAGAATAGGCTTTCTTGCATCAAACGACTTTGTTTTTAGCTTTTGCTTTTCTGGATGCAACGCTTCCTTTGAAGGTGGAACATGCGTCGAACGCTCTGCGTGTTTAGAGAACGCACGAGCCGTTCCTCGCTCGTGGCTTCGGACAAAGCTAGGCTTTTCGTTATTAAACGTTTTCCCGTGTCTGGAGCAATACAGGTCTGCGTAATCTGCCGCCACTTGTACGGTTTTTACATCTGGCCTGTCCTGAGTCCAATCCTTCAGGGTTGAGGGAATAGAACAGAAAAACTGCTTAAGTGCAATCTGCGCTAGCCCCTTTTCGCGGCCTCATAAGAGTCCACACCACGGAGCCAACTCTCTAGAAAGCCCATCAACTTGTAAGCGAACTCGGCATAGCTTTCTTCCGGCTGTTTCCTTGCCTCTCGAAACTTTATTCTAAAAACTTCAGGGGGCAACCTGAACTTCTTCAGTAAGCAGGTTTTTACGGACGAGTATTCATCCGCCTCTTTGCAATCTAACCTTGCCAAAACATCAGCCACTTCCGCTGGCAGCAAGCTCAGAAGCCTTTGTGGCCAGCTCGACTCCAGGAAGCCCCCTTTTCTGCACACCCGCTCAAAATTTACTAAGTAGAGACCTATATGTCTCCCCCCACGCAAAACGGCTGCAAGAGACTTCGCATGTCCAATTTTGTCGATATATCGACCGCCATGGCTTTCTCGTCCTTCTTAACCTTTTTGCTTAAGCATTTCTAGCTCAAGTTCTTCTTTCTTCCGTTTCCTCTGCACTTCGGTCCAAGATTCTAATATTTCATCGGCGCTCGCGCCACACTTTTCAATGGCCGAGATGATCTCGGGCTTTCTCATGGCTTTCGTCACCTTTACGCCCAACTCTTCGGCTAAGAGCATTAATTCGGGCTTAACAATCGCACCGAGATCTATCTTCCTACGACCGCAATTTTACGAGGAAAAAAATCTGGCTGCTTTCCACCTACTGCCCTTTCCAGTCAGTGACAGTCTACTTTTATCTTTCAAGCTACCTGGTGAACAAAAGAGACTTTTCAGGCACTCACCGACAACCGCCGCGGAACCCGGAGCCGTCGATCCCCACCGCTGCCTCCAGCTGTTACGTTTCGGGCGATTCGACGAACGACGAGCAAGCGGCGATATCGAAGGTTGTCTGGAACGCCTTTATTCCAACTCGGCAGACGGGCAGGAAAGCGGCGCAGCGCTCTGGCGTGGCGTTTATATAGCATCCCCAGAACGCCGGCGCGCGTACCACTCGGCTCTCCTAGAACGCCGCCACGCGTCTCACTCGGCTGGTCCAAAACGCCGGCGCGCGTCTCAATCGGCTAGCCCAAAACGCCGGCGCGCGTCTCAATCGGCTCGCCCAGAACGTAAAAAATTGTAAAAAACGTAAAAAATTGTTGGTCCAAATTGTAATGTCGTCTGCATATAACGCGTGTTGAATGCCTTCCACCCGGGCCAGTTGGCTTGGGAGGCGCATCATAGCTATGTTGAACAGGAGCGATGATAACACCGCTCCCTGAGGGGTACCCCGTGTTACCGTCATGTAAGGGCCGTATTCCTCGCCCTCAATCCGAAGAAAGGCCTGGCGATTAGTCAAGAAATCTCGTACATACGCGTAGGCCCTAGCCCCACAATCGGTAGAACTCAAGTTGGCCAGGATGCTTCCGTGTTTAACATTGTCGAAAGCCCCTTTCAGATCAAGGGTGAGGATGGCTTTGTCATTGTGTTGCATTATTGTGGGTCGTATTACATCCCTGTGCAGCTGGAGAAGGACATCCTGTGCAGACATGTGGGGGTGAAACCCAAACATGGTGACTGCAAAGAAGCTCTTACTCTACAGGTATTTAGAGAGGTGATCCCGAACCATCGTCTCCATAAGCTTGCCCGCTCATGAGGTCAGTGATATGGACCTCAGGTTGTCCGTATTCACGGCCTTATCTGTTTTAGGGATAAACGTCACAAGTGACGTTTTCCACTCGGGAGGGAGTGGACGCCTGTCCCAGATCTGGTTGATGTATTCTAATAAATGGAGGTAGGCTGGGTCCGGTAGGTTCGTCAACCGGTTCACTGTTATGTGATCCCGTCCCGGAGCCGTACCCCAGCGCATTTTTGCTAAGGCCGCCTTAAGATCGTACAACTCAAAAGGGGCATCAAGTGTTTCATTAGGCCTGCCATAGTACATCTACTCAGGCCCAGGCTGGACCTCCGTAGGACGGAAATATCTCTCGCAGAGAGTGTCCGCAACTTGCGCCGTCGTACCTTGATACCCTTGCAGAGCCCGCCGGAGCTGCTTTTGCGTCTCTCCTTCCGTTTGGGAGGGGTCGATCCCTTACAAAAATGGATGTCGAGTTTCTTTTGAACATGTATGGGGAGCCTAATGATTCTAAAGGATCTCTATAGAAACTCGCTGTCTATCGAGTCAGCTCATTAAGTAGTCTATTTACTCTTTAACGAGACCTAACTATAAAATTTTGCTCTGTACGCAGTCAACAGAGATTCTTTAGAATTGGTTCTATAAGAGTTCATAATGAGTCAAATTTTATAGAATTTCTTTCGTGCCTTCACTATATGAACTCGCTCCGTTCGCAGTCAAAACAAATTCAATAGAATTTCCTCTGTAAGACTTTATAATGAGTCAAATTTTATAGAATTTCTTTCGTGCCTTCACTATATGAACTCGCTCTGTTCGCAGTCAAAACAAATTCAATAGAATTTCCTCAGTAAGACATCATAATGAGCCAAATTTTATAGAACTTCTTTCGTGCCTTCACTATATGAAGTCGCACCATTCGCGTTCAAAACAAATTCAATAGAATTTCCTCCGTAAGACTTTATAATGAGTCGAATTTTATAGATCTTGTTTTGTGCCTTCGCTATATGAACTCGCTCCTTTCGCAGTCAAAACAAATTAAATAGAATTTCCTCCGTAAGACTTTATAATGAGTCGAACTTTATAGATCTTGTTTTGTGCCTTCGCTATATGAACTCGCTCCTTTCGCAGTCAAAACAAATTAAATAGAATTTCCTCCGTAAGACTATATAATGAGTCGAATTTTACAGAGCTTGTTTTGTGCCTTCGCTATATGAACTAGCTTCGTTGGCAGTCAAAATAACTTCTATAGAAATGGCTCGGTATCGCTTCAAAATGAGTCAAATTTTTTAGAGCTTGTTTCGTGCCTTCGCTAAATGAATTCGTTCCTTTCGCAGTCAAAACAGAATCTGTTGCATTCACTCCGTAAGACTTCTTAAGCCAAATGTTATAGATATTGTTCGCAGTTTTCACTATATCAATTCGCTCTAAAAGGCGGTAAAACTTTAAATCAAACTGCACATCAGCAAGCTAGAAATAATTCAACGCAAGCATATAACATTAAATTTTCGAAAGGCACCTCTGAATCGACGACCGATCTCAAGAAAAATTTGGCAGAACACAGCGGCAATGTATTCGTTTGCTTTCTTGAGTAAAAAAACAACCTCACCGCCGTTACGATCACTTGAAATCTCCAGAAACTGAATCAACAAAGCGTACAAATACCTGTAACGAATATTTTTTTCCTCATTGAAAGACAAAATATGATCAGCTCTCACTACTGACTAATGAGCATGAATAGGAGTAGCCTTGTACATCGTTGTCATTGCATTCGCCTTTTTTCGAGTTCTTGTTGATTTGTGTCTGCACCAGTTGTTTCCTTTTTTTTTGGCGAAAAAATGGGCCTTCTTCCCGTAGCGTCCTGTCTATAGCATAAACGCTGCGCACGTGCTCTACCACGAGCAATGTTTGCCGACCAAGCACACGACGCACTGTGCGACAGTAATTCGGTGCAGTATTAGCAGAACCTCTCCAAAACTTCGTAAGTCACCTTTCCAGCATCGCAAAAACACTTTTACCATGGCGTTGCGGCTCGCGAGGGTCGGGAGTTGGGTGCAGCACTGAGGCCTGGCAAAGCTGCGTTTCACCGTTCCGTCGCGACTGCAGCGTGGTGACGGTTCATTTGACGGCTTGACAGAGTGCGCCTAATTCCTTTATCGCCGCAACAACACAAGGCAGAAGCGTGCACAAGAGGCCCGCGACATTTTTCGGACAATATATTTCTCCAGCGCTGCACCCGATTTCTGCCCCCCCCCCCTTCCTCTTAAAAAAAAAAATGACCTCAATGGTAAAGACCCCTTCCGCTGTAAAGAGAGGCTGACTTCGTGAATTTTGCAAAAGAGTAAACCTGTGGTTGAGACGGGCAGCCACTCCAGTAAACAGGCCCATTATTAAGATTATGTTCCTAACGTGCTTTTTTTTATCTTCGCTAGTATCTGTAGACATAAATTAATAAATATTGTTTGTTTTAAGCGCTTCCCACATTTTGCAACAGACCAGCTATCAGGCCTACAATTCAACTTCACTGTGTGACGAAAATTCCTTTACCATGCTGGCATGGCCCCACCTTGAGTATTTAGTCGTTAGGTGCGTATTAACTCTATGTTAGGTGCAATGCTGGCTTTTCTAGTCCGAGCAGATGTGCGCGCGCTTCATGCGGACGCCTACCGCGCAGTCTGATAGTCGATCCTCGACTCAAGGACGCTGAACCAGGCGTTGCCTTCTCAAGGGAGGGAGATGCGTCTAGAACCACGTTGGTAGAAATGCCAGCACTTCTAATTATGAGTCCTGCCACACAGAATGAATTTCGCACCACAGAGTTACCGGCTCTCCCAAGGAAACAGAAACCGAAACTCCGTCCACGAGCAGCGGCAAAAAATAAAAAAAAAGTCACACCGAAGCCAATCCAGTCCAATCCCAAAGCCGCCAGCAGCGGCGCCATGTTCTTTTTGTTGCCGGCCGGCCGGGTGGCGTTTCGGGCGTAGTTTTTTTTGTTGCTGTTGCGCCTTGTGTGGTGTTTTCGTGCTGTGGTTTTCGAATGTGCTACAAAACTGGTGCGTGACCTGCGCGCTTCGAAAGACCTTCTGAAGCACCTGAAGTTCTTCTCAAGATATTGGACGTCGTATTGCGCCCTGCACCACGCCGTGACAATGCCGGCATCAACGTGGAAGAACGAACGACCTTGTGTGATTGCTTACGAATGTGAGTACAGTTCTTGAAATTATCTGCCAAAATGTTGTACTGGGGTGCGTGAAGTGCTGTAAATGCTGCTGGGTGTTGTCTGACAACTTCTTCGGAGTGCAGTAGAAGTTTGAGTTCGATGCAACGGCTTCCGCAAGTGCGCTGTTTGCACGTGACCGCGAACCTGTCACACAGCCACGGAAACCGTCGCTTCGCGCCTATAACTTCCTCTCCGCAGCGACGAAGTTGTGACATGGAGTACAGTTGCATGTTTTTACTCTCATGATATCGTTGTGCTCATTATTGCGATGATTGGGACCAACGGGCGGAAAGCACTGTGTTGGAACGACGTATGCTTCTCAGTGGCAGTAGTTCCCGGCGTTTAGTTTTTTCGTGCTTGTATGTGTGCGTGTGTACAGGGTATAATTCCAAGCTGAACAAAACATGGTCTGCCGAGTCCACGTTACAAATGCTAACAGTACTCAGGCCGTTCAGTGCCTAGAAGTGGAATGACGATGTAGCTACAACCGACTAGAGTCGCGCACATCAAATGCAAGAGGAATGTTGCCGATGAGTTTCGCCGCGAAAATAACTTTTGGTAATCTCTTTCCGGCGTTATTCGCTCATAGAGAGTGTTTGTGGGCACTGGCTTTGTTTTTTTTTTTTGGCATTTCAAGCATACTTCGTACTGGTGCAAAAATGAATTGCACACTTACGGCTGTACCATCGCAAACTGCGCATGATGTTTTCGACTATGCTTTGAAATAATTTTATTTCGAAGGAATTTATGATGACGCATGCGGTTTCTCCAGAGTTTATCAAAGAGAGAAGTACTGAGACTTGGATTTGGCCGAGATGTTCCCACTTGCACTGTAGTGTCATGCCGTAAAAAGCTTATTATTTTATATTGTGTTTTGTTATGTCTGTGGTATTGGTGCTGATTCATTTGTCTGGCTGTAATCTCACTGCTTTTCTGCAGCAACTGGAATATAGCTTTATTGATCTCGCTACCAGAGTGCTAGAGATATCGTGAGTTTTTAATTTATGTAACTGAATGGAGTCATTTATATGGATGCAATGGATTATACTGGCTAGCAGTTTAAAATAGTTATGTGACATTGTTAACGCACTTAATATCTTTCTACAACTATTTCAGCAGTGTCAATCCAGCATTAGTGGAGCAGGGAAGTGAAAAGTTTTCTAAATGCAGCAGGATCAGAATCCATCCCTTTGCTTAACGAGGGGGTCGTCGGCATCACCATCTTGTCAGATGTTTAGTGAGTGCAATTACTGTGTTTGAGTAGCCATTCCCAGAGACTCAGATGTAGACGCTTTGTGCTGCCTGTGAGCTACTGAGGTTGAGTAACAGCTGTTCTCAGTTTTCACTGCACCTAATTTACTTACTGCAATTAATCAGTCACTTGTAAAACACAGAAGACAGGTGAATTAGTTCTCTAAAAAAAGTGATTGTGATTGTCACTGCATTATATTGGCAATAAATATGTATTAGATGAATACTGTTACAGGCTAATGTAATAGTTATTCATTCTTATGAAATGTTCTAGTCTGGCAGCTGTATCAGTCACAGCTGGGTGGTGTTTATAGTTCTTTTCGAAGTGTACATGCCGTTTATTTTGAAATCATATACTTTCTGTATTGTGCTGTTAGTACTCTTCAAAGCTAGATCACTAGAGTACTACTGCTTGTAGATTCTGATCTGATTGATGCTTTTGTTTGCATTAGTGTGAAAGCAGTTGTGTGCTAGGTCTCACTGACTGATTTTTTTTCTTTGACCTATACGCAGACATCTGGGTACTTCAGACTGGCAAGCATGGGTGGTGCCTACCTGACACCTCCTCGTCTCTGCGCAGACAAGAATGATGCACCTAATAATCTACCGGCCATGTCACATCATTGGCTTACTGCAAGCGATCAGCACAGTTTATGAATGGAAATGCTGGTATCTATGCAATTGAATTATTGTACTGTGGGATATGCACAATGAAGATCACATCCAAAGAATAAATGGAAGTGCCGATATGAACCAACAGTGCCTCCTTTTGACCAATTTTTATTTTCAGAATAATGCACTCAATTAAAAGATATGAATTCTAAACTAAATATGTCTATACCAGCATAGTTAGGAAGTCAGATCTTGTATCAAACATTTGCATATTTTAAATGTGTGCTTTTAGTTGGTTGTTAATATCCTCCTAACTATTTACTACAAAGGAATGAAATAGATTGGTTTTCGAAATATTTGTTTTGTTTCTCCTCTAAACCGAATATAGCTTTTCTTCTCATTTTTCTTTTTGTTCAGTTCACTTGATTACTGCAGCATATCATAGCTTTCTTTAGCAGTGAATTTTGCAGCCTGCTTATGATGGTCTCTTATATTGTTGGGCAAGCTGACCAATGTGAATCCAGGCAACACTTAAACTCAGCTCAGGAAAGCATATGCATAGGTATAGTATTAGTTGCCTGTGGACAGCAGCAGTTGAGTGAAGAAAGGGGGCTGTAACAGATGACATTCACAGCTTATGCTGTCGCCTAACAAGGATTATTGAGCAGCCAACTGTCAAGCATTCTATTCTGGCCGCCCTGTATTCCCTATGGTTGGATCAATTTGTACATGTGAAGCAATGTAGGAAAACACAAGTTACATATATGTAATGAAAGAAACCAGTTCTTTTGTTGGCACAGTCAGAGATTTGATGTACAGCTTTTTTGTGGTTAATAGCGAGTAGTGCAAACCAGTCTGAATTAAAATGCCAACAAAGGCGCGTCCTTGTAGCAAACGGTAATATGCAGGATGGCTATCTGGTTCATTATTGCTCAGTATCAGACATAAAGTACTCCTTGAAATTTGCATCCTCATGGGACGATTTTTAGTCATGTAGAGTAGAAATGAATAATGTACTTTGTTTTGTCATTCTTGTACTTTCTTGTACTTTGCGTCTTGCTTGAATTAAGAATTTATTCCTGCTCAAAGGAGTACAGACACCTAACTTTTGGGTGCATGTTTTCTGCTTTGTAATGATTCGTAAGGCATGGATTATTATGTGGTATTCTAGTATGCCCGCTGAATAATTTACAGTTCAATTTCTTTCTCATGCTGTTTCGGTTTCAACAGCCGAACGATCACTGTGACATCAGAGTGTGCTTACAGGTCTAGGAGACATGAAGAAACTGGTATAATCACTGCTTTGTCCTTTTAATTTGCTACAATGCTAAAGCCAAGCAGCCTCAACAGCCGGAATGACAACAAATGAAGAAGCAGCAATTTGCTGTTTTTTCATGCCTCATGTGACCTATAAGGGCACGTTAACGTTACATTCGTTGTTCGGATGTTGAAACCGTAACAGCATGAGAGAAAAATTCAATTATAAATTATTTATAGTTTGCAGCTGAATACCACCCGGTGATCCATGCGTAGTAGTGTCTTCCACATTACTGTGGAGAAGAAAGCATGCCACCAAAATTAGGTGCGTGTACTGTTTTAACAAGAGGCAGTTTAATTCTGGAAAGTAGATCTCACGTGTCCTCTTCAAAACAATTGTGACTCCTCCATCATGTTCACTCTGCTGTGCACGCAATCCTTGGGACAGCTGTAAATGATATCCTTTCAGAATACTACATAAAGGTATACAGTGCTTTCTAACTCTTAATTCTCACAGAATTAACATGCAGCTAGCCTTTTGCTGTGGCTCCGACTAGCATTGTGTACCTTATGTAGGGCATAAGCGAATAAAATTAAGGCAGGCATATACTCAGAGCTGTTGAAGGCAGAAGGCTAGGCAGTATTTGTTTGAGTCGCTACTCCACTGTTTTTTCGTGAAAACATACTCTCTTTGAGGTGTGATCTTCGTTGCACATGTGGCGCAGAAAATGAATCTAAAATTACTTGATTGTCTCAAAATAAAATGTGCTCGTACTGTTCGTCTGCCATGTCTCCTATCAGTTTCATCATAAATGCTGCTAATTACTAAGGCTCGCCAGGAGCTGCAAACATTCAATTCCATAAGCTGCTGTAAAAGTTGCTAAGTGAAATAAAGTTAGTTGAGTGTATGTCGTGTGCTGTTGCTCTGTATGATTTCTTGCATGCTTACAGCAATCAGTGGTTACATCATATATGTTACATTGTACATGCTGGGCTTCTATAGGAATGTGGTAGCCAATTAGTTATTGGAACTCATTACTCAGATCTTATACAGTGTCAAAAGCATCACATTGCAATGAAATAAATGCATTCCAATGGATTTTCGTAAAATTCATATAACTAGTTTCAAAAGAAAGTTGTTACTGTATTTCTTTTAAAGGATGTTAGCCGTGTTCCTATAACAATGCGGTGGCCAATTAGTTATTGAAACACTGTACCCAAATTCTATACAAATTCAAAAGCAGCACATTACAATGCAATGAGTACACTCAAAAGAATTTCTAAACAATTTCTCAAGGAGTTTCTAAAGCAAGTCATTACAGAATTTCTTTTAAAGGACATTAGCCACATTTCTATAGCAATGCGGTGGCCAATTAGTTATTGAAACACTGTAGCCAAATTCTATACAGATTCAAAAGCAGCACATTACAATGAAATGAGTACACTCAAAAGAATTTCTAAACAATTTCTCAAGGAGTTTCTAAAGCAAGTCATTACAGAATTTCTTTTAAAGGACATTAGCCACATTTCTATAGCAATGCGGTGGCCAATTAGTTATTGAAACACTGTAGCCAAATTCTATACAGATTCAAAAGCAGCACATTACAAAGAAATGAGTGCGCTCAAAAGGGTTTCTAAAGAGACTCCTCATGGAGTTTCTAAAGCAACTCATTACAGTTTTTCTTTTAAAGGACGTTAGCCGTGTTCCTATAACAATGCGGTGGCCAATTAGTTATTGAAACTGTGGACAAAAATTCCATACAGATATAAAAGAAACTCATTACATTTTAATGAGTAAATTTGAAAGACTTTCTAAAGAATCACAAAAGCAATTTTTGTAAGGGATTAGACTGCGAAAACGACGCCACGTCCCCTTCGAGCTCATCTGATGAGCTGCGGCGTCGCAGCGTGCTATCCAATTTGAGTCTGAGAGTTCGGCAGCATACGCTGCAGCCTGCTCTGTGAGTTTGGCTATGCGGTCACGTAATTTGCGATTAGTTTTCTGCTTTTTCCACCGTTTAGTTAAGCTCCGGCGCGCCTTCCACAAATGCAAGAGGTGGGTGTCCACTGCGGAGATCTCTTCGGTGGTTTGTAGTGTTGTGACGTGTTGTTTCTGCATGTTGTATGTGTGGTTAGCTAACTCCGCGTAGCCGCCGGAAAATAGTAAGATAAGATAAGCTTTATTCTCCATAAAAAAAGAAGGAGAGAGACGGGGCTAAAAGCTGCAGCCGCAGCTTGACTGGTCCCCGCCCCCCTACATGAAAACGACAGGTGTCACTTGACAGCAAAACACTTAATAACAAAAAGCATATCAGAAGAACAGTTGTTTTGACACAATAAAATGAAATGCGTATGGTAACAATACATGGCAACAAAACATGATACTAAAAAAATGTGAGGAAAGTAAATTGAACATGGTTAATTGAACATAGAATTTGAACATGGTTACCGAAAAAGGAATACATCAGATTTCAGGACTGACAACAGTACGTCTCCATGAATTATACAATATTAATAGCGGTTACATACAGTTTGCGTTTTATTGAATAAAAGTGTTTTTAAGCTGCGTAGAATTCAGCGCTAAAATGTCTACATCTTCAGACAAATAGGTGTTTAAGACCGAAGGAATGCGGTGTTTTAGGGTTTGTGGTAGGTACGGGAGGGATAGTGTGATTTCGGAATTTGTGCCAATCGGTCAGCTTGGCCTTACCCCATTTTTGCGCTGCCTTCGCCATGAGTGTAATCCGGAGAAGGAGGTGATCGCTGCCTAGGGAATCTCCCAAGTTCTCCCAAGCAGCCGCTCTAGTATTTTTCACGAGAGAAATGTCTGGACACGTGTCGCGGGTTACCGATTTCCCCACTCGGGTGGGATACGCCGGGTCCGTGAGCAACGTGAGGCTGAGGGTGGAGATGAGCTCGGCCAGCTTACGTCCTCTTGCCTGTTCGAAGTGGTAGCCCTAATGAAGGCTGGGAGCATTGATGTCTCCAACGATCACTAGAGGTGTCCCCTGTTCCAAGAGGCCAGTTATGCGCATTCCCTCTGGTTCAGGTGTCCAACGAGATGTGGGAGACAGATACGGCGCCGCTTCCTTTCCTCAAAAACTAGTTTACCAATTTTGTCTTCCGCTTTGCAAGCTCCCGCTCCATTCGTTTCGCAGCTTAAAGCGCGACTAAGGTGTTCAGCGCTGGTTACAACCGACAACGGCGACGATGTCGGCGACGCCGCGAAACGCAGAAACGGGCGCCAAAGAGCTGCGTTCTAAAATAGTCGGCAGACACATTTAAAACTTCTTGCTTGTGAGGAAGCGTAAGCCCGCCTGCTAAGTGTGAACCAAGTCGTTGCGCGCGCGGCCTGACATAACCCTATGCCACGCAGCTGGAAATTCTACCTTTGCATTGCTCTGCGTAGCCGCCGCCGTAACGCCGCGATCTGCGCGCTAACTTCGTGAAGGGAGTCGCCGACTTACCCCGGCCCGCGCTCCTGCCTTAAGGGTATTATGCAATAGCTAATTGGTTTTTGCCTATATATGCAAAATTGGTCTTTCTCTACTTAACTCAGATCGCTGGAAGCCCTCATACCACTCCTGGCGCAGTGGGTCTGCGATTAGGTGATGCGGCACTGCCCTGGGATGACAGGAGCTGCCACCAGTGGGACTCGTGCCATCCAGGTTCCTCTTGCTGAGCAATCTTGCATGACCAGTCCTTTACCACCACCTGCTAGGTTGCATGAGGAGGCCATCTTTTATGGGTACCATCGAGGCTGATCTCTTTGACACACACACACACACACGCGCGCGCGCGCACACACACGCACACACACGCGCACACACGCACACACACGCACACGCACACACACAAGCCGCCGCGGTGGCTCAGTGGTTATGGTGCTCGGCACACACACACACACACACACACGCGCACGCACGCGCACACACACACACACACGCACACACACGCGCACACACGCACACACACGCACACGCGCACACGCGCGCACACACGCACACACACGCACACACGCGCGCACACACGCACGCACACACACACACGCACACGCACACACACAAGCCGCCGCGGTGGCTCAGTGGTTATGGTGCTCGGCTGCTGACCCGAAAGACGCGGGTTCGATCCCGGCCGCTGCGGTTGAATTTCTTTGGAGGAGAAATTCTAGAGGCCCGTGTACTGTGCGATGTCAGTGCACGTTAAAGAACCCCAGGTGGTCGAAATTTCCGGAGCCCTCTACTACGGCGTCTCTCATATCCTTAGTCGCTTTGGGATGTTAAGCCCCATAAACCAAACCATAAACCAAACCAAACGCACGCACACACGCACACACGCGACGCACGCACTCACGCACGCACACGCGCAGGCGCACACACGCGCACGCGAACGCGCACACACGCACACACACGCACACACCCACACGCACACACAAAGACGCGTTTTCGCTCAAAGTGGCATGAAAGGCTTACCAGTAACAAAATTTCTTCCCAAGGTGCGGAAAATTCAACCCAGGACTGTCAGACTGCGAGGCGAGTGCGCAACCCATTGGCCACAAAACCGCGCTGCATCCTGGCGGACAAAAGTGGGCCTCTTGTATGCGCCATCTTACGCCTGTGTGCTAATCGGCAGGTGTGTTTTTATAAAGAAAAAGACAGAAATAAGAAATGAATACTAAGTGAATTCGAACTAAGAAAGCAATGCTTTCGAATTCAAAATAGGGAAGTACTTTTAAGGGCCCGCCGAAATTTTGATTATATCGGAAGACAACCGTTTAGAGCAATGGCTTCCAATTATATTTTCCGCTGCCAGAGCTTCTGAAGAGCACTTTTGTCCCTTTAAATCGCGTTGGTATCAACTAGGCATGGTTTGAACTGCTCCAGCTACGAGACACGAGAGGCTGGAACGTGTTTCACCAAAAAGACGGTGACTCTTTTCGTGCGCTTTTCGAGTAATGCCAGTCAATTTCTCATTTGATCGCGCGTCAAGGCGCAGCAAGATCACTAAAACTGGCTCTTCGGACGGGTTTCTGCGTTAACAGTAGTGTTGTAAATATGAAATTTTCTTCCCTTTATTGATTTAGGCCGGTAAGTCAACGTTTTAATAAAATATTATCGTCCTTGGTTGCAAAAATATTCATTCATGATTTTTCTTCTTTACGCAGCGTCTATGTTTCGGCAGCACAGTAACAAATTAGGTTGATTTTTGTATCAATCGCCAGCTGGCCCGCTCTCATTGTTGGGCTAGCCGCCGCGGTGGCTCAGTGGTTATGGTGCTCGGCTGCTGGCCCGAAAGACGCGGGTTCGATCCCGGCTGCGGCGGCTGAATTTCTTTGGAGGAGAAATTCGAGGCCCGTGTACTGTGCGATGTCAGTGCACGTTAAAGAACCCCAGGTGGTCGAAATTTCCGGAGCCCTCCACTACGGCGTCTCTCATAGCCTTAGTCGCTTTGGGACGTTAAACCCCATAAACCAAACCAACCATCATTGTTGGGCTAGTTCTGCACACATCTTTTCCTCTCCAAAGACGACACGTCGCACTCAACGCACATTTGCCTAGCTGCAGTCCATGGTACACAGAGGCCAGAAAGGTGGGTTGCCTGACAGCATAAAGTGAGCAAGGGAGAAGTTAGCATCATTGCGCTTGCCAACATTTCAGCAAAATGACTTCTTCCTCTTATCGATACGCCGGCCAGCATCCTGACGTTTCCCCCTCCCTACTTTACTTTGATTTCGCCAGCTGGACACCTTTATATTGCCACGTATCATTGTAGTGTTTGTTCGTTCACGCTCAAGGCTGCAGGAAAGGGTTGTTATCACTTTTGTTCGTGACGCGAGAAGCGACCAGACTAATCTCGGTTGATCGCAGCCATGAAAGGCTGCATCTAGGTTTTTCCAGATTACTGTAGATGATCTTGACCTGTTATCTAGAAGTTTCCTTGCCGGCTTTAAATTGAGCGATGCCGCGAGCGGCGGACATTCGTAGTTCGACGACTGACGAGCACGTTTGTTGCTTACGTCGCCGCCGAGTGATTCAGTTATTTTGCGGGCGCAAGTAAGCCCAAATAAAGAGCTTCGTTTCCAAGACTGGCTGGTGTCTTCCGGACCACTGGACTGCCGTCACTACAACGTGACATCTGGTGGAGGTGCTGGGTAGCCTTCCAGGTACCGGACAACCCCTCCTCTGGAGTATCCAACCATGACTTACGCCGCAGCAGTGCGCCGTCCTGTACCTCGACGACGGGACCCAAGCCCCTATCGCCCTTAGCCAGCTGCGCTGGAGCGCCGCCCTCTCGCCCCAACTCGCCCGTCCTACGAGCGTCGTACACGGCCGAGGAAATGCGTCGAGTGGAGAACACCCGACCAGCGCCGCCCACAATGCTTCCACTGCGGAGAAGCCGGTCACATTCTCCGGTACTGCCCATACAGAAGACTGGGCATCCGAGGGTTCTCTTACGACGCCCCACGACCCCGACCCGGCCAGCGACCAGCCGAAATCGAGGATTTTTTTGCGTCGGGAAGGATACTCATCGCCGAGCCGCCTATCGCGTTCTCCGTCGCCATCGTCACCGCGCTAAGTATCTCCTAGCCGGGGCTACGCAGTGCGTGGATGCTTCCCCAGCCCCCGAAGGTTAAACTGAATAAAGCAGCCTCTGGAGGTGAGGTTGCTTCTGAGCGCAAGAACTAAGATTCTCCATCGACGAAAACAGAAGACCATGCCCCCTACGACGACGACGACCCCTACGAAGAAAACGACCCCTACGAAGAAAACGACCCCTACGAAGAAAACGACCCCTACGAAGACGACGACCCCTACGAAGACGACGACCCCTAAGAAGACGACGACGACGACGATTCCTACGACGACGACGACGACCCCTACGACGACAAATACGACGACAAAAACTACGACAACACCGACGACAACACCGACGACGACACGGCCAGACTTAAAGCTTTTATCGCTGCCCTTACACCTTATTAGGAACGCTAAAGGACTCTAAGTTCTCGAAGCATTCTCCGCGTTTAATTTCATTATAAAGCATCGAGACGATGCTTCTTTGGAAGGGGGGTAATGCCACGTATCATTGTAGTGTTTGTTCGTTCACGCTCAAGGCTGCAGGAAAGGGCTGTTATCACTTTTGTTCGTGACGCGAGAAGCGACCAGACTAATCTCGGTTGATCGCAGCCATGAAAGGCTGCATCTAGGTTTTTCCAGATTACTGTAGATGATCTTGACCTGTTATCTAGAAGTTTCCTTGCCGGCTTTAAATTGAGCTATGCCGCGAGCGGCGGACATTCGTAGTTCGACGACTGACGAGCACGTTTGTTGCTTACGTCGCCGCCGAGTGATTCAGTTATTTTGCGGGCGCAAGTAAGCCCAAATAAAGAGCTTCGTTTCCAAGACTGGCTGGTGTCTTCCGGACCACTGGACTGCCGTCACTATAACGTGACAATATTCTAAATGTCACTATGCAACCTTCTAATTACGATCCCTGCAATTAAATATATGAGCAAACATTTAAATCATAAATTCCTTTATGAGTGTACTTGGATAAGCTGGCTGTTCACACTGTTTTAACACTAAGTCATGAATAGCGGATTGGAAATTTACAGGGCGTGCTAATTATTTCTCAACATAAAACACAGCCCCCATCTTTGCTTTCCGCGGCACAGCCGCCGTGTGGATACCTCTCGAAAAAATTGCCTTGCTTCCTGTTGTTAAATCAAGAAAGCGCCACTACATGAGTGAGATTCTAAGACCTATTTCTGCACGAAATACAGCACGACTCTACATTGGTGATTTACTGCTCAGAGCTGTTAAGCTGCTGGTAGCTTGGTAATGAATTGCCGATGTGTGGGAACTTTTAATTGCCGCAGTCAGGCGGTTAAAGTCAATTGCCAGTTTTTAGCGGCGGAACAAACGATTTTTGCAGCGAGGCACAGTCATTCGTTAAAACCTTGACTCGTGAGAAAATGTGGTGCTTTTTTCCACACAACAGGCAGGTTAAGTGGAAACTCAACTTGCGCCTCTGGCGTTTTATTGCTCATGGCGCCCATTTAAATTTACGTGCCCTAATTTGCCGCAGCATGCATTGTATTATCAGCGATTATTAACAACGTGGTCTTAGTTTTTAAAACAACGTAGCAAATCAAACTGGAAGCCGCAATTCAAATGCCCAAATGGTTCGAACTTTGAGCTGTTGGAGTTGTAACACAACAGCGGCCGTCGGTGTCAAATTTGCGCTAAATTTTCTTGCTCACTGCACGCGCTGGATTTAGGCTTCGTGCAGGAAAAATCACAATAATTCTTGTTCTGGAAAATTTTACTCACAATTATTCATTACCAAAAGTACTATGGCATTGATTTCTCCTGTGCTGCGTACTCAATATTGGCGTTAATTACCTTACTGCACTAATTATAGAGTTAATTATTTATTTTAGTTACTTAGATATCCAAAAGCATGGTTTTAAAAATTACTGGTGCTCCTTTTCGCTACAAAGATTGTCTCTCTTTATCGAATATTCTACATTTAAGAGTTTTGCTAAGGCTGCGCTGAGGCACCCGGTAAAATCGGTGCAGCTTTTCGCCAACCATCTCTCAACTGGTGAAGAAACTTTCACATCATAATCAAAGTTTGCGAGCCTTGTAGCTGCGCCTTGGAAGGCTTACGCAAAGTAGAGTGCTTTTCTTTAAGAAAAGAAATAGATAAGACCATGCAGTTTGTGCAAACAAATGCGAAGCACTACTAAATCCCTGCGAACTCGAAGGGAAGGTACAGTGGCTAAATTTTAGTGCTTGATATCTAAGACACCGGAGTAATTTTCGACCCCTGCACTTGCAGTTACCAGTATCATTAAGCGACTGACTGAATTGAAGGACTTATTCTACAGTTTTTTTGAGGCCCTTTTGCCTTCACCACGCAGCAGTTGGAGATACTAGCAGCTACTGTCTGATTCTTATACCTTCCATTTTGCTCAATAGTTTGTCTTCTGAAACGCGGTCAGAATAAACAAGTGAGACGAGAAATATGAGTGCATGAAGTTTTGGGGAATTAAAAAGTATATGCATTGTTTAAATCGTTTTGTGTGCACGATTCATTTAGCTCTTCAATTTAGGTTTTTGAGCAAAAAAATGTTGTATTCCTTGTTGGCCCACAGCGCTCTAGACTGAAAAACAGTGCGCGACCACTGAAAACATGAGTGAGCGATGCTAGATCTAGTATTTGCTTCCGTGGCGATAAAAAAAAATAAATTTGTGTGTAAATGTGAAAGACATCGCAATCTAAATTATATGCCTTTCCGATGGAAATTTTTTAAAGGCTTACGTTAAGGAAAGGTAGCATTGCATGGCTGAATACTTTTTCGTATCGGATTTCAGCCCTAATGGTTATCGATATACCAGGTGTCCCAGCTAAATGTAACCAAGCTTTTAAAAAATACGGGGTGTCCTAGCCGTCTGAAACCAAATGAGGTTTGTTTAGAGTCGCGTGACCTAGTCTGCAGTATTTTTTTCATTCTTCAAGGTTGACAAATTAGTTAAGCTTAATTAACTTTTTAATTATTGACTTGAGGAACAAAGTCTCAAGGGAAAAGTTGTACATCGCTTTGAGAAACAGCTTACTGAGACATTTGCAGCAAAGTAATAGTTACGTAAAGTAGTTTTTTTACCGGCCTTTAACCATAACCCGCACAATAAGAAAAAGCTTCCACATGACAACTGTGCCACTTCAACGTCCCAAGGCGCGCCTTAAAGAATAAAATATATTTTTCTGAAGTCCTCTTCTCGATGCGACTTTGGATGCACATTGGGCCAGAGAAGTGAGCGAGCAGCTGGTCACGTGACAACTTTCTTTTAAGGCCAATAAATGAAGCTACGTAAATCGTAACTTGACGGAAAAAGCACTACTAGCGGTTTTTCGAGGTGATCTAAAACTTTTGCATTGACACTTTCTTCCTGAAGTGAATAATTAAAATGTTAGCTAATTAAACTGACCTAATTAATGAACTTTGAAGAGGGGAAAAAATACGCAAGACTAGGCCACGTGACTATGAACAACCCTGAGTTGGTTTCACTGGACTAGGACACTTGGCCTTTTTTAAAAGTTTGGTTACATTTAGCTGGAACACCCTGTATATCTTGCGACTTCCAGCCTGACTGACAATCGCGGAGCCAGAAAGGCCTACTAAACACTGACAGAACACCAAAACCCACTGCCTTCTCTTGAGAAGGCCAGCCTCCCTAAGACTGAAATGAGCTCAGTGGATAGCAGTGCCAGCATATGTATTCGATTCATACACTCGATTAAATGTAAGATTTTTTCGGAAACAACGCGGTTGTCTAGACTCTATGTTCTAGGTCTAATTTCTGAGCGTTTCCACGTGTTGCCTATTCTGCCCAGAGAGACCACAACTCCTGATTTTTCCATCGGTACTCGATAATTTCTGAAAAGTAAACTTATTGCCACCTGTGCGAAAAACAATCCCCTCTCTGTTTTGCTACTCCAGAGAAAATATCGCATTTCCTGAAGTGCACGTTTCTCATCAACCTAAGCCAATATGTATCTGATTGATTTGATTTATTAGGGTTTAATCTCCCAAAGTGACTCAGGCTATGAGGGGCGACGTAGTGAAGGGCTCCGGAAATATCGATCACCTGGGGTGATCGATATTTCCGGATCGATATTTCACCTGGTGTTCTTTAACGTGCACTGGCATCGCACATTACACGGACCTCTAGAATTTCGCCTCCATAGAAATTCAGCCGCCGCGGCCGGGATTGAACTCGCGCCTTTTGGGCCAGGAGACGAGCGCCGTAACCACTGAGCCATTTGTTTGACATAAACTAAATTTATGAGTTCCTTTACTGAAAACATAAATTTTTGCCTCCTATTTTTTATAGCCTTCAATGTAAAGGCCACTTCTTGCCGACGTGGGGCAAAATACCGGAATAAGAGCTGTCTACTCAAGATTTGGGCGTTCTAAATCGTTAATGTGACAGATAAACAAGAACTCCTAGTTGAGGCGCAGCTGTTCTGTTGGTTCAGGGTATGTGCAGTAGACTTGCATGAGTCCGGGATTGCTGGATGGTGTTCTCGCGTTCATTGAGGTTTGTCGCGAAGATAACGCCGTCATCGAGGTAAATGGCCACAGATCTACTACTCCAGGTGAGCAAATACCCTCTTTAGGACTCGTTTAGAAGCTGCCGTTGCCATGTGGACGACTACTGCCCCAGCAGTAAGCTGGACGGGACATTGTAGAAGCAACTAACGCTTCTTTTCGGATGACAGTCGTGAATGTCTTCATTATCTTCATGTCGGAACAATGCCAGGCTGCGAAAAGCGCATCGCTCAAAGGTCACCGGGTTGTGTCCTGTTTCCTTTCCTGAGAGGGGTGGATGGATAAAAGATATGAGTGTCCCCCTTGATACCTGTTAGGGGGGGGCAGGTGCCGCCATGCTCGGATTTTTTTCCTTTATATTAATGGTGAAATAAATTGGTAAACAAACTTTCACCATAGATTCATTCCCATGACCACTGGAATATCTAAACCTTAGGGCAGTGACTGTGCCTGCAACGAAAACGGGATGTATGCCGCCACTTTCCAGTATAAGATAATCAATTGTTTCTACAGATTTAGCCCACACTTCACATGCGTCTTTTGTATTTTTGTAGTTTCGCATTTTAAGACACTCTGGTGTTGCTTCAAAGCGTGGGGCACTGCCTCTTGAGTTTTTATGATGCTATTTCCTTTTGATCTGCTTTTTCCAATTTAGGAGTAATTATTCACTCTGCTTCCTTTGAATTAAATTAATCAAATTTTTTTCTGCGTTTCTTGCCTGTCATCTAAAGCTCTTTATCTCCCCGTCCTTATTTCCAGAATACTTAACGGTTAGTTTCATTAATTTTAAAAAGGTCCAATTGTGCACACCAGCGCTGCGCCGCCTCGTCGTCACGACGCCGTACTGTTCGCTATTGTGTGCTCCTTTCCGCTTTGCTGCGTCTTCCTCTCGAACCTCCGCGGAGACTCAGTGGTTATGGCGCTCGGCTGCTGACCTCAAAAACGCGGGTTCCATCCGGCTGCGATGGCAGAATTTCGATTTAGGCGAAATTCTAGACGCCCGTGTGCTTCGCTATGTCAGCGCACGTTAAGAACCCTAGATGGTCAAAATTTCAGAGCCCTTCGCTACGGCGTCCCTCATAGCCTGAGCTGCTGGGTCAAAGCAGCTGGTGAGGATCGGGTAACAGCAGATCTCCTGAAGGACGTTGAGGCGATTGTGCTAGAAAAACGAGGTAACCAGTATACGTAACGCCTTATAACCTGGAGCGTACCAGAAGCTTGGAAGAACGCTAACATTATCTTAATTTATAAAAAGGACTTAAAAATTACGCGCCGATCAGCTTATTGTCCGTTCCCTACGAGGCATGTACGTAGGTAATCGCAAACAGAATCAGGACACCCTAAGACTTCAAGCAGCCAAATGATCAGGCAGGCCTTTGCAAAGAATACACAAAAATAGACCATATAACACTATCAATCAGGTGATAGATGAATGCGTCGAATATCACCAACCCCTGTTTATAGCATTCACTGACTACGGGAAAGAATTTGACTCAGTGTAAACCTCAGCAGTCATGAAGGCATTAGCGTTCCGCAAAAATACTCGAAGATATCTATAATGACTGCACAGCTGCCATAGCCCTTCATAAAGTCATCAATAAAATTCCAATAAAGAAGGGTCCAAGGCAGGTAGACATGATCTCGCTAGTGCTATTCACCGCCTGTTTACAGGATGTGTTCCGAGGCCTGGATTGGCAACAGTCAGGGCTTATAGTTAATGAAGAATAGCTAAGTAATTTGCGATCCGCTGACGACATTGGCTTCCTATGTCGCTCAGGAGATGAGCTGGAAAACATGCTTAATAAGTTAGGCAGGCAGAGCAGAACAATGTGTCTAGAAATTCATATGCAGAAAACCAAAGTTATCTTCAACAGTTCAGCAAGGGAAAACCAGTTCGCAATTAGTAGCGAGGGGCTCGAAGCAGTAAGGGAGTACGTCTACATGGGGCAGCCAGTGACCGCTGATCTGGATGAAGAGAGGCAAATACCTAGAAAGATAAGAATGGGGTGGTGGGCATATGGCAGGTTCTCTCAGATCATGAATGGCAGTTTGTCGGTATCCCTCAAGAGAAAAGTTCATAGTGCTCCGTTTAATTCGCAAGGGGCTATGTCTTTGTCCCTCCACAGTTTGGTGAACCCCGACGTGATGGGCGCAGATAACGCCGCCACGGTTGCGGCACCCAGGCCTCAGGTCCCGGCTCATAAACCGGCAGCGGAAGACATCACCAGCGTCCACGTTCAGCTGCCGTGATTTTGGAATCGAAATCCGCCGTATGGTTCGCGCAAGTGTAGGTTGTGTTCGACATTCTGTGAATCACTTCACAACACTTCAAGGGCCAACGCAGGGAGGGGTGAGTGAAGGCTTGATGTTGTCTAGATACACAAAGACATCTGTGGACGTGTCCAGGTCTCTGCTCACGAAGACTTTATGAGTCGATTTGCGTGCAGGGACGGGTTGCAGGCGCCTGAAGAGCAGGCGTAGTTGTTTAACGTAGGCAGGCGGAGAGACGACCTCGGTGCTTGCCGAAACGAAGAACTCGCCTGGCAAATCGAGGTAGTCCGGTAGACCATTTCAGCCGCCATGCACTGAAGATCTTCTTTAAAAGCTGATCGAAGGCTGAGGAGCACTAAAGGCAGGGAATCGGGCCAAGAGGTTTGAGCTTCGCGTGCCACAAGGGCAGCCTTCACCTGTCGGCTGAAGGCTGCCCTTATCCCGTCCTACAGCCTGGGGAGAATTCTCTGAAGCTGTCCGTCGATGGACGAGAAGAAATCTTTGCCATCGATCGCGTGAAACCCGCCCTACATCGCGAATATTTCTCTTTCAACCCGCCAACATCTTAAGCCCCATCTTAACATCTTAACATCTTAAGAAATCTTAAGCCCCAGTCCTTTCACTGACTCGGTCCGCGCCGTCAGCAAGAATGTCTCATGGGTGCCGCGCTGTTTACTGCCATTCTTCTTTCTCTCCGCGGGGGGAGTCCTTTAGCGACACTGTAGCGGCACTATCACCACCAGCTGTGTTTCGCCGCCTTGGCTCGTGAGATGCGCTCGCTCTGGCTACATGGGGCCAAGCGCGGGGTAAAATAAAAACAGTTGGATGCCTGGCTATCGGCCCGTTCACTTCGTCCGCGTCGCGCTCCGTTTAATTTTAGGGAACTAAGTGTACCTGGGAAAAGCTTTAACCACAAATTGAGGATGTCCTATTGGTCTTGCGAGCGCGGAAGCCATAGAGAAACAGTACCGAAGTATTGCACATATCCTTACAGACTTGTCTGCAGTGGAAGACTAAGTGGTTCTGATTTCTGTCGTGCTTAAGCGGCAAATGACAAACGTATTCCCAAACGCATCAGATCTCAGGTCACATTAATTCAAACCCTCTAACAGACAAAACAATGACAGTTTGGTGAATTCACCTCACCAAACACAAAAAATAAAGATCTTACCATTGGGGTAGATTTGCACTGCGCACGAAGTCAAACTAGGCTTTTCCCAGTGAGAGTAGCTACACTGATGTCGCCCTCATGCTTCATCTCGCTCACTTTTCCTGACCGAAGCATAAATTCGCGTGTATTGCATTTACTCCCAAAACCTCTTTCGCTTGCGAACGTCTCTCAAGGTAAAAGAATTGCCGTACTTACGAATAAGGTCTCGCAGGCTAGGGTACTGAACAACGTCGAAGCCCTCATATGGCATCAGATGTGGATTTTCGCTTGCACAGACTACGAACTATGCCAGCTCGAATTTGCATACTTTTTCGTTGCGCTGATTCCGCGGTTGCGCGCCGCCGTGCCAGCCAAGAGAAGACCTGTCCTGTCAAGGATGCACCATGGTGAGTGATGCATCGAGCTATTACAGGACGAGTGGCTGGCGACACGGCGGTGGAGGTGTAGAAGAGGGGGGGAGTGGAGAGTTGTTATCTTTTGCACAGCTTGGGTGGTCGCGAGAAAAAACTTTACATCAGAATAGTGGAGAAAGGGAGAGCTTGGGAGGGTGCAAGAGCAGCGAAGCGCGTAGCTGCTTGCGAGGGCAAACAGCTTGTAGAAAGAGTAAATAAAAAACAAAGCGTTTCGCGGGCTAGGGCGGGGGGGGGGGGGGCTTAGCGCTACTTGGGAAAGGGAGCGGCCGGGAGAACACATGGGGAGATATGCAAATTGAAAGAGAGAGGGGACGGGGTCGAAACATGCGAAATGGGTTTGGAATTTTCTGAGAATGAGTCATGCGCCGTTTTCAAAAACATTTCCTTGCGCGCCACCATATCGGGCGTTGGGCTGTGCTCGTAGCACAGCAAAGAGTTCGGAATAAAAGCTCCCCCACGTTCTCCACACAGCACATAAAACCGGTTGTACCGAAGGTCGTGAGAGGTATATAAAAGACAAGGGCATGTGACAAGGGCATGTGAAACGCAGAAGTGCCAAAGTATTGTTGGAAAGCCGCAGGAAAAGCGACACGTTCGGCACCCGAAAACTTGAAGCGCAAAAAGTGCTGCTTTGAGATAAATTTCGCAAAAACGACTTCAGAAACTCGCGTATTTTGCGGGGCCGTGTGATGTAGCTTCTGTTAATTCAAGGCGGCTTAAAATGCTACCGTACAATAACAAAATATAAAACGATGAATAAACCATCAAGCAAGCAGAATGCGAGCACTTTCATAGTTTCATTGCGGTACATGTGGCAGACCAGCTAGGTTAACAGGCGTGCAACTAACAGTTGTCAGTTGATTTATTCGCTGGCTGTCGGAGTATCCTGAAATTTTTTGTTGGTGAGGACGTTTCACACACAAAAAAAAACTTACAAAAACGTGTTGAATTGTGACTCGCAACTACTTCCGATGCTTTTCGTCAATAAAGGTGAAGTTCGAAATAAAAATGTGAGTAAACAAGCAAAGATGTGAGCAAGAGCTATATAGCCGTCAATGCAAACTACTCAAAGCAACAATAAAATGGACAAAAAAATTCAATTTTAAACACTGCGCTTTGCTGGAAAGGAAGCAAATAGCAAATCGGAAAACACTGGAAAAGGCCTCATCGCAGGGCACGATGTAGGGAAGCGTAGGAATCTCTTAACGCGTGACCGCGTGCGTTTATGAAGCATGCGGTACTAGTTGCCCAGTATTCCTAGTTTCCCAGTATTAACGATAGAATTATTCGTATTTGTGGTAGCTGGTCTGGATGGTGATCGTCGTCGGTCTTATGCGACTGACTGGTTCCTCTGTGGCGGAATAAGCAGAGTCTACTGACCCCTACCGCAAGTGACGTCACATCGTTGTTACAGCCAAAATCAGCTAACGGACGAAAACAAAACTCGACGGCCGCCGCTCTGCAGTGATCGAATGCGTTTGGAATGCTTCCGAATTCGTTTGGAAATTGTTATGAAGCACCGCACAAGTCCGTTGGATCCGAATGCCATTCGAGGCGTCGAATACCACCCGACTCAAATGCCACTTAAAAGTCTGCGTCGCACGAGTACTCTGATAGAATCTCAGTATCAATAGCACAGTAATAGCACAGCGCTACTACTGTAATACTCAAGGTCGTATGCTACAATGTGCTCAAGGAACATGTATCTTGATCTCAAGGATCGATGTAAAACATCTACTTTGGCAACGTATACATGCCAACTGAGATGGGGCAGGCCTATAGAGGTCTCACACCTCATATAAAGATCTCAAGTCAGTTTTTCGAGTTCGGAAAATTATAAACTGTCTCCCTCTCTTGTAGCAATATTGAACGTAGCCATGCTGTTTTAGGAGATGGCACAATGTTGACTATAGCTTGCGAGGATGCTTTTAACGCTCGATGAGTGATGGCAAAGTTAGGCCGATATAGACAGTTTTCTTGAATGGCATAGCCAATTCTGGCAAACAATGGGGAACTCTGGCTAATATGGCTCCTGATAGCCATCATTGGCGAATAACAAAAAATTGTGGCTAACGTGGCCCTTGATAGCCAGGATTTTATGATGGCACAGCCAGTACTGCGAGAGCAACAGACAACCAGGGCCATCATTGGATGAGTTAATGAGTGGTTCTGCCAACATCAGATACTCATTGGAAATCTGCGCCTTCTGAGGGACATCGTTAGGGAAATAATAGGGAAACCTGCGCCTTCTTAGGGACATAATATTGGCTCGCTGTTATGTGCTACTTGTAAGGTTCCATTTTTCGAACTCATGCTTACCAGCGGCATGAAGAATGCGCGCACCCCGGCATAATTACGCAGCGTCAAATGGTGATGGGGAGCACTCAGCGCGGTCGGCAGGTAGAGTTGCTGAAACAGGTTCTCAAGCATGCCTCAGCGCGAAAAAAAATGCCGTTTTCGACAGGAAATTGACATTCTAAATTTGTTTCATAAGACAAACCATGGGGTGCTGCCTTGCATTCCCATGAACAGTCATTTCTGAAGCCACACGAGTGGGCATTGCTGTTCTAGTTACAGGAAGTATGTAGATGTGGCTCATGTCGCAGCCAGTGTACCTCGGTGCCCCTTCACTGCCTTTATCTTCCCGTGTGCCTATGAGTTTCCGTTTTCTTTCGAGGTTGTACCCTCATAACGCGAGATTCAATCAATTTCCCAGTCGGTCTTTCTTTCATACACTCTTAAATGCTTTAGCATACATTCTATCTTCCTTCGCATTATGCTCACTATACTCTATGTCAGGGTCCGGGACACTACATCGTAGGGTTTGCCTGCCGTTGTACGCGTTGGATCTAAAAAAGAAACGCGCTTTGATCGATGAACTTTCCTCGAGATTTCTAATTAGAAGACATTTGTTCCTCAGAACTTGTGTGCACTGTGGAAATACCAAAAATATTCAATGCGCTATAGCGCGTCGATACAAGTTAAGTCGTTTGGTACTATCAGGAGTGGTGTTTCAAAGTTACAATGAAGACAGTGTGAACACATATAGCCCACTCCTTTGGTCACTCTGTTGCGTAATTAGAGATGCGCGTAATGCCGTGCGTGGCGCTTATAGCATTATTCGTGACACCAATATTCAACAAGTATTATCACCGAAAAAGAAGCTGCGAAGCTTACTTGAAGTAGTATCATTCTTTAGTGTGGTCGAACAAGATATATAGTGGTGAAAGAAACAAACGGTTAACCTTTAGACTGAGGATTTGATATATGTTCTGGCGGGGATACCTTTATTATGTATATGTAAAGACCAACGTATGTTAATGTCAGTGCTCTTATTTGGTCTAGGTAATTTCCTTTAGTAAAAAACTGTCCAGAAAAAAAAACTGGTTTCAACAACGAGGGCTCTAACTCCGACCTCACCTCGACTTGTGCAGCTTAAGGGTGTTGTAGTTGTAAAGATCCTGAAGTAGGGCAAGCCAATTTCAGAGCTAAGTCAAGGCAGACAACAATAATAGAAAGAACACATTAATAGAAAGAAGGTGACGACAGAAATAAGCTAAAAAAGATGGCAGAAGCGGAATGAAAAGAAAGAAGAAGGAAGGAAGAAAAACAGAAAGCGTAGAGAAAGAAGAAAGGGTTGCAAGTGGGGCTACATTATGGTCTCACCGAATGATTTTGTAGCGTGCAACGCGAAATAGAACACCGGCGCAGAGACGAAATAAACCTGCGGCGGACCCTCAGTGGTTCGAGCGCGCGCGAGAGACAACCAACTTCTTCATCTACTAGTGCATGCACTACTTCTGTCTCTCTTCGAAGGCGTGTATCACTGCCCCCCTCTTCTGCAGCATCGACACGATGCGGCTAGGAGAGAAAAGTCAGCGAAAGGGTAGAACACAGCTGCAAGGAACCGCAGTTCAGTCAGGTAGCCGGTCGTGATAAGGCTTCATGCGAACAAAGTGCACGACTTCAGTTCGGTGCGACCGGCGCGATGAACAAGCTGTCGGG
This sequence comes from Amblyomma mixtum, assembly GCF_055824585.1. NCBI lineage: Eukaryota > Metazoa > Arthropoda > Arachnida > Ixodida > Ixodidae > Amblyomma > Amblyomma mixtum. The sequence goes on along the minus strand of NC_143013.1, from coordinate 142,414,261 downwards.
GCGGGAGCAACGGCATAAGTCACTTCACTGATGCGGCGCACTACTTCGTAAGGGCCGAAGTATCGGCGCAACAACTTTTCAGAAAGCCCACGGCGACGAACAGGTATCCAAATCCACACAAGGTAGCCGGGCACGTAACTGACGAAACGGCGTCCAAGGTTGTACCTAGCGGCGTCAGTCTCCTGTTGACGGTTAATTCGCAGGCGTGCCAGCTGCCGCGCATCCTCAGCACGCTGAACGAAGGTGTCTACGTCGAGATCAACGTCAGAGTCGCAGTAAGGGTTGACGGGCAACATAGCATCCAACGGAGTGGTCACCTGCCGACCGAAGACAAGCTGAAAGGGGGTCAGTCGGGTTGTTTCCTGCTGGGCGGTGTTGTACGCAAACGTTACGCACGGCAGAATGGTGACCCAAGTTCGATGCTCGACGTCAACGTACATTGATAGCATGTCGCCTAGTGTACGGTTTAGTTGCTCTACCAACCCGTTTGTCTGCGGGAGATACGCCGTAGCACGTCGATGGCTCGAGTGCGTCAGAGCCATCACGGACTGGGTTAAGCGGGCCGTGAAAGCACTTCCCCGGTCAGTAACAACAACGGCGGGTGCTTCATGACACAAGACAATGTTGTGGACGATGAACTGCGCTACTTCAGCAGCAGTGCCTTTGACAAGAGACGTGGTCTCAGCGTACCGTGTGAGGTAGTCGGTCGCAACGACTATCCAACGCTTTCCAGACGAAGACTTCGGAAATCGACCAAGGAGGTCCATCCCCACTTGATGGAAAGGGGTCTTGGGCGGATCTACGGGGTGAAGAAGTCCGGCTGGTTTCAATGGAGGAGTCTACCGACGTTGGCATTCACGGCATGTGTTTACGTAGGTCCGCACCGATGGGAGCAATCTGTGCCAATAATGCTTTTGCCTAATACGCGCGAGTGCTCGGTTCACTCCAAGATGGCCGGCGGATGGTGCATCATGGCAGGCACTCAAGATCCCAGGCCGCAGCTGTGATGGTACGACAAGTAGGAACGCTTCTCGTTGCTGGCAAAGCTGCGCTTGTAGAGGACACCAGATCGTAAAGTGAAGGTGTGGAGCCCTCAAAGAAAAACACGCGGAATGGGAGCTTCAACGCCTTCGAGGTAATCGATGAGCGGCGCGCACTCCGAGTCTGCCCTCTGAAGCTGTACCATTTGGGTGGTACTAACAGCGCCCAGGAAAGGAAAATCATCGGTGGTTTCTTCAGTATTGATTGGGATAGGCGCGCGCGAGAGACAATCCGCATCCTGGTGCTTACGGCCAGACTTGTAAACTACTGTTAAGTCGTATTCTTGCAAGCGTAAGCTTCATCTAGCCAAGCGTCCTTAGGGGTCTTTGAGGCTCGCCAGCCAGCACAATGAGTGGTGGTCGCTTACCACACGAAAGGGTCGCCCGTAGAGGTGTGGTCGGAATTTGCAGACGGCCCATATCACTGCAAGACATTCTTTCTCCGTCGTAGAATAATTGGTCTCGGAGCGCGTAAGTGTTCGACTAGCATAACTGATGACCCGTTCTGCACCGTCTTGCCACTGGATCAGTACTGCCCCAAGGCCAACATTGCTGGCATCAGTGTGGACGTCCGTGGCAGCATGCTCGCCGAAATGGCCGAGTATCAGAGTGCTCTGCAGACGGCTGCGAAGCTCGGCAAATGCAGCCTCTTCGTCGGTCCCCCACAGAAAGGGCGTGTTGTCACGGGTCAGTGCGTTTAACGGTTCCGCGATTTTCGAGAAATCTTGAATAAAGCGCCTATAATACGAGCACAGGCCCAAAATCCGACGAACGGCGTTCTTCTCAGTCGGGCGTGGAAAACCTGAGACAGCAGCGTTCTTGTCAGGGTCCGGGCGAATACCTTATGCGCTGACAACGTGACCAAGAAAGCGAAGTTCCTCAAAGTCAAATTTGCATTTCTCGGCTTTGATGGTGAGTTGCGCGGAGTAGAGCGCTTGTAGCAGAATGCGCAACTCCTCCAAGTGTTGGTCAAAGGTGGTCGAAAATATAACGACATCGTCCAGGTACACCAGGCAGGACTGCCAGTTTAAGCCGGAGAGAACAGTGTCCATCATGCTTTGGAACGTGGCTGGTGCTGAGAACAGACCAAATGGGAGAACTTTAAACTCATAGAGGCCGTCAGGCGTCAAGAAAGCCGGCTTCTCCCGCTCTCTCTCATCCACTTAGATTTGCCAGTACCCGCTTTTAAGATGTAATGACGAAAAGTATCGGGCTTTCCGCAATCGGCCGAGCGCGTCATCTATCCTGGGAAGCGGGTAAACGTCCTTTTTAGTCATGTTGTCAAGTTTTCTGTAGTCAACACAGGAACGCAGTCCTTTTTTTTGACAAGAACCACAGGCGATGCCCATGGACTGGCGGACGGCTGATTGACATCGTCTGCAAGCATCTCGGCAACCTGATTCTGAATGGCTTCTCGCTCCATCTGGGAAACACGATATGGGCACTGGAAGACGGGTCGCGTCGTCTCATCAGTGATGATACGATGCTTGGCAAGTGGAGTTCGGCCGACCTTCGAGCACGTAGCGAAACAGTCCGCAAAGTCTGCCAAGAGGTTCGACAGAAGGTCCTTCTGAACCGACAGCAGGGTACGATTTATTCTGACTGACTGATGAACGTGGTGTGGGCCAGCACACTCTGGAGTAGGTCCTCCGATGGTGCACAAACCTGGAACCTCAGCAACGTCGTGGAGAAAGGCAATAGCCATGCCTTTGGCCAGGTGCTGATATTCGTTGGCAAAGTTAGTCAGGAGGACGTGGGTGCGGCCGTCACGTAGTTGGACGAGACCTCTTGCAACGGCAAGTCCCCGCTTAAGCAGCAGTGGACTATGGCTGTCCGCTAGGCCCTCGTAGTCGTGAAAGAGGTCATTCCGCACGAGCACCAGAACACTGGACCGCGGCGGCACCGTAACGTCGTTCTCGACAATGCGCAGGGCGTTGCTGCTGGGATCGCGGGAGTCAAAGCACGCCACGGCCTGTTTGGTCGAGAACGTGACACGTGCCTCCTGAAAGTCAATCACAGCGCCGTTCGACTGCAGGAAGGCGATCCCCAGAATCAAGTCTTTGGAACACTCGGGGAGTACGACAAATTCGCCAACGTACGTGAAACCACTCATCCCAACTCTAGCCGTGCACTTGCCCACAGGGGAAATTAAGTGGCCACCAGCTGTGCGAATGGGGGTCCCCGTCCACGCTGTCAGAACCTTCTTGAGTTCTCCAGTAAAGGCACGGCTCATAACAGAATAATCAGCACCGGTATCGAGCAGCGCGGTAATCTCAGTGTCATCAATTGTCCCACGCAAATTGGATGCAGCGTATCTGATACTGTCGCTGCCTCTCACTGTCGAGGTATCATCGGCTCGAGGGTTGCACGATGGAGAATCTTGACACGTCCCGACGTCAGCGGCCTTGCCTCCAGAGGTCGCTGGTGTTAGTTTTCCCGACGCGGACTCGGCGAGCGACGGCCAGCAGAGCTACTCTGGCGGCCAGGGCTGGAAGAGCGATAACGGAGAGGCGAAGGCGAACGGGACTCGCGCCTTCCAGAGTAGAAAGGGTTCTGGCGTGCTCAGAGATGCTGCGCAATCTCATGCGGTCGTTCGCCGTTCTGAGGTCAAGGTGTGTCGGGATGGAAACCGCGAAGGCCCACTTGGCGGTACGGACATGCTCGGTAGAGGTGACCGGGTTCCCCACAGTGGTAGCAAAGAGGACTGCGGTCCAGTGTACGATACAAATCCGACTTGCGAGGGCGTGGCCCAGCTGTAGCAGATGCGGTTGCGGAATATGCGGCGATGTTACTCGCAGGGGTCGTAGGGGTCATACCGTAGCAAGGCATGTTTGCGTCACACGTGCCGACGTTCCTCACGCCAGGCGTCTGGGTAATGAGACCATAGCCAGTCGTGCGACGTACAAAGGATGCGTACGTGTGTCTCTCATCTAACCGAGGCGGCGCTTCGGGGACAGGAGGTGCCTGCGCAGCCTGCCGCACCTTGTCCCTGGCGACTTCGGTCAGCGCTGCCAGCGGCGCAGGTGCAGCCAGGGGCAGATCGATCCGTTGAAGTTCCTCCCGGACAACTGAGCGAATTAGTTCGCGCAAGGTGTCTGCACTGCCGCCGAGACACGACGAAAAGCCTTGGGGCACCATGCTGTTGATGTCTCGGTTGTACTGGCGGGCCCGTTGTTGCAGCGTCGTCTCCATCGTGGTCGCCGCGGTTAGAAATTCCGCCACCGTGCGGGGTGGGCTGCGCACGAGGCCCGCGAACAGCTCCTGCTTAACCCAACGCTTGAGGTGGTGCAGCTTCTCCTCCTCTGTCATGTTGGGTTAGGCGCGCTTGAAAAGACGGGCCATGTATTCGGTATACATGCGCACACTTTCGTTCGTGCGCTGATTTCGGGAGTGCAGCGCAGCTTCAGCCTTCTCCCGGCGGCCAGCGTTGGGGAACGAGGCCAGGACACTCCGGCAAAACGCCTCTCAGGTGGGAAGGGTAGCCTCGTGTTTCTCAAACCACGTTCTGGCAGACTCTTCAAGGGCAAAGTAGACGTTATTTAGCTTGCGCTCGTCACACCAACCGTTGTAGCGTGCCACCCGCTCAAATGTCTCCAGCCGACCCTCAGCGTCTTCGAACACGTCACCGTGAAAAGATGGCGGTGTTCGCGGTGGGTGGCAAAGGATCGGCGCCAGGGGCCTGGTGTCAGCGGCCATGGCAGTTGGACTCGACGGTAGAGGCTGGATCGGCGGCGGGGGCCTGGTGTTAGTGGCCATGTCAGTTGGACTCGGCGGTCGAGGCTGCGTCGTCCTTGTTGGCGGGGGAAGGGGCCCAAATTCAGGCGACTCTCCGCGGAGACGGCGGCTGGGTCGCTGGTGAACCGGTGTGAGGTCCGTAGTGAAGCTGGACGGAGTGGGCAGGTCGGGAAGCGTACCCAGCACTGCTCCACCAAACTGTAGCGTGCAGCGCAAAATAGAACACCGGCGCAGAGACGAAAAAACCTGCGGCAGTCCCTCAGTGGTTCGAGCGCGCGCGCGAGAGACAACCAACTTCTTCCTCTACTAGTGCATGTACTACTTCTGTCTCTTCGAAGGCATGCATCAATATGGCTGAGCCACAGCCTTGTTTAGTCAGTTTTTTTTCTCCTTTAGTAATACTTTTTCTCAGATCTGTCTTGATGCTTGCTTTGTGCTTATTTTGTGTGAACTATTATTCTCCATTTTAAATTTATGGTTACTAGTCTTTGACTCTAAAGACGACCGAACTATGCCCTTTAAAAAAAATTATCCTTTAAAACACATATAAAAAGCAAACACAGAAAAACACTTCCAAGAAGCAAACAAAAAGGGATTTCACTTGCGGACGGTTTCAAAAAGCAAACTTTTGCACAAAGAATGTCTCTTGGTTCTGGTTGTAGGCTTTAAGCTGCGTTTACAATTTTTGCTTTGGTGCTCGCTTTGAGCTCAGCAGTCGCTTTACGTTCGAACCCGAGAGGTTCACAAAAGATGGCGAAACCCCTCCGTCACTCCCTGGCTTCGTGTTTTGAGATGAGTGCGAGCGGCGCCTGCAGAGGACATATCGCCACAGAAGGTCTTGTTGGCGAAGGCGCCCTTTTTCAGAAGCGAAGCTACGTCTGTTTTATAATCTTGGCAACTGCAGCATTTCTGCTATGTTGGTCTCCGAGATTTTTATTTTTCCTTCAGAAATTCCAACCAAAGCGAGTTTTTCCTGAAGAGATGTTCCAAGTCAAATCTCCTTTTTTTTCTTGTAGTCCTCACAAAGTTTTCCCGCCTTCTTTTCGTGGTATCCGATTTTGTTTTGTATGTCTTGTTAATAGGGCACTTAAGAATGAAAGGTGCCCAAGGGAAACGAACTAAAGAAAAACATATTCAGGGGATGCATGTTCTTTCAAAAAAAAATATTGTAGCACTGCTTACCGAGCCAGGGCCCCGCAACGTTACCATCTGATGAAGCATGCAGTTCTAAGAGTTCTTCAGCCATTGCAGATGATTTCCGCGTATTACTGCGCCGAAATAAAGCATTTCCTGCAAATCGGTATCCTCTAAACTTTTTTGCTCTGTAGCACGTATGGTCGGTGCGACTAGCAGCACAGTAGCAGGGTGGAATTATGAACTTTAGATGACGCTACACGTTAACCATTTTTGACCGTTTTCATAGCTGTCTTTTATTAGCAGGATTTTTCATGACGGCTTTTCGAGGGTCTTTTGTTCATTTTGAAGGCTAAAGAGAACGCCTGCAAATAAATTCTGACGAACTCAGTCACCCATCCAAAGGAAAATGACAGCAGCCACAATAGCACAGACAAAATAGAGCCGCGTACTAGTGAGGATAAACTACAGCCAATTGTGTCACATCATGGAGCGTGAAAAACACAGACAACGAAGAAACCTAGGGATCACAGGACAGAGCTTGTCCTGTTTTCCTTGGATTTCTTAGTTTTCCTAGTATTACGGCGCTAGCACTTGAACTCGTTAGTTTGCCGTTGTGTGTTTTTCGTGTGAAGGGTGCTTATGGGAGGTGGTTCGCCTGCCAAGGTGGGCAGCCGGCAACCTTTGGAGCCGAAATCATTGAAATTAGTCTCAAATTAAGGGCTCAAAATGTCTATAATTCGAAAACTTGAAAAGAGGCGAACTTTGACGGAGATTAAAAACTACCGGTCCAATTTGGTTGAAAATTCTCAGGAGCACCTTCAGTACCTGGTAATTCAAGGCGAAGAAAAATGTGTTGAATTCTATTCAATTAAACAACAAAATTGAAGGCCTAACCCAGACTATATATTGTTTAGATTCCATAACTGGATATTTTGTGGTAAGAAGAGCGAGGATCTTGAAATCCACTTCAAGCTAAGCTTGCGGTTTAGTCAGCACAATGGCATAGTCTAAGAAAATCCTGTGAAGCATGCGTTTGTTTGTAAGCGTTTTTTAATTAGTCATAACATGAATAGGCTCGCTTCTTCACGTGGCTCGCTTACGTCTAGGTAATGGGATTCGGAACTTTGCGCTATTTATAAAGCATGAAATGGCAATTTGGCCTGAAACCATATTTATCAAACACTTACTTAAAGTTGCTTTGGGACGTTAAATCCCATGAACCAACCAAAAACTTACTTAAACTTCCAAAGCCTTTTGCTTTTCAGTCAGTGATAGCTTGTTTAATTTAACTTAAACTTAAGGCGCACGAAATTTCTTCGTTGTGCTTTGTATTTGTGTTACTCCAAAATAAACGAGGATCGCCCATTTATCTCTGAAGCAACAAGATTCTGTGCACATGTCGACAACCTGGTGTCGCCTGCGCCTTTGATAAGGAAGGCCACAGAATAGTTCTCCACAAGTACGCAAGACCTAATCCAAGTGGATTTTCTAATGAAGGAAGACAGAGCTGCCCGTTGACGGTATAGTTTTGTACTTTCGCTTTTAGTAGTACGAAACAGTTGGATATCGAAATGCAATCAAAGCTTTCCATTGGCAAAACTTTCCATTGGCACCTAAAAGAACGTAGACGCCGAGATTCTTTATTATTTCCTGCGAAATGACTTAGAAGCCGGCACATGTACGGCTGGCATTTTAAAACAAAGGGGTAACATGCATCAACTTAGCGTGTCTGTCTACATGCCAAAGTGACTTTTGCCCACGAAAGGAATTTCTGTTGCTGTCAGAGAAAATAGTACTTTTATAAACTCACACGCTATGAAAATCACATAATAAAGCTAGTGTTTCCGGCCACAGAACATTGCAAAAGTGCGCACAACGAATATGGTAGGCTAAACTGCGAACGCTACACATCTTGTTTTCGATTGGAAATAAAAACTTAGCGGTGCGGCCACCACTTCATGGCACAAACCCCACCGGTGGGGCTTGTGCTATAAATGTTGCTCTTTAAAGCATCCTCGCGCATTTAGCCATTAATTTAACTGCCGCCTGCTAGGCTACATGAAGGAGCCATTTTTATGGGTACCATTGAGCGTTATCTCTCTCTCTCACACACACACGCGCAAACAAACACTCGAGGTTTTTCGCTCAGCGTCGCCTTAAAATTAGCGACGCTGTGTATACACGATGCCTTGTGGCCTCAAGCGTACGAGACTCGTGGAAGAACCCTAATATAATCTTAATCTATAATAGAGACGACGTCAATGACTTTGAAAATTACAGACCGACAAACTTGTCCTTTTCCTATAAGGTATTTACTTAGGTAATCAATCGCTAATAGAGCTAGACAACCTTCGAATTCAATCAGCCCAATGATCAGGCAGGCTTTCGTAAAGGCTACTTGAAAGTAGACCATATATTCACACTGTCAACCAGGTGACAGAAACATGAGCGGAGTGTAACCAGCCCTAGATATAGACCTCCTAGATTAGAGGAAGCCTTTGACTCCGTCGTAACTTCAGCAGTCATGCAGGCTTTGCGGAATGAGGGTGTAGAACAGCCTTTTGTAAAATACTGGAAGATACCTATAACGGCTACGCAGCTACCGTAGTCCTTTATAAAGTCAAAGTCTTGGACTTGGAAGAATTGAGGATAAGAGTTAATAGAGAGTGCCTTAGTAATCTCGGATTGGCCGATGACACGGCCTTTCTAAGTAACTTAGGGGATGAATTGCAAGACATGATCAATTACTTAGGCAGCGCAGAACGGTGCGTCTGAAATTGGAGGGGAAATTAATGCTGCGCATTAAGATTATGACGTGATAGTTTAACGGGTTATTCTCTTATATTGAGTAGGTCATTCTCTTATATAGATCCCTGGCAGACCCCATCACCCTCCTGGCGTAATGGTGCTGTGGGTAAGCGATGCGTCCCTGTCCTGCGATGGCAGGTGCTCATCATTAACTGCCACCTGCCACCGTGCACAGTTTGCTGACTGTCCGGTGGGCAGGTTGTGATGACGCCTCGAGGTGCGTTACCTGGGTTGCCCACTTGCCTTCTATTTTGCTCTCTGGGAACCACCTCCCAAAGCCACACCCCGGATTCTTCGCTCATAACGTCAGCATCGAACATTCTCGTGAACGGGTCCCTTATCGCTCTTGCGTTAAAAACAATCTGATGAATACCAATGTAATTTTGAAAAGTCTCGCAAAAGAACAAGAGTTTACAAGTAGTAGCGAGGCTCCGCAGATGGGTAGAGTATTTGTCTATTTTGTGAAGGTAGAGCCCGCAAATTAGGATCAAGAGAGGAGAATATTTAGAGGAATGAGGATGGGGTGAAGCGCATTTTACCGGCTCTCTTATATCATGAGTGGCAGTTTAACCAACATCCCTCGAGAGGAAACTACATAACGGCTGCAAATTACCGCTCCTCATCAGTGAGGCTGAAAGCGGGAGACTAACGGAAAGGGATGAACTTAAATTGATGACCATGATGCGACCTATGGAAATGAAAATCATATATGTAACGTTAAGAGACGGGAAGAGGACAGAATGGGTGAGCAAAAAAACGTAGATTAATGAGATCCTCGTCGAAATCAAGAGCAAGAAATCGCGGGCAGGACATGTAAAGAGAAGGCAAGACAACCAATGGTGTTTAAGAGTAACGAAATTAACGAAATGGATTCCAAGATAAAGAAAGTTAGCTGGGGGCGAAAGACAGATAGGCGGGCGGACGAGATTAAGAAGCTTGATTACATGTGTAATCGTGGAATCCTGCTTGTTACGGTTGGAATGCTGTTGCTGTGCTGATACAAGCTATAATTCGAGACTTTCGATCTGGTTCTGTACCTGTGGGAAACCCTACAGAGAGTGCCACGCTGGTAGCCCCGACGCGCTGATCAATTGGATTAGCGACATCGACAAACTCCGCCTGCGCATGCGCATCTAGCATATTTCAGACCCTCTCCTCCGGGCATGCTGTTTGGCAACAGATATTTATTTATTTATTTTACTCTCAGGATACAGAGTACGTTATAGAGGGGAACGGGAATTCTCAGCAATATAGAAGATAAAAAACGCAAGGGGGCCAAGTACTGATCCATGAGGAACCCCAGAACCAAGTGGTAAAAAAGAGGAATTATCGTCATTAATGCTGACAAATTCAACACGAGAAGTACATCCACGAGCCCATTTAAGAACATTAGGGCCAATGTTCAGCGCACTTAGTTTATGTAATAGTAGTGAGTTATTAGCTTTATCAAATGCTTTAGCTAACGTCAAGAGACATGCAGCCAGGTGAAAAAGCACAGTCCAAATAGAAGTGCCAGTCGGAACTGCAGGAATGTAGTGGAATGTCACAAGAGAAAAACCTTCAGAAGCCATACTTTGTTAGAGAGAAGAAATTGTTGTTATCAAGAAAACTAACAAGATGTGTTAATATATGCACCGCGATTTTCCATGCGGTTGATCTCAGAGATATTTGTTAATGGTTGGATGGATTCTGCTTATCCCCGGCTTTATGTACTGATAGACGACAACAGTCGTCCAGACATCATTAGTACACCTAAAGGTATGATTTTGAGAACATAGGTTTCATGATTATAGGACTATACTCTTTAGCATTCCATATAAGTAAGCAATTTATACCCTCAATTCCGCTATAAGATGTTAGTTTCATATAGATAATCGGTATGATGCCTTGTAAGTCGAACATGGCGGGATCCATCGCGAAGTCATCGCACAGTTGGAGATCAGGGCGTTGGATAACAATGGATCAAGAAGGAAACGACTTAACCAAAGTATCATTTGGTACGTTAGCACAGAGGTGGTCGGGAGCAGGTTCTGCGTTAGGCGCAAAAACCGCAATTTATCGATGTTTCCAGGTTGTATTATGTTCCAGAAACGCTTTGAATTAGTCTTCAGAATGTTAGGGAGGGTTACCGTAAAGAAGGTGGATTTAGCAGACTTCAGTGCTCATTAATATGATGAAGCAGTTGTCAAGCAGCTGCCCAATGTGCCGGCTTTGATGAGTACTTAGCAGTTCGAAAAAGTATTTTCTTTTTGCTAGAAAATGGCTTTAAATGTCGGTCATACCACGGCGCATGCCTATTGGTGCCGGAGATGGATAAGGCTATGAATCATTTAAGACACTTTATTTCGATACATGCACCAGTTTGCTTCTACTGAGCGCTCGAGATAACCTGTTAGAAGAATATCTAAAACGAAGCCCAGTTATTAAGGGCTACTAAATGTACTTTGTTACATTCGCTAATGGTCTTCGAGCGTTTTGACTATGGGCTACGTGATAAATCGAACGTTAAATGCAATATATCTCAATCGCTCAGGACGGGCATATGTATTATGTGTTACATGGTATCTTCAGATGATGTTATTACATGATGTGGACAGGCGGAGACGCTATTTACTAAAGGCGCCGTCTTCTAATGAATGGGTCCTCGAGCCATGGTCTATCCCGACGAGTGACAAATCCAGTCTTCTATAAACACCGGTTTATCCGGATATACAACAAGCACTCTGCAAGGAGACAACATTGGACGAAAACATTTCATTATAGATATGAACACACTTTAAACTCTTCGTGTAAAAAAAAAAAACATTGCACCATACAAGCATTCTCACAAGCTAATAATTTAAAATTCAAAAAAGGACTATCAACTCTTCAAGCATCTTTCAAAATTGTAAACTACGACTAAAACAGAAGAATAATCGCGGAAGTTGTAATGGAGAATCGGCAACACAGGGAATTGAAGGCCGATTTTATGGGAGGGAAAAATTTGAACTCATGGACCTTGGCTACTCGAAGAAAGCTGGCGTCTCTTGCTATGATGAACTTCACTGTCCTACAAATTATAGAAATGCTACCACGCAATCCAGAACGTGTTTCTTCGCACAGTAGACCTCTAAATAAAGTGGTCCGTGGTATCACTGAAATTTATTTTGCGGGCGAGCTTTTTGTGTTCATGGTTATGTTATCTAATCGATCTTGTCCCATTGATGACCTGAGATATGTCTTGACGCCATTGAGCAAGAAAGCGATCTCTCAGATGTGCGCGACCTGACTGCAATAGTGAAAGTAATTTTGACAAGCTCGCCCACCTCGGGCCAAATATCTCGCAGCTGCTCACCGTTATCGCCAGAAAGCATCTCAACAACGTCCTGAAATGTCTTCAAGGCTGTACTGCACTGACTTGATATATCTGTAAGCATACTACGGGGAAGGTTGAGCCGTTCAGGCTCAATATATTTCCCGTACTATTTCAACAGGTATAAGCTATGACCATTTCCTGTCGAAAACTGCTCGATCTCTGCTATGTGCTGCCATATATCTGGTGGAAACTTGTCGTTTAGAGAGGAATGTGCTGTGTCCACCACCGCGCAGAACCGCTGATTGTACATGTCCACAAATGAAGGAAATATGAGAAGTAGAGATCTGTTGTCATGTCCTTGTGGAGCCTTCTTTTGCCTTTGCGCAAGAGCTTCTTTTTCTTCAACATGTAGTTCCAATTCACGCCCTTCTGCTTGAGTCTCATTCCAAAATCGGCAAAACCCTCGCTTCTTAAGTTCACTGAGGCACTCTCTGACAGCCTTCACCGTTTCTTCCGCTTGATCAAATCTCAATGCTGCCTTTTGAAACGCTGTGCTTATTATTAAGCATGAAATGCTTTTAGCTCCCGTTGTCGGCAGTGTGGTGACGTCACGCCGAGACCGAGAGCCATCATCCGGGCACTGAAATCCACTCATCCGGGCACTGAATTCCAGTCATCCGGGCACTGAATTCCAGTCATCCGGGCACTGAAATCCACTCATCCGGGTACTGAATTCCAGTCATCCGGGCACTGAAATACACTCATCCGGGCACTGAATTCCAGTCATCCGGGCACTGAATTCCAGTCATCCGGGCACTGAATTCCAGTCACCCGGGCTCTGAAACGAGAACATCCGGGCACCGTACGAGACTTAACGAGATTTAACGAGACTCTCTAAGCCCTCCTACGCGACCGGCATGCATGCGCCGGTTGGTCTCCAAATTGGACAAAAAATTACTGCTGCCAGTGCCTTCTCAATGTTTATCAAGATATCAGTGGAGCTGTGGGTTTCATAATGCACGGAATTATAATTTCCGATTTCTAATAACGCGTGCAAAAAGCACATAAATGCCACGTTACACTTCGTTGTCATACGTGATCCGGGGGAGAAGCGCTGCGTTCAAAGGGCAAGGCATCGCGCCGAACGGGTGGTGGCGTTCCTCCCTTCCTTTACGGTGCGGTTCGGGTGTCCACCGAGATGGCAAAGAATTACTGCGCCATTTCCTTTCCTCAAAAAACCTTGCGTTCGAATTGCAAGGCATTGCGCTGAACGGGTGGTGGCGTTCCTCCCTTCCTGTACGGTGCGGTTCGATTAGGCCCGTAAACATTTCATGCTTACTCTACTCTCGTTTACGGGAGAGGCAGAGATTTTTTTCTAATCGCCAAAACACGAGTGTAACGAGCTTGAGCATGAAGTATGTGACGAGTTTAGGTACTTTGTGGAGAACTTTGTGCAGCACTTTGTGGAGCACGTGCTTTTTAGGCACTTTCTGGAGCACGTAACAAAGCTTATCATTTCTGATATCATTCCCAAGAAATCGTGACATATTTCCATTCTCTGATACATGTACTGCAGCGCAATGTTCAGCATGTGCGCAGTTCAGTGTACGTACAGTGCTCGCGGCTCCTCCAGCTTTATGAGGGCTTGCAGCCCACCTCGCTGCCCCTCATGTTTCCAGTGCCATCATAACATTGCCCAAGACAACTGGCAATGCTCATATTAAAACGATAGAGGACGTCCTAGGAAGACTGGTCGTATTGGGGTCAGCAGTGTTATAAAATGCACAGAACCGCTAATGCGTTTCGAAGTTCTTTTGAACAATACAAAAGCATATCGACACTTACTCTTTGGCAGATACGTCCGCTGTTTCGTCTATGATGAAGGCATAGTGCTCTGCTTCACGAACCTGATTTGTGAGTGACCGAAGGGCATCATGAGCTATTATTTCAAACATTTTACTCAAAATGTCAGGGGAAAGTCACCTGCACTTTATTCGGGAAAGCTATGATTGCAGCTATGGAATGTACTTGTTCATCTTTCTCGTGCAGAGGACACAAAATTCAGCGCATACCATATGACTACATGGCCACCCTAGCCAACCAGATACAATCAAGCACAGTAGCCAACATGCCATCGCGGCATAAGGCAGCGAGAGTATCCTGCTTCGAGCTGTGCAAGAGAGGTCGACGGACCTACGACACGCAGCTGTGAATGCTATGAGGACGACCGACTAGAAGTTGCCTCTGCGTCTATACCTCCCTCCACCCTCCTAGTTCTCCAATAACGGCCGAGTGCCATTCCTCTTCGCAATAAATGTTTCATTCATTCATTCATTCATTCATTCATTCATTCATTCATTCATTCATTCATTCATTCATTCATTCATTCATTCATTCATTCATTCATTCATTCATTCATTCATTCATTCATTTGATTTGTTTTTTTCGAATATGCGCCGCTTTTTAAAGGCAGTAGTAACCAGATTAGGGGATCAGGTTTAGACCAGTTGAAAGAACCGTTTCCTCGAATTGCAAATGAGCAGTACGGAGTCATTGCTGGGCTGTTACTTTAGTCGAGATCAATTCAGCCATTTCTTCTCTACAGGGTCAGAGCTCTCCTCTCTTGGACTACCTAAGTAGCGAGCTCTATACAAGGTTTATGCCTTAAATATTACCAGCCGTGTCCAAAGCTTTCAGTGATACTTATGACCTGAATTAGACGTAATTAGACACATCAGACATAACTTCACCAGCGAAAGAACGAGACACGAGGAGAAGAACAACACAGGACAACGCTGGACTAACAACTGAAGCTTAATCGAAAAACGGCCAACCTAGGTCACCAGAAGACGCATGCGTATCAGACACATCAAACAAAACAACCAGATACATGAGTGGCAGATCAGCGAGGAGTAGATACACGCTCCAACACTGGCAAACAACAAAATACAGATATGTCTATCAATCTTGCACGCGCACACTTCTGCTTAGGAAATTAACTTCCTTGCTAGTGAGATGCAAGGACGGTGCACTGATGCATGTGTCACTGCCTTGCAGCCTAATATGAAAGGCCTCAAGGCTTTCCCTCTCATCCCTGTTTTTCCCTTTTCTGATAACAGAAATGTTGTTAAAACCTGGAACACATTTTTTACAACTCCTGCAGTGACGTGGGAGAGTATTTAGATCTGACGAATTTTTCAGAGAATTATTATGTTCGCGTTTCCGGTCATTAACACATCGGCCAGTTTGGCCCGTCTACACTCTACCGCATACAATACAATACAATACAATACAATACAATACAATACAATACATCTTTATTTTCCAGAGAACAACTGGATGGTCTCTTGGGCTAAAAGCTACACAAAAGCTTGACGAGGCCCAAGAGACCATTACAAGGCAGCAGCGTAATGAATAGAAACATAATAGATGAATAGTACATAAGTAGAGAGTAATAGAGAAATAATAAAACAGTTTCTGTGACAAGTAATAATGATGTCAGTCACATAAAGCAGCCAGTAATGAACTGAAACCAAAATAAAACAACTGAAAAGCACATACGCGGAAAAAACAAACAAAAATTAATGGATCACAACTGCACGAAATAGGAATGTAATTGTTTTTTGTTCAAGCCCTCTGCGCGTCCATGTTTGTTTAGTATTGTAGGGAGGTTATGGGTAAGAGACTGATATTTATAAAATGTACGAAAATGAGGAACTGTCCACGCATCAACATTTCTTGTTTGCACGCCAATATTTCGGCGCTCTAAGGATGCCAAGGAAGTTAGAAGGTTAGTAACTTCAGGGGAGGAAAAGTAAATTGACTGTAATAGGTGAAATTCATACAGCTTGTCTACACTTATGATATTGAATGATTCAAATGCACCCTTTGTAGTTTCCATGGGCTCAATATTTGCTATGTAACGGATGATTTTTTTCTGTAAAACCAGGAGTTTATTTAAATTTGTTTTTGTGGTTGTGCACCAAACTAGACTAGAGTATCTTAAATGGGAGTTAAACAAAGCATGATATACTTGAAGTTTTATCTTGGGTGGAAGTACTATACGACAGCGCGATATAACTCCTGTAATCGAGGAAAGTTTTTTACGAAGGTGACAAATGTGAGCATCCCAGGTTAGATGCGAGGAAAAATGTACACCTAATATTTTATGGTTGTCAACGATTTCAATTTCTTGGTGCTCATAGGTTAGAGTGTGATTTATTTCAACCAATTTGTTTTTAGCGCGGAATATAATAGCTTTAGTTTTAGTGCAATTGATTTGAAGTCTGTTTAACTTGGACCATGAAGATAGCTTAGTTAAAAATTCATTACATTGCATGATTAAACCATCAGCATTAGGGCCAGAAATAAGAATAGTACTATCATCAGCATATATCACTAGCTTTACTGTATTATGACAGGGGTATCTTGTAAACGCCCTGAGTCGAACAAGCAACCAACTTGTTAGCATGCTTAACAGTGCAGCTCTTGAGCTTCTTCCCCTCACTGGCCTTGGCAATTAGTGCACATAAACCAGACATCTTATAAGGTGCCGAGAACACTACCGTCACACCGTGCCGTTGTGCCACTTTCTTCAGGCTATGCGACACACCGTGAAGATAGGGCACCACTTCAACTTTCCTCCAATACAGTGTAGCACTTCCGGACCCCAGTGCGTTCTGGTTTTTAATCTTCTGGATCATTGACTCACCAACTGCAGTCGGCACGTCATCCGGATAAACCGCATCGCAAAGGCGACGGACTTGCTGATGAAAGCTCTCATTCACTGCATGTGGACAGCACTTCTGTAAGCCATTCCCTAGGCAAAGGTTAGCTATGGCTCTTTTAATCAGCTTGGAGTGCGATGAAACATAAGGCAAAAGCGCTTTCGTAGTTCTGGGTGAGTAGCTCCAGCAGATGTGGCCTTCGTTAAAGGTTAGCTATAAGTCTAGGCATCGAATGGCATTTTCACCAGGCATTTCATGCGTAGAATTCAGTGGATTGGCAACGTCATGAAAAACACTGAGCACATTGCTGACGACGGTTGGGAGCGAGCACCAGGTGCAAGCTTAAGAATTATTAAAAAATCGTCAACATATCTGAACACACGTAGAACGTGGTCGTCATTTAGGCTGCATCGAAGATTTTATTTATTTATTTATTTATTTATCATCATACCCACAGCGCCATTGGCTGGCATTACAGTGGGGGGGTAGAAGAAAAAGTACACAAATGCAACCGCGTGCAGGTGATTACAAAAAAAAGATAACAATGAGATAGAAAGAACACGGAATTATTATACACAAAAAAATGTCACAGCATGGAAGAAAATGAATCATTTGATAATATGGACACTACTTCCTCAGGCAGCTTGTTCCATTCCGAAACCGTTTTGGGGAAAAAAGACATTTTAAAAAGGTCAGTCCGGCACCTGTATTCTTTAACTTTAAGTGAATTATCTCTACGTAAAGACACGTAATCAGGGTTGGCTATATATTTGGTTCTGTCTATTCCAGTTCTAGAATGAAATATATTATGAAATAATTTTAAACGCAGTACTTTCCTACGTTTTTGAAGTGAGTCCCAACCCAAAGATTTTTTAGCGCTCGTTACACTAAAATATCGCCCATAGTTATTGAAAACAAACCTAGCCAAACCTAGGTCAAACCTAGCCAAAAACATTTCGCACAACACCGGAGCTACACTGGCACCAATACAAATACCATTCTTTTGTACATATTTTTTGCCTTGAAATTCAACAATAGTGGACGACAGGTAAAACACCAAGAGCTCAATGAAAGAGTCTACACTCAGACCACTCGTATTCTGAAAAGCAATGGCACCACACTGCTCGATGAGCTCGTGCACCGTACACAAGAGTTCAGTATGGGGTATGGAATAGAATAAGTCTTCTATGTCGATTGAAAACGCCGAGTTGGCACCAGGAAAGCCTTCCTTCAGTTCATCAACTACGCTGGCGGAGTTCCGAACGACATAAGGGTCATCCACTGGCAGCGTGTTCAACTGGCGCTGCAGAAATTTACCCACCAGCTTCTGCCAGGATCTTTCCTCGGTTACGATGGCCCGGAACGGGTAATCGAACTTGTGAGTTTTGACTGAAAAGAACACCTCAAGCTTATCTCGCTCCGCTTTGTTGACCACCTTCTCCAACCAAGGCAGGTTGAAATCATTCAGCAGTTCCGACGCTTTTCGTCTCAGGCGTGGAAGTCTTTCCTTCGCTGGGACGAAGTTCTTTGACATGGCATCACCCGCTTTTTTTGCAAACGAACCTTTAAGCAGTACGACAAACCTACCGTCTTTGTCAGATAACAGTAGCCTAAGGTCATTGTCAACAATATGTTTAACCACTTTGTCCATTTGTCGCTTCCCGCCTCTTTAGAAGGCAGTCAAGCGCTTCAAAGAGGCATTTCGACCTTTATTCGGTGGGAGCCTTACCCGCACTTCTTCGGGCACACGCCAGCAACTCTTGACTAGAAACTCGGGGATGTAAGCCAAATTTAGGGCCGTTCTGCAGAAACGCATCCACGTCGTGCGGAACACTTACACCGTCCATGTACGTAACGGTGTCATTTCGAGAGGAGGCTCTCGTTGTTATCCTCTCCTTTCTTGGTAGCTGCCGTCTCAGAAAATTCCAGTACCACTCGGTGAGCTCACCCACCAAACGACGGTGCTCCTGTAGACGTCGTGAATCCAACGAGCTCATCTGCTTATCAAGGCACAACATGTGTAGCCGGTCGCCTCAAAAACGCACTTGCCTCCAGCACTCCGCCTTCAATACTGTTCAAATCCGCCTCCAGTGGCCTTTTCAGTCAAAAAGGTGTTCTTTTCAGTCAAAACTCACAAGCTCGATTACCCGTTCCGGGCCATCGTAACCGAGGAAGGATCCTGGCAGAAGCTGGTGGGTAAATTTCTGCAGCGCCAGTTGAACACGCTGCCAGTGGATGACCCTTACGTCGTTCGGAACTCCGCCAGCGTAGTTGATGAACTGAAGGAAGGCTTTCCTGGTGCCAACTCGGCGTTTTCAATCGACATAGAAGACTTATTCTATTCCATACCCCATGCTGAACTCTTGTGTACGGTGCGCGAGCTCATCGAGCAGTGTGGTGCCATTGCCTTTCAGAATACGAGTGGTCTGAGTGTGGAGTCTTTCATTGAGCTCTTGGTGTTTTACCTGTCCTCCACTATTGTTGAATTTCAAGGCAAAAAGTATGTACAAAAGTATGGTATTTGTATTGGTGCCAGTGTAGCTCCGGTGTTGTGCGAAATTTTCTTGGCTAGGTTTGACAACTATCTTTGACGCAGCCTAAAGGACGACCACATTATACGTGTGTTCAGATATGTTGACGATTTAATAATTCTTAAATTTCCACCTGGTGACTCGCTCCCAACCGTCGTCAGCAATGTGCTCAGTGTTCTTCATGACTGTGCCAATGCACTGATTTTTACGCATGAAATGCCTAGTGACGATGCCATTCGGTGCCTAGACTTATAGCTAACCTTTAACGAAGGCCACATCTGCTGGAGCTACACACCCAGAACTCCGAAAGCGCTTTTGCCTTATGTTTCATCGCACTCCAAGCTGATTAAAAGAGTCATAGCTAACCTTTGCCGAGGGAATGCCTTGCAGAAGAGCTGCCCACATGCAGTGAATGAGAGCTTTCATCAGCAAGTCCGTCGCCTTAGCGATGCGGGTTATCCGGATGACGTGCTGACTGCAGTTGGTGAGTCGATGCTGCAGAAGATTAAAAACCAGAACGCACGGGGGTCCGGAAGTGCTAGACTGTATAGGAGGAAAGTTAAAGTGGTGCCCTATCTTCACGGTGTGTCGCATAACCTGAAGAAAGTGGCACAACGGCACGGTGTGACGGTAGTGTTCTCGGCACCTTGTAAGATGTCTGGTTTATGTGCACGAATTGCGAAGGCCAGTGAGGGGAAGAAGCCCAAGAGCTGCACTATTAAGCATGCTAACAAGTTCGTTGCTTGTTCGACTCGGGTCGTTTACAAGGTACCCCTGTCATGTGGTAGAGTGTACACAGGCCAAACTGGCCGATGTGTTAATTACCGGGAACGCGAACATAATAATTCTATGAAAAAATCGTCAGATCTAAATACTCTCCCACGTCACTGTAGGAGTTATAAAAAATGTGTTCCAGGTTTTAACAACATTTCTCTTATCCGAAAAGGGAAAAACAGGGATGAGAGGGAAAGCCTTGAGGCCTTTCATATTAGGCTGCAAGGCAGTGACACATGCATCAGTTCACCGTCCTTGCATTGCACAAGCAAGGAAGTTAATTTCCTAAGCAGAATTGTGCGCGTGCAAGATTGATAGACACATTATCTGTATTTTTTTGTTTGCCAGTGTTGGAGCGTGTATTCACTCCTCGGTGATCTGCCACTTATGTATCTGTTTGTTTTGTTTGGTGTGTCTGATACGCATGCGTCTTCTGGTGACCTATGTTGGCCGTTTCTCGATTAAACTTCAGTGGTTAGTCCAGCGTTTTGCTGTGTTGTTCTTCTCCTCGTGTCTCGTTCTTTCGCTGGTGAAGTTATGTCTGATGTACACCAACTAGCCCACATGGGTACCTTGTTACAATTAGACATATATTGGTAGAATACAGTTGCATTGTCCCGCGCGCCAACTTGCCGACTCAGGCGAAGGGACCATTGGCAACATATCGGCATACCACTGCAACGGGGCCGCCGAATTATTTGGTTCGCTCATACCACGGTTCAGAGCAGCATGATCGCGGCGCGCGAATGTGCTAGCCTTTGGAGCTGAGAAAAAGGTGCAGGTGAGGGGGCTTTCCTTATTGCAAATAAGAGATGGTTCTGGAGCTGCTCTCTAAATTCGCGAATCCCATTTGTAGTCTAAAGTCAATGGGTAACAATTTAGGTAGACAGTGCTAAGTGGTTAATTACTCGCAAAACAAAAATTTCTTGTAGTGTACAATGTAGCTACGAGCAGTGTGAAACTGCTTTACCTCGCCTGCGTCTAATATATTATATATTAGCCCTTTGCTCAAGTTAGCTGGGACACCTGGTATACTTTTCTCTTCAGGGATGTTTGTAAAAATGATTACGGTCAGTTAAATTTAGAAGAGATGGTAAGGCTGTATTTAGAAGTGCGCTGCTAAAAGGTATGCGTGGAAGCAAAACAAAACGCAGATTTATTTATTTATTTTTTCAAAATACCCCCAAAGGCCCTCATTTGAGGGTATTACATGGGGGGGAGTACGTACAAAGCATTGTTGTAAGGTTAAAAATATTGCACTAAAATAAAATAGAAATCACAAAATATTAATCATAAATAAGCATTCACAGAAAGGGTCGCAACAATGCACATAACAGCAAAATTTGAGCATAAATAACAGCACCGCTAGAAAAACAAAAAGACGACACTGGAAAAGGTGCGCTGAAGTACAAAACAAAAAATATAAAATAAAAAGAAGACAAGGCGGAAGAAAAGAACGCTAAAAAAAACCTTTTTAGGTATTGAAACATGAGTGCATACGATGTTGGAATTTATTTAGATCAGATTCTGTGGCAATTTCTGATGGCAAAGCGTTCCATTCGGTTATTGTGCGTGGTAAAAAAGAATGGGCATAATGGAATGACTGGCAGTTAATGCGTTTAACTTTGTAAGGATGATCGCGACGTGGAAAGATAACTGGCGGTGGCTGAAAGAATTCATCATGAAGGGAAGGATGTTGATAAAGCTTGTGGAAGAGTGATAGACGGGAAATTTTTCGGCGCAGTGCTAAGTTATCTAACTCGGCTTTAGTCTTCAATGAGGTGACGCTGGTGTAACATGAATAATCAGAAAAGATGAATCGCGCAGCATGGTTTTGCAGGGCTTCGATGTTACTTATGATATAATTCTGATGAGGATCGCAAATGGCAGACGCGTATTCGAGTTTCGGACGGATTAATGTGGTGTACGCTAGTTTTTTACATGAGTCGCGGCCTCTTTTAAATTATGTTTGAGAAGTCCGAAAGTACGGTTAGCGGAGGCAAGAGTGAGATTAATATGATGATTCCATGATAAGTCAGAGTGAAGGTTAATGCCAAGATACTTGTAACTTGTGGTGAATTCTACACTATAGTTATCAAGAAAGTAGGCGGTAGGAATACGTGGCTTGTTGGTGAAAGACATGAGCTTAGTTTTGGAAAGATTTAAAGGCATTAACCAATTAGAACACCATGTGCTTATCGCTTCAAGATCAGACTGCAGTGGCTGGCTGTCAGTGTTACAGGTTATACGTCGATAAAGCACACGATCGTCAGCTAATAGTCTGATTCTGGACGTCACGCAATTGGGTAAGTCATTAATATAGATGAGGAAAAGTAAAGGTCCTAGTACACTGCCTTGTGGGACTCCAGACGTAACATTAGCGTAACATGAGTTAGAGTTGTTAACTGATGTGAACTGAATTCTAGATGAGAGAAAATCTGCTATCCATGCAATAATATTAGGGTGAATGTTCAGTTGGGAAAGTTTAAGCAACAACCTTTGGTGCGGAACGCGATCAAATGCTTTAGAAAAATCTAAAAATATTGCGTCAACTTGAAAACCAGCGTCAATCAGTGCATGAATATCGTTAATAAAACCGGCAAGTTGGGTGTTGCATGAGTAGCCCTTGCGAAAACCGTGCTGATGATCGAAGATAATGTTATGATCTTCAAGGTAGTTGATGACCTGAGTATGTATAATATGCTCGAGTAATTTACAAACTGTACTTGTTAAGGAGATGGGACGATAGTTAAGCAGAGAAGCGCGATCACCTGATTTGAAAATGGGTATTATCTTAGCTATGCGCCAGTCATTAGGAATGGTGCCAGTTGATAGCGACTGGGAAAATAATGCGGTTATCATGGAACAAATGCTATGTGATGTATTTCTTAAATTTTTTTTATTATTGAAGCCCATATGATCAGCGCTAGAAGATGTTTTGAGATTGTTTAGTAGACTAACCTGTAACTGCCATTAGTGACTTCAGTATTGTACTCAGGCACACGAAATCATGCAACTTAAGAAAAAAACACAGTCGGCACTCGCCTCGATGATGGGATGTTTCAGTATAGCGGTCTTCAGCGTCACTACGTGTCTAATCGATAGCCAGGTCCCGTCGGCTGATGCTCAGAACATTATCGAACAATTATGTTCAGCGTAAAGACATAGTTTCCGGAATTTTCACGTTCCAGCCTTTAGACAGTTCCCGTTTGTTGCCAGAAATTGTGGCAGTTTTGTTAAAACTGTGCCGCCAACTTCCGAGAGAGCACGCTGCCGATGTAGGTTGTGGGCAGTGTCTGGCAACAAGAGACGTGATTTTGGCTTGCGTTATGGTCCGCATCGCTTCAACGACAAAGTGCAAGTGATTACAAGCCATTCTTTCTAATTCGAAAGCATTAAAAAGGAAAACCCGAAGAAAAACACGCGAAAAAAACCCGTCACCAGTAGTTGTGCACAAAATGTGTCGACACGAAGTGGTACCTCTCACGTGACCTCATTCGAAAAAAACATTCGCCGGCATTGGGGTTCGAAACCAGGTCCTCTGTGTGCCAGGCGGGCACGCAACACAAATACTCTGGATTGTCACTGGTTCAAGCGTGTGAGAAGGGGGCCAAGTGAACGTGGTGTGGTGTGTCCGACGATATGTGTTTTGGGGTTGTGCACTGATATTAGAGAACGATTACTTGTAGCAGACGCTATTGAATGATAACGTGATAAGTTTGAAATTGCAACAATGTCTTACAAAAACAGTTGCTGACGGCATACAATGGTCACGTGATAAGTGCCATGTGACAACGACTATTTGCAAAAAAAAAAGCTCCTGACGTTCAAACGCCTTTCCCCAATGCAACAGAATGCAGTGCTCTCCAAGTTTTTGTCATATGATCTTAGTCCTGATTCTTCTAAGCCTAATGGTAGCTGCAACTAAGGTGGAAGCGCTGGATATGCAACGTATGTGTAAGCCTTTATCTTGGCATTTTGTCCATTCATCAGTTTTGCTCTCCACTTCTCAGTGAAATTTGGGAGAGCAGCAGGAACACTCAGCTGCAAGCGAAAGCGAAAGTGTTCGCTCGAGAGGTAAAGCTTTGAACTGTAGTAACCCGGTGCTTGTAATTATTTTTTTTATTTGTTTCGCATTATGTAATCGTTATGGTTCGTTTCTAGTTCAAGGAAGTTAGTTTAAGGGGCGGAAATCAATGTAATTTCCTTACATGGACGCTTACAATAGCATCACATGGTGGCTTGGTTAGTGCTTAGTGGCTGGATTTCAGGCAGATTATCTTTAACGCTTTGGGATTGCTATACAAAAACTCTTTTTTTAAAAGTCTACTTGCGAATAAACTAACGTAGTTTATAGAGAGAACCTTTTCACAGTGACGCTGTACAAATCTTTTCAGTACAATATTGCGCTTGAGAAGCTTCACAGCGTGCCCCTAGTTTCCAGCCTGTCGCATAAGCGCCATATCAGTGTCCAAAAAAGCGCACAAATCGCGCACAGAAAACAAATCTGAGCAAACCGACGAATGGGTGAGCAAACACAACATGTTTGTTCGTTTCATCGCTTTCGCATTTATCACTGCGATCGTGGCCTGTCGTGAAGAGCCCGGGTGCGTAATAGAGGGGAGTGTTGGACGGCTGCAAACCGCCCTGGCGAGCTTTGTTTCCCGTCCGTGCAAGCCCTCTTCTGATGAGGGCTGCTCGCAACATTGTCGGGTCATTAATCAGGCTTGTGAGGTGTGCGTCTGCCGGAGAAGAACACGACCTTTCTGCGCACGTAGTATTTGCTGTAATACATCGTGTTTCGCTATGTTCTACGCTACAACACGCGCGGCGCGTTAACAAGCTTCTACGAGCAATCCTTGCAGGCAGTAGCGAAATATCGGATTGCAGGTTCCTAGGACCAACTGAAAGGAAGCAATGCAAAAATAAGAACGACAATTATGCTTGTCAAGAAGGGTGTCACGGTGTCCTCTTTATTTCCGGACGCCACCAGCTTCCTCTTGTCATTTTGTTAAAGTATTGTGCTCTGTACAGGCAGCTGTCATTTCTCAGGAACCCTTAGGTCTCGCACTCCTTCTCTTTATCCCCTTCCTTCCGCTCTATCGCCACACCTCTTTACTTTTTAATGTTATTAATTATTTCGCTTCCCCGCATTTGTTATCCCATTCTGCTCAGTTGCTTTCTCCTAGCTTTTCCTGGTCAACGCAAACTGTCTTGCCGGGCCACCGCTCCCGGCTCCCCATGCGTGAATACACAGCCTTTCAAGCCCGCGTTCGTTATCTCTCCAAAGTCGCCGCCCCTGGATGCCTAGCAGTGTGAGCCCAAGTATTTGTTCATCAGTTTTGCAGGTGAACTGTTTAATCCTCTTTAGCCTCCCTACAACCTAGATAATAAATTTTAAATTCACACTCCCTGTCTCTTCTCCCTTCCCATCTGTTACCCTCCTCCCCACCCTACTTCTCTGCTCAGAGTGAGGGTCCAATTTAACACCACCATCGGTCAACGCCTAACCCAGATGAAGGCAAGTCCTCTTGTCGAAACTTTGTCTAACCACCGTGAGGTTCCACCCTCACTTGGTATATTGTGTTATAACCCCAGATATGGATAAAGTGCTGAATAAACAGTAAGTTTATGTATAGTTCTTAAGAAGTTTCTATTCATAAATCATCGTCTTAACCAGGCAAATGATAGCCTTGAATGGCATAATGAAGCCAAGTCAGTAACTACACTGCAGAATCTACTAATGGGCCTGAAAGTTCTTCGCAGCTTGAACAAAATATGTGATTCAGATGCTGTTTTCAAGATGGATACTCGGCAGAGTTTACCGCAGAACTACTAGTCCAATAATATATTTATTGCACGCTCAGGCGTATGCATTCATCTGTCTGCTTAGCTTCTCTTTTCGATACCGCTGTTTGATGCAGCAATAATTGATTGGAATAAAATGATATGAAATGATGTCTTGTTCTTATCTCATAGTGTCGGAAACTCCCAGGTATGACGAATAGTTGCCTTTTGCCGAGTTTTCAGGTCTGCAAATTTGTTATTTTAAACGCATCCGAAAATAATTGTTTCTCCTAAACTAGACAGAAACATCTCTTGCACACAGTATATAGAACATTTGTTCATTATTCTGCTGATATCTCATAGTTTTTGCTCTGCGTATTCTGGCTTTAGTCATGTTGATAGGATTTGTTCTAGAACATTCAGTTTATAATTTAGCCCATAGTCATATGGTGTATTTCCACACCTCACTATTAATCCTCCGAGTTCTTTGTACGTCAGTTTTTCAAAGAAAAAAAAAGTGGAAGTGAATTTTAATCTGTATATACCTATACTAATGCCCTGACCACTCTTCCCTACACGTTTGCCGTGCTCCCGCGATGAGAACGTATTATCAAAATAGAAAGCTAGATATTTTAGTGCCATAAAATGGATTGTGGCAACACAATCACAATTCCATGAATTTTCTCTGCCCAAATATATTTCGAAAGAACCACAGATTTTAGATATGTGCTATGAAAGCGTATTAACTGTGCGTTCTTCTGGTTTAGTTATAACAGTTTACGATTCATTGCAATATTTAATGGGCCTGTTGCATTAATCCTCTACCATTGTTGCATTTTCTTTAGGCAGAACTAGGGCAGTGTCTTCTATGTACACATACGTTTATAAGTTTATTGGCATATTGGAAGATCGTTGATGTAGACATAAATTAATAGTGGTCCCAAATGAACTGCCATTAAAGGCCATGTTTTACCACTTTAAAATCACTATATATAATTTATTCTAACAGGTGTGTATCGATCTGGAAGCAATTTGCTTAAAAAGTTTCAACACGATAGCGCTGAAAGCCGCGTTACCCAGAAAATGTTATCGCCGTCGTCGGCGTTGTGAGAGAAAAATCACGAGCATGACTCTGGTGGGTGGTGCCACGAGAGAAACTTACGAGGCAGGTGGGCCACCTAGGTCAGGTGACCTTGTGGCGTCCTACAATCTGCGCACCGGACTCTGATTGAACTGCCGACCATGGCGGCACGTGGAAGTTATATTAATGACTGCTCGCTCGGGAAGAGCAACCTGGGTCGCACAAGGCCCACCGCTCGGAGCACCTGCCATAGCAGGGCAGTGGCGCATTGCTTAGCCGCCATTCAATTGCGCCAGGAGGGGTATGAGGACTCCCATGAATCTATGAATGTAAAGCAGAGATTGACCTTCTGCATGACTGCAAACTGCTGGGCTAGTTGGTTCATAATGCATAGAAAGGGAAGCAGCGAAAACAGACGCAAGACAAGAACAAAGAAGGCACACACCACAACGCTGTTTTTTTTATTTTTTCTCTTCTTTTTTTTCTGGACTTACAATTGATTTATTGCGTTGATTTATTACCAGTGTTGTGGTGTGTGCCTTCTTTGTTCTTGTCTTGCGTCTGTTTTCGCAGGTTCCCTTTCTATGCAAGTCCTTCTGCATATATGGAAATTAACTCACGCGCTATCACGTCGTACCCTTAAGGAGGAGATTAATTGTATCCTGAAATTTTTGTATCGGTACCGAAATACCGTAGAGCGTAGTCTTGTTCCCGGAGACGAGAGGGAGGTGGGGTGGCGTAAAAATGTGTACCCCATGCCTTTAGCATACTTCATGAAGCCGCAATCTCGATGCCAAGTTGGAATATTTATCCCGTGAACAATGACTAATATGCTTGCTAGTGTATTGGATATTATTTGTTGTGAATCTGCGTGGCCTCTGGGATATTCGAATTGCATAAATGACTAAGATTTTGCCTCAAATGAGGCGGCTTATTATGTAGTGTTGCATTCTCAATTAGTATCCTTCGTTCGGCCGTCATACATCAAGGTAAGAGATTAAGCTGATTCTTTTTGCCACCATCGCTAGTTATGCATGCAACGTTCTTGCACTTTATGAAAGTAACATGCAGTTAGTTGTTGTTTACCAATAATTCTTATGAGAAAACTTGTCTGCTATCAGTGCTTGCCTTTTTGGCATGCGTTTCGGTCGCGTTGTTGATGTCGCTTGAGACCCTTCCACTATCAATGTTGTTTCACTAGTGCGTGTCTCCAGTCTTTAGGACTGGTTTGTCCGCCTCACGAAATGTCGTTGCTTACCCTCTAGTTATTTCTAGCTCTGGTTAAGTGGCTTGTAATGTAGTTGTAATTAAATTTAAAAGAGCAATATTTTCATGGCTACTTGTTCGGATTAGTGTGGGGTTTCTCTTCTAGAACACCGGAACAGTAGTGCTGTGCACTGAGCGAATAGTTCACTAAGCTGTATGAACTTTAAGTCGTAGTAGTTTGCCCCTAAATTTTGGTTTTCAGATTTGCAGCCGAATATGCTCAATGCTCCTGCAAGCTTCATCAAGTCGTGCTGACAAGAACAGCTAAACTACACCCCTGCAACTGCACCGCGGGTTCTTTGCATAAACTCTACAAATATATATAGTGACTTGGTCGCAGGTAGTAAGTTTTGAACTCGCACCGCCCTCATTGCCCCATTAGAAAATTTTGTCCCGAGGGATATAAGGTCACTTTTGGCTCCGCAGTAAAAGCCAGGGCAAATTCAAATGGGACAGAAAAGTAGATGAGCTCGCAGGTAGAGAGAGGCTTGCTATGCAGGACCTAAAGTGCTAGTGGGGGCAGAGGAGCCTATCAATGAAGGCGATTGCCGAGCAGCCCCCTGGGGAGTGATACGATAGAGTGGCGCTAGTATGGTGGTACTTGAAAGAAAGACCTTTATGCCATTGAGCAAGCAGCGCGTGTTTCCTTGCCCATTACTTGAAGTGGACTTGAGGTTGCTTGCAAGCATATACAAGGGACTAGGGAATCCGTACGCCCGGTATTTCGTAGCGGGTTTCTTTTCACGAAAATATATCAGTCTTCGTGCTTTATTGTTTGTTCAACCACCCCACGAAAATAACGACGGCTTTATACTGCTATTGCGCAGAATGTGCACTGCCTCACCAAAATGAAAACCCCGCGAACAGCTCTAGGGCTCTCTCAAGATACGCATTTCTTTGTTTTTCGCTCTCACACCCTTTGTGCGACGCTGAGGGTGACACTTTTGTCTTTTCAGTCTTTTTCAAAACGGACACTACAAGTAGCCTCCACTTTTTAAACTACTTCGGGCTATACAAGTGGAACCGTGATTCAAAGAGACTATATTTGGGATATCATTGCACAAGTTTTTAGCTTGAAGAGTGCCATGCATTAAATCAGGTACTTTGGATATGCCATGCAGGAAAATTGCGTTTAGGTGACGCCCCTGAGTTTCTGACGCACGGCTGCGCATTTCAGACCAATTTGGATTTTGTTATTCGGTCTCTAGCCGGTCCAAAGGTAGCAGCCCCCCAAGCTACCCATCGTTCCGAAATCGGATCGCAGTTATCAGTGCACCATGGTGCACCATTGGTCCTACGTTGCTGTATTTTGGGCAGCAAAAGAAAAGGTGCCGGTTTAGCCCGCTTCTTAGCCCTTCCAACGCAGGCATGGCATCAACCTGTGTACTTTTGCGCTGAGCCCAATTTTCATTTGCCACTAGGTTCGCCATCGGAGGCAGATGTAGGTGATTGAAATTACTGAACGACAACTCGGGACACTCGAGACATATCTGTATATACCTCCCATCTGTATATACCTTCCATCTGTATATACCTTTTTTTCGATTTGCCCCCCTCACCCAATGCTCTTCGGGGCCTGTGAGGTACTAATAAATAAATAAATAAATAAATAAATAAATAAATAAATAAATAAATAAATAAATAAATAAATAAATAAATATCAAGCAGCGTGTTCAGGTCTCATGTCGCATATCATTTTTTTTTTCAAAATAATGAAGTTACCGGGTCGAGTACAGATCGATGTTAATCGTTTAAACCGAAACGGTTTTCGGGGCGAGCTTTTGTCCCAGTGATGTGGACGGGTGGCTAAGGAACTATACTAGACGCATTAGTACAAAGCAAAGGCTAGCAGCGTTGCACCGACTGCAGGTGGCTGCAAGATACGACGTCAAGGTTGCATTCAGATCAAAGAAACTTCGGAAAATTTGCGGTCCCATCAGCTGCGAAGTGTGTCAGAAATAAAATGGCACCAAGTTCGGATGCCACGGGTCTCCCGAGCAAATTAGAAGCAACGTTTTTTTTCTAGAAAAATTTAACGCTGCAGTAGCACCGCACGAAAAAGTTTCGTCACGTGCAAAGTTACGTAACGGGTCACGTACTTCAAGCGCGAGCACAGGTTTATTTGGCCAATAAAGGCTCGCGCTGAAAGGGAAATCAACACTTGCTCGTCTGTACCCCGGGCTGTGCCAGATCGGTTAAGTGGGAAAATACCTGTTGGCGAGAGCGCGCATTCAAGATACACCAGGGCGGCGTTCCGTTTGTAACTTCTCCACATCGGATTTCTAGGATGTTTAGAGCATAAAGCCCTGTATGAGTGTGAAACATGTGACAATCTGCTAGAATGCTCGTGCTGTTTGTGCGCAGATGATCACTCAGCTCCCGAGGAGTTCGAAGTCTTACAGCACAGTAAAGTACTGATTGTATGTCTGCTGTGGACAAATAGAGGGAGGGAGGGGGGAGGAGTTTTGCGTACAATAGACGATATGCGAAATTGCTTGGCGGTCTGGCAACACCGCGCCCACAACTTCCGGTTTCCATCTTGGCTCGGTCGAGCTCGTCGAGCTGGTGCATCGTTTGCTATGCGTACTTTCTTCTTCAGAGTGGAATTTCAACAGGCAAGCTTCAGCTGCTGCGTTTTTTTCACAGCTGATCTTTGACCAAATGTAGGTGCTTTCAATAGGCGCCAGCTTACTCCTACCGCGTCCTCAGCTTCGCTTGAAGTCTGGCGCTGATGATCGCAATAATCGGCGCTCGAAAGTGGGTTGGAAAGTCGAACCGTGACCGTGTGCTGTTGTCGTTTTAATGCTCGCATTAAAGCGCCAGTTCAAGCATCACGCATTATCACGGCTATTTTATTCCCAGGTGGACGCGAATTCATCTGGTAGAGTAGCGAGCGGTTGTTTTGCGCTGAGTGCGCACGTGTGTTGACAAACTTCTGTGACAGTGCGAACTTTCGTTCTCGCCGACGCCAGGAGCTTCGTGCATTGCAGTATAATCACACAAGACCCTCGACCAGCTGCGTAATTCGATTCCTCTACTGTAATGTGCAATGCGCATCCGCGGTTTTCAACGTCACCGTTTCGGAGCCCGGCGTCGGTTGATTTTCGCCACAATTCGTTGAAACCGCGTCCTGCTTAAGACGCAGTCAGTCAGTCGACATTAACAAGAGGAAAGTAGGCATGCACATATAATTCAAAATATTGTTAGAAAAAACGCAGCTTTTTTTTTCAGATAAGCACTGAGCCACCGCGGCGGCTTGATTAGAGAAAGATGCTACAGCTGTAGGTGCATGCACGGACTCGATACGCTGGCGAAGCTGTGTGTGCAGGGGCGAAATTAGCATGTTCGGTTGCTCCGAAACTTAATTAGCTCACTCCCAAACTTAGACAAATGGCTTTATTGCGAAGCAAGCTGTTGGAGCTTGCCACAACGATAATAAAATCTGATGGCCTGAAGCGTTTTCAGAACATTGTTGCACGTACTTTCTAGCTTCGAAATGCGTCCCTCCTTCATAATAAAGTAGCTATATTATTCGCTTCTTTTTTTTTTTGACTTTCGTCGCCGCAGATATCGAAGGTATAGGAATCCTCAAGAAATAAAGCATTCGCACCTCAATTTTTATACGTAGGGTGTATTACTTCACAAAGACTCCTTAACGCGTATAGCATATGCGTATGGTCCAGAGAGTTTGCTCGCCCTTCTAAAACTAATTGAACACGCGAAAAACTTAATTGAACACGTAGCAAACTAAGCAGTAATCGGCATATGGTTCTTAGCGTGAACTTAATTCGCCACGGCACGAGCGATTGGCCCGCTCAAAAAAATTACCTTCTGTATTACGTTGTTCAAGTATGCGTCTATATATATTCACGCCCGACCGGAGAGTTGATAAATGCACGAAATCGGCTTCTAATTTTGATCAGAGACAACAAAGGCTGTGGTTCCTATCTTAATTTAAACGCAAACCACCTCGAAAGCTTTGTCAAAAATCAGCGCAGAAAGCGAAAGCTGCGCCCTGATCCCCGTGCTGACACATATACCTCGCATGGCGTTTTGTGTTACTAAAACGTTGGGACGGAGTAAAAAAATAGAAAAGCGAAAAGCTGGAACGCACCTAGTTCTGGCACGCATCGTAGTGTCTTTTCACAGTGGAGAGGGTAGCGCAACACTGCATCGGCATTTTACTTTTTAAACGAAGCGCAGCTGTTTTAACCCAACGCTGGGCAGCAGTTTCGTTTTCTGTACCGAGCCAACATGGAGGACTTAGTTTTTGGAGCGCCGAGAGATGGCGCTGCGCATGGCGCTGCGCCTTTCGCATATCGTCTATTGTCTTTCACTGGTAACGAAATGAAATGGCGAATCAAGGCGGATGCAATAATGTGCGCCTAAGAGAGCACGAAGATACTCTTGAAAAACGTCATATACTGAAACCTCGGCTTTCACTTTCCGAAGTGCAGCTGTGTACATCCAGACTTTCAGCTCACGCATGTAATTCTTAAGGGCAAAACTGATGTTTCTCGCTAAACGTGTTACGCCTTCTCCGTCCAGAAGAAAGAAAATACATTGATGTGCACTCATCATTTAATGTGCAAAAAGGTCAGAATTGCTGCACCGATTTGTGCTGGCGTCCCGTGACTAATAGACAGCAATGAGAACGCGGTGTGGACCTACGAATCCATAGAACCGACTTGCCTGCGCACATCAAGCTTTTTACGTTTGTCACGTATATTTTGTGTACGCCTCTTTCCATAAATACACGCTTTCAAAATCAGTCCCTGACGCGATAGCGGACGCAATATTTGATGCGCCATTACTCTTTCCATCCTCTTTGGCGTAATGCCACAGTATTTGCCGTAAGATGCACTTTTCTCCAAGAGCTGCTTCACTGATCCAGCCATAGTTTACAGGTCTTGGAGCTCATTACGCTTTGCAGCTGTGTTTGTGCTACGACAGGGATAACTACGCTTGTTGAAACGCAATTATGCGCGCTAACATCTGCCATTCTCGAGATGTGCAGGGGAAAGTCATTGAGCGACTGTAACAGTTTAACCTCGTTAGAAGCAACCCGTTGTTCTTCAGTTCTGCCTAGAGTGCCCAAAAACACACCAGGAAATAAATTCTGGTCGGAAACACATGAAAAGTGCCTACCCCGCTACCTTTTGGAATATAACTTCTTGGGGAAGCGAGAGAAATTTAATGATATGGACACAGCGGAATATCATCGGCCCTCCTCTCTCCCCTTTCTATTTCTCCCTTCGCTTCCCTACCCACGTGTAGGGTAGCGTACTGGCCGTCGCCTAGTTAACGTCACTGCCTTTCCGTTCATAATTTCTTCTGTTTCTCTCTCTCCCCGTAGAACGCTTTCTCGTTCACGGAGGCTCTGAGAACAATTGCTATAATAGAAGTATATCATCGATAATAATTGGAATTTTGTCGCATTACTAAAATATATTTGCTACTAACCTGAATTGTCTTATTTTGTGGGCGTTTGAGTCTACTTTAGCAGGCGAAAATGGTACATGCTCCAAACCCGTCGCAACACCGTCTTGACGACCAGAATATTATGCATGTTCTGGGCAGTGGACGCTGTCGATTAACGTCGCTGTTGTCACTTGTGATCGAATAGTTCCTGGCGCTTGCGGGCTTTCAGGAGACAGGAGGACTCGCCGATGCAAGGTGGGTACTGCTACTGCTGTGTTCGTCCCGAAGCGAGGCTGGAAATCTCAGAGTTCTTGTGATGAAGGATCAATTGCCTCCAAGGCAGAAGGACGTCGTCGTCAGAAGGAGATGCCCAAGTGATTTACTTAAAGACCAGGCTCATAGTTCGATGCAGGTGAAGCCCTACTCGAAAGCATGGACCACAAGGGGCCCGCCGTCATCCTGTGCTGAAATCCATGTGCGACTTGCTTAACCAGAGTGCATCTGTAAAATTAGCCCGACATATAAATTCATAAAAATATTCATTTACAGTCAGAGCAACAAACCTGCAGCAGACCTCCCTAAAAAATTGGCAATGGTATAGCTATGGTTAAACCTGGAGGATTGCGAAAGCAACGAGGAGAGAGAGAGAGCGATGGAGAGGCCGCGGCAGCGGCGGCGACCCCGGCACGCTAGCTATGCGGCGCTACTGCACATGCGCAACTGGCAAGCACGGCGGCCGCCCCTTTGAGTCACCCGCGCAGCGACGGCGGCAGCGCGCCAACTGTGCGCCGTGTGACGTCACTGCTCCTCGCGCATGGTCAGTATGGCCTTTCTTCCGCTCCGCGAAATGGCTCAGCGGCTCGCCACTGAGCCATTTCGCGGCTCAGAAAGCCTGCCCATGAGACATAGAAGACGGTATTTCAGTTTTTTTAGAGCGCGGAGAAGAAGCTTCCTTTGTTATAGCCCAAGTAACATGGCGCAGGGAATATGGCTGAGCATCTTCTTAAGTTTTCCTCTAGTTTCCTATAGTTTGCCTCTGTTGAGAAAGCTGGCGGTGAGTGTACGAAGCAAAAATATGCCACCACGTGGCTTTTTTGCAAAAACTTTTCGTCGTAGCCACAAAAATTGTGTACATGTATACCCCTGACAAACATCTTTTAAGGAGTCAAGCACCAGATCTGTGTTTTTAAGGAGGCTGACTTGGTTTCTTGTGCCCCAAAAGGCATTGCATACAAAAAGCCCTTCAGGTATACCGGCCTCAGAAGTGGAAAAGAAAAAAAAAGATAATAGGATCGTTCCTCTGGAGAGCTTCACGAGATGTACTGCGCTCGAGACTACCTTTGCTGCCGCTAAGACCAGCAAATGAGGGGTAATTAGCAATGGATCCAAGCGCATCCTCATTAGTGGTCGGGATAGCGGTTCTTGATTTTTTGCGTTCCTTGTTCCATTCGTTCTTTCTCCTTTTTGTTCGGACGTTCTGATTTCCTTTCAAGCCACTCATGAAGGCTACTCGCAGAAATTTCGCATGCATGGCCTTCTCGTTTAGCCCAAACATTTCCGCTCGCTCTTAATTATTGAGCCGTGTCTTCTCTTTTCGAAAGACTCATGCAGTCGCTGAGCTTCGCTAACGAGTTTACTTTTTTTTTGCATTTTGATTGCGCACTGTACGCTCTTCTGTCCCCTGCCCAATTTGCAGTTGTGATATTATCGCCGATGATACTTCCGCTGTATCGACCGTCCTTTTTTTTTCAGTGAAATCAAAGTGGCTACCTTTATACCATGCCTTTTATCCAATCAGCATCAAGAAGTCTGGGAAAGTGAACGTAGGGACAGCGGATTTCAGTCGTTATTTTGGTTCCTGATTATGAAAGAAGCGGTTGATTAACTTATTCATCAAAGAGCGAAGCCTGCAGCTTTAGGTTTGTATTTATCGCTGTTATCAGTTCATGCCTAACGTGCAACGCCTGCGTTTTCTTTCCTATCTCAACGGATATTACAAAAACTTACTGGGTAAGATCTGCGCAGTTTCCTGGTCATTTGTTCCTAGTTTCTTTTCTGGGTGATCTGTTAATGCAGCGCAAATGAATCTGAAAATTCCCATTTCGTGACCTCAATCGGGGCGATTTATACGTGCAGCCCTGCGTGTGTGACGTTCCAGTCTGCCACACTCGATCAACGCGCGACAGTAAGATTTGGTGTAGTATCCGTAGGCAATAGGTTCGTATTTGGTTACGTCAGAGTTTGGCCCAAACACAGTTTCGGTTTATTGGTTTCTGCTGATTTATAATACTTCTACTCGGTGTTTTGAATACTGTTTTTTTTTTCTAGTGGAGACATTGTGATTTGATTATCAACTCAAAACGATCAACAAACTTCTCGAGTTACCCGAAAAAATGAGAAAGAGTCTGCTTTGGTACTACGAACGTAAAACAGCCGCAACCTTCATTCGAGCGCTCAAAGGCTACATTAGGTCATTTTCAGCGACTGCAGTGATGTGTACTTGCAATTTGTATATAGTTATTCTTTGTATTTGTTAACTACTGTGTGCCAATAATCTGTATTGTGTTGTTTTCATGCCCTCCCCCCCTATGTAATGCCCACTTGGGCCTTTAGGGTATTTAAATAAATAAATAAATAAATCATCGAATCGTCTCCCATAGTGAAGGCATCGCAAGGAGCGCTCTTTTGTACAGAGATCCAAGGAGAAGATAACAGGAACGGTTACAAGATTAATCAAATTCTTCTCCTAGGAAATGAAGGAAAGCGCCTAAGAAGGCACTGTAGGGCGGCTGCTATAAAATGAAGAAATCCAAGGATGGAACACCTCCTGGACGACAGCTGTGCTTGGTTATAGTTACGCATTATCAACGTGGTATAACAGTATCTCTATTTCTATTGGGTTCAGTCTGCACAGATGATGTGGCAATTTTGCAGGTAACCAAAATGAACTAAAACCTCATTCACAATTTTCTGACAAGGAAGCAGCAATCAACCGATTCGAATTAACCTTTGCAAATACGGACGTAGTGGTATTTAATGGCACCGGCTCTCGATCAGTATCAATATAGAGGCGTGAAGTTCCACTGAGAGATAGGAATAGACATCTGGGATGGTGGATTTTCGAAGGAACAGAGAATTCAAAGATCTGTGACGAACTTCTGAGAAAGATAGGAAAGAAACAGTAACGCGGCCATAATGAAACACAAAACACTATGGAAATGTAAAATACATCAAGTAAAATGAGAACCGCGAATGGATATAATCATTTCGCGGGTGACATTTACGAACGTAGTATTGTACCTGAAATTACAATGTCCTACAATGGTACTATAATGACCTGATATTAACAGCTTAATGCCTAGCAGGCAAATTTTGTCTGCTCATAGAGGTCCAAAAATTCAAAACAAATTGGGGTATATGGGTTGTACGTTGTTTAAAGAGCAAAAGATGTCCCTAGAGAGACTTGAAAAATGCAGAACAAGAGGGGGGAGGGGCAGTCACAGTCTTAAGGTGCCTGTACATTAAAAATGTAACCCAGCGGTGGAGGTCCGCACCAGAAAGTTTCCCTGAGAATGCACAAACAACAGGGAAAAGAAATATCCATGAACATAAAAAAAAGTTTGCAAACAAAGTCTTCTAAACGGCCCAGAGACAGAAATCGAAACAACAAAAATCACTGTGCGAATTCAGTCGGAAAGTGCAAAGTGTGGAAGGAATTCATATAAAATACTTCAAGAGGCAGTGCGCTCTTTTTTGGGGCTAGATTTTCGGTACACTGTTTATGGCTTTCTTTCCTCCTTGGTGTATTTGTGGAGCCGTTTTTTATAGTGTTTTTATTTGGATTACGTATGAATTTTTCTCAGTCATAAAAGCAAGCATCATTTATTTCATTCATTGATACTGTGATCTTTTGCAGGCCATTAAAGGAGTGGAAAATTGAATACATGCACATTCAAAAAGAGGTAAATTTCACAACTATGACTTCCGATGCAAAACACGGGAAAATTCAGTAGACATAAAGGAGCAAAAATCAAACAGTAAATCAGAAAAAATACTTGCAGAGGCATAACTATTATACTGGCGTACTCTGGTCCAGGTATGACTTCAGGCATTCGGAAAGGCATCGAAGGAATTATTTTTGAAATGGAATCAGGCAGCATGCTCCATTTTTTAAGAGCTCCAGGAAAAAGCTTTACTTAAAATAACAGTTATGAGAGCTAGGCACAGGAATATACATGCTATGGCTGTGTCTTGATATCTTAATAGAGTGAATTTCAAAATAGTGCAGTGTATTAATATTAAAAGTACCATGAAATAAAAGGAGAAGGAACTTCAGCCTTTTTGTGTTTATGCGGTGGTCTTGGCTTTTCAAGTTTGCTAATTTACATAATTCAACCGGTGAATCGGTTCGAAGATATTTACTCTATATGAAACGTGAAGCGAGTTTCTGAACGTTTTCAATTTTTAGTTTTGTTAGACGCGGTGAGAGGATCCGAAACAATTTTACCATATTCAATTGCAGTGTTTACCAGAGTGTTATAAGTGTGTATTTTTGGATCTGGAATCACACTACGGATTTTACGTCTTTGCCCTCAATTTCCTTTGTGCGCTTTGGAGCATAAATTTGTTATATGCGTATTCAAGCGCAGGTCATAACATAAAGTTAAACCAAGATACGTGTGCTGTCGTAGTCTATTACAGAGTTTACCTGCAATGGAGTAAGGGTATATAATAATATTTTTCTTCCTAGTAACAGAGATAACTCCTGATTTGCCACATAGCGAACCAATTTTGCATTGCTTGTAGGTTACCTTTCAGTTCTTGATCAGTTAAGGTCTTAATTGCTTTGTATACCACACAATCAACAGCGAAAAATCTGAGTGGAACTGTAAGAGATTTTGCAAGATCACTTATAAAAACCAAGAATAAAACGGGGCCGAAAGCACTTCCTTGTGGAACATCTGAACCCATCGAGAAAGAAGTCGATTTATAACCTTCGAAGTATATAAACTGTTTGCAGGAGGAGAGGTAGGAAGAAAACCAGGTTGTTATTTTGGGGATATCTGAATATAGCATTCATTTTTAGCAACAACTTTTGGTGGCGTACCTGTTCGAATGCTTTGGAAAAGTCCAGGAATAAAATGTCAGTTTGACTAAGGCAGTTTATTCCTTCGGAGAGATGATGAACGGTTTCTATGAGCTGGACTATTGCAGAAAGTCCTTTTCGGAACCCATGACGATGGTGTATGTTATTATTTTCGAGGTGCGCCATAAGGTGTTTAAATATGATATGTTCAAGCAACTTGGACGACTTAGAAAGGGAAGAAATTGGCCGCAAATTGTTGGAAGCCGTTGTAGAACCACTCTTACGAATTGGAATAACTTTGGCATGCTTCCAAGCAGACAAGAAAGAACCTCTGCTAATAGGTATTTGCAAAACTTTTGCGAGCTATTTGGCAACGCACTCGGCATATGTGAACCGGAATTTCAGATTCCATCAGGGATGAGCTTTTCTTTACAGATAATTGAAGCAGCAGGACAAGTACTCCTTGCTTTGTGGTGTCTATGTCTTGAGCTACAGGACAGCCAGGCGCGTCTGTTACATTTGTAGAAAGGCCGTCTTCAGAAGAGGCGATTGATAAAAAATGAGTTACGGTTTTCAGCTAGTTCTGCGTTATCGTTATCTCCATTACTTGGAGGCTTCAAGGGATTAACACAGCGCCAAAATTTGCTAGGTGCGTCAGTTAAAGCTTTTTTCAGTGTTAAATTATAAAATTTGTCCCTAGCCACCTTGACAAGACGCTTGAGGTCGTTACTCATTTGACTAATGACAGTACTCTCACTAAGAAGAGACGTATTCCTGCTTGCCCTCCGTTTTCGTTTTAATTTCCTTCTCATGTGCATGATCTAGCTCTCCTGTGATCCAGGAATTATTCTTCCTCGTACACTGTAAACGCATGTGAATAAACTGCTTAATACAGTGTCGCACAGTGTTTGAAAAGTTAGCCCATAATTTGTCAGCTGTAGCACCGCTTTCAAAAAGATACGTAAAATCATGGAGTGGACCCTCTAGGCATTCCAGCACACCAACATCGTCGCTGGCTGCAAAGTTTAAAAACGCCTTATGTTTGCTGCGCGAATGATCTGGCACCATATTTAAAGCCATTATTGCCAATTTGTGATCAGATATACCTTCGCCGAGTCCACAGCCACAGAGATATGGTAGCAGTTCGGAGAATATAAAGACTAGGCCAAGAAGTGACGACGCTGTTTCGCGTATTCTGCTCTAACCTTTTACAACTTGAGTTAGGTTAGAGCAAAATGCAAGCTCAATTAGCTATTAACAGCTAGAAATATCCGTTCCACTAAATAAGAGTGCATTCCAGCCAATTCCAGGCAAATTACAAGAAACTAAGAGTAGGATTGGGTCATCCTGTTTTAAGCTCGCATCCATGAAATTCCTTAAGTTAACTAGCAAGTCTGAAGCCGAGCTTTGATGTCTCTATACACCATCGACAAATACCAAGCGGCTGTTTCATTTAACTCTTGTCCGTACTGATTCTATTTTACTTGGAACATTTACCGCAGAAAAAAAATCTCTGCCTATCCCGTAACCGAGAGTAGAGTAAGCATGAAACGTTTACGGGCATAACACATTGGTTGTAGATGGTACTAGTCAAAATCTTGAAATGGGTCTAGTGTTCAACACACCACACTACTCTTCTTGTTGCGTCGAAGCGATCACCTGTAATAGTGCCAGCTTAGGTAGGCAGCCACGTACCATGGCGGCCTTGTCGCTTTCGGGAGCGGCCGCATCATCATGGCGTTGTCGGCAGGGGCGAGCAGTCTTCTGCTGTGGCGTATCACTCGCAAAGCGATGCTTTCCGCAAGACGCTTCCTACCTCTCCTTTTATCAGGCTCCATTGCTCGGCTTAAACAGCTGTGATTGTGGCGGCATTAAAATTCAGGACGATGCAGAAGCGTACGCTGACACGACGAGACGCAGGCCTGACAAGAATGTATATGCAATGCGTTCGAATACTCCGCGAGCGTGTATACATCTGCCTGCCAAAGGGGGAAACGAAATGAGGTGAGGGCCCAGCGGCCGGTCTTTTACGTGCGTGAGTGTGAGACCACAGCGCCATCCTTGGGGACTGCGCGGACGCAGTTCTTCCACTTCCGTTAAAGTCTCGTTAAATCTCGTACGGTGCCCGGATGCTCTCGTTTCAGTGCCCGGATGTGTGGAATTCAGTGCCTGGATGAGTGGAATTCAGTGCCCGGATGTTGGCTCTCGGTCTCGGCGTGACGTCACCACACGGCCGACAACGGGAGCTAAAAGCATTTAATGCTTATTACTATACCGCTTTTCACCATGATTGCCACTCCAACCCTCTTCCTACCCGATCTCTTCTTACTGTTGTATAATTTGGCAGCGTTACATCCTCATCTGATACGTACTGATGAAGTCAAGGTTCACATGTTACTAATATATATTGTTCTTGTTCAAAGATAATGTTTTCAATGACGGCTGCTTTGTTTACAGTTCTTCTGGCCTTTATATTCATCGCATTAAGGCATGCATTGGGAGAAATATTCAGTCAATCGTGCTTGCTTTCTGGTGTGGTATGAAACTTTACTCTTTCATCTGTTACTTCATCCAAAACATAAAGGTCATCGCCAACTTTACTGTTATCGAAAATTTAGTTAGCATTCGCGCCGTTGCTCTTCTCCACATCTGATGAATTCCGCTGCTTTTTGCTGATTTCAACAACTCTTTTAGAATAGTCGTCTAATATGCTTATTTGACTACCTTTGAGCTTGTGGCAGCTCTTCATAATTTTCATCTTATCTCTAAAATAATTTATCTTGAGTGTAACAGGACGCTCGTTGCCCGTCGTTTCTTTTCCTAGTCTATGAATTCTTTCGATAGAATTCAGTTTCTCTCAAAGGTTTTCGTCCAATATATTATCATTTACCTTCTACTGCAAAGTTCCTCAGATCCACGCCCTTCCTCTTTTATACATCTAATTATGATGTTTTTGTGACGGGACCGATTTTCTAAGTCGTCAAGCTACCTGGAGATACTATTGATATTCATGCCGTGGCCTGCAACAGTACTTTATAAGTCGTCAGGCCTTTTATATATTCCGTCAAGGCTCTGCAGTTTGTTTTCGACAGTCTGAAGCCCGGTTTGTATTTCAAGAATGAGTGCCCCAGACGATATTTCACGTCTGATTAATTGACACTTCCTCAAGTTTCATATTTTATTTTTTTTTGCAATTATTCCTTGTTTACTGAGATATTTGTCTTTGTTGCGTAATACATTGATATTTAAGTTGACGTTTGCACGATGTCCCAATACATTCAAACAAGGGTCCTACTTGTGCATGTTATCTGCGTAGCCTCCTCAAGAATGATGCAGTAAACTTTATTTGGTTAAGTCTCTTTTCCTTAACGCCAGACAGTATAGAAGTAAGGTTAAACAGAGGGACGATATCTGGTTATCATGCGGGAGCAGTGTACAAAAGAGTAAACTTGTTCAGGTACTTTTTGTAAAGAAGGACATGATCAACTATCTGTGAGGTTCTGGCTTTAGTGGAAGTCAGTACAAAATTAACGAATCAGAAATGGAGACAAGTTAGCGAACAATAGAATACTGGTGCATAAAAATACATTGAAAACAGAACACACAAACTGTTTCAGAAGTTGAAGCAATATTTCTTGCAACGTAGAAAAAAAAAGCTCAAAATTGAATAGAACAAATAACCAGAACAAGACTGCAAACAAAAGATTACGGGTAAGGTAGCGTGGGTCACCGTTCTTAGTGAAAGGGCATAACAATAAGAACTATTTCTTTCTAAAAGTAAACTAGGTATATTACTGCCTAACCAATACAGCAGGCACTGTCGACGGCATTTCATATGGCAGCGTTCTTCTAAAGCCATCAGTCTAATCAGAACAATTGCAGACCAGCTGAAAAATAGTGTGCAACAATGGAAGTTGTAGTAACACTAGAGAAGCATCTGACATTTGAACCCTGTGAAAATGCGGGGGATGAAAAGGACCTTGCTGGGCAGGAAAACTCAAGAGATACATCTGTGGCCAGCTAAAACCGTGAAACGCGGCTCAAAAAAGGGGCATCAAATTTCTATTTCCGTTCGATGGTACATTGCACTGGTGAGTCAAAAGTTTGTGAAGGAAAAGAGACAGTCTAGGTTTTAGAACTGTAATCTCATTATCCGCGTATTGAATAAGCCTGAAAACGGGACACGGACCACTTTTATATTTCGATTTCATGAATCGAAATGGGAACAGCAGATTTTCGTCAAACATACTTGCACTGGCTAGCTGAAATTACCGAATGTTGCTTGGAGACATAAAAAACCGAGACCATCCGTAGATCAACCTTCCTGGTTACAGTTAATATCTGGGGAACAAAAATGCAAAAATTCAAGAACCAAAAAAGTCATTGCCAGAGCGTCTCTATTACATGACACTACTGCGCCACATGTCCACTGTTATAGGAAAAAGTAATGGGCTGATGCAAAGGAACAAAGACAGATAGAGTAGGTCACTCGATGAAATGATAGGTTGAAGATCACAAGAAAACAGTAGTGAAAGCCCCACAGCCTGCATATTCGACTAAAGCGTCCTGCTTTGGTGCTATAGTTGTGTGTATGGTTTGAAATGGCATTTTCTTCTTCCAGGTTCAATTTGCAATTTTCTACTGCGGCAAATCATGATGACACAAGTATTTCTAGGAATGGCGAGCGTCACGGAACTCTTTTCTAAAGTATGATCCTCTTATCACAGTAAGCAGTTTAAGTTGGTTTCTTGATAATGATAAGGAGAAAAGTTCCAGTTTTCTTCGTGCAAGATAATCCTCGACACAAAAGACAAACGAAAAGGATTTGATGAAACTAGAATCAGTCACAGAATGTTTTTTTTAAACATCAAGAAGGCCAGGAGCAAATGTTCCGGTTCTCAAAAACTAAAGGTTTTCACGGCCGAATATTTCTCTACAGAAACTTTGATATTGCATGATTTTCTATCATTCTGTATCGCTATTCTGTATCGTTCGCTTTTGTCACTTCAGTTTGACTATCATCCCAATGCCTGGGCCCTCTTCTTACTTGTGAACGGAGCGGCCGCCTCACCTATATCTGATTTTTCACGCTTTGGCCGTATTTGTTGTATTCCACAAATCGTATAATCACGCTAGACGCAGTTTGTGTACGCCTAGCTGAGCAAAGAAGGCGTGGTAGGAGGCCAGACGCAGACAAGACTGGCTGCCCCACCACAGCTGTCGCCGCACCGCAAGAGGGACAGTATCGATCTCTGCAGCTTCGGTCAATTCCTCACCACGGGCGGCCGAACAACACCGGTGCAACGACCACAACGGGACAGAGGCTGACGAGTGGCAGCTGTTACAATGTGAGCTTTCCACTTGGTTTCACGGTGGCTGCTTCCATCATGAGTTCTTCGGTGGTGAACCAAATATTATTGACTGACCAACGTATCGGAACAAGGAGGTTGTTACCACTGCTGTTGCGTAAAAGTGTCGCTCGGCACAGCGGGAACTCCATCAGACCGGAAATGCGCCTTCATTTGCACTCTGCTCACTGAAGGTTCTTGATATGGGGTGTTGGGCAACAGCTGGACACCAGCGTAACCAGCGTTGGCCACCAGCGTAGAAAAAGAGTGGATCTTTTTGAAATTCGTCTGGGCATGCCCGTCGCTGTATTACTTAATAATTATTTCAACCGATGCGAGGTATGTCATCGCGAAGAACAGAACTAACACAAAAATGGCACCACGGTGTCTTGAAGAGAGCCAACTGGAAGGCCTTAGAAATTACCTTGATGTTGCTGCATTAGAATCAGAGAACGAGATAAAGCCTTAAAAATAATTCGCAGAAATACTGAAAGACAAATATTAGCTGTCTTAAACGCTAGACACACTATTCACCTGCGTAAAAATGCTGGCTAGCGAGACAATTATAGTAAGTTTAATACTGTGAATTGTA
This sequence comes from Amblyomma mixtum, assembly GCF_055824585.1. Classification (NCBI taxonomy): domain Eukaryota; kingdom Metazoa; phylum Arthropoda; class Arachnida; order Ixodida; family Ixodidae; genus Amblyomma; species Amblyomma mixtum. Next base: position 142,369,633 of record NC_143013.1, on the reverse strand, counting down.
GTGATGATGAGCACTGCTAAATTTTCATCAGTGGGTAAAGTTAAATTAACACGAGTGCTCATAAAGCACTGAGTAAGATGAGCATTGATACTGAGCAAGTCTCAAGTGCAGAATCGCCGAGTTAACAACAATTTCTTACGTCCAATGAAACCAGCGAGGACGTGATTTTGTTGAAAATAACGTAGTGAAAGTAATTAAATCTGAAGCTAGCTCAAATATTCGTGAAAAAAATAGGTTTCAGTGGATAGTACCTGTAAAGCATGGGAGGCATGAATCGTGAACATAAAGGGCTACACATACATTTGCCTAAGAGGTAGCAACTTGCTCTAATATTCGGTTGTCTATGTACACTTGCTGCTTCTGCAGGTGTTGAAAAAGAAACCTTACCAACGTAATCAGATTCTAGCAAAGGGATTCAAACATTTACTTACTCATAAGAAGAGTATATCGCCATAGCGAGAACAACAGCGTTCAATTGCATTAAAACACGCGTTGGTGCTCTTGAAAAGGTGGCATAATTCTTTTCAGTGTTTTTAGCCACCGGTTTAGAAAATTGCATATGCACAGCTTAAAAAGGTGCAAAATCAAGAGTGAGTGAAGAAGCGCCTTGAAATATTTTAAGACACATTATCAGCACGAGCATTAGGAAGGTACAGACCTAGGAGAGAAGGGGTAGGTGACAGAGAACAGCTGCTCTTGCAGAGTCTTCAAACAAACCTAAGGTTGTCCTTTGGGCTGAATGTGGCTTATTAATATTGATCTTCGTATCAGGATTCCCAACAGTATAACTTTAATGAAGACGACGGAATAGGGTTACATAGGTTATAAGTTCAGTTCTTTGTGGGAAACTCGAAGAGTCCGTTTCAGGTAACCAATTCTCTTGATTGCATTATTGCATACTGTGCCGATGTATTGCGGTCATGAATTGAAGGATGAAAAAAAAAAGAGTTCAATATCTTGATTTCCACAAGCGTGTTAAACGACTGCCATTGATTTAAAAATTTATGAAACGAAGCTATTTGGCCGTAATGCCCAATCATCGCGATAAAAACATGTAAAGGAAAGACTATTTGTGGTAATGATTTGATGTAGAGGAAGAGTACTTTAGTCATGAGAACAGGTTTGAGTGGCAGACCAAATAAATACACTCATGTTTTCAGATGAGGAGTAGAAAAATAAGTGCTTTATTCGATTTGAAGCAAATTTGATATCCAGCTACTGGAGGCGGGTTACTACAATCGCCTTCCGCTTAAGCAAAAGATTAGGATTTGGAGCTGTACGAAATGGCTGAAGTTATAAAGTGCCAGTTCAGGAACGGATATAAAGACAACTGAATGCTGTAGGCAAAAACAGCAATTTGTTAATGTAACGGAGCCCTCGGTGGAAGCGATATACCGAAAAGGTACGCAAAATATTCCTCGCTTGAACAAACACTATAATGCTGCTGTGATGTAGGTGCTTTAATTATCGGCATGATCTGGAAGTTTACGAAATCGGCAGTAGTTGGAGATTATTTGCGTAATATTTGAGGCATATTTGAGAAAATATTTCAGGTATAATTTCGCAAAGTTAGAGTAAACGGGAAGTGTGACGGTGACTTTTAGAATAAAACAGTTAAAGGCTGGGCCAAAGATAGCAAAAATGTGTGAGTTAGGAATATCTCATTTGCCCCTTCTTTTCCTAAAATTTAAACGGGCAACGCTGAAAACCTCATGCGATTATTGTAATGAGAAAAAAATTGGGTCTGGCTCGTTCTGGGTAAGGTAATGTTTTTCCTGTCGCAAAAGACACTTACATTGCTGAGAACGTTGTAGTCAATATCTTCCCGCAAGCCGGTTTGCGACTCGTGATGTGCTCTCTAGAATCTGTACAGAAAAATCGGTGTAAACGCATGCGATATACTAGCGTAATCGGCCGGTCATGCCGGCACCTGTATTTCGGTTTTGCGTCTTTTCTAGCTAATAAAGATTTTCTTTTGGGTAATAGTTCTCTCTTTGTGATTATAATCTAACGCACCTGCATGGGCTTCTCAAGTCTAGATTCATTGGCACATACAATTAATGATATAAGCTCAGCAATCGCACCATATCTATCGATGCATTCGCGGATATTAAGAAGGCAGTCCACGCCGTTGATCTCAATATTTTATGAAAAAATATTGCCGACGATTGTGTTACTTCCTAATGAAAAATGTGAGCGCAGCTGATAAGGTGTTTCAGCTTTCCGATACATTGAGGCCAAGAACTCGAGCAAGGCATGCATGTACAATTACCGAGAACTTGTTATTTTTCACGCATATTGTTTGTTCAAGAAACACTCCACTAACATTACTTGATTTTTTCTTAATCATATACTGTGCACCAAATATGTTATAAGCTGGAGAGGCACAGTACAAAACACTGAAGTACAAAACTTCGACCTTAAGAAAAGAAACAAAACATACATAACGACGAAACAAGCACCAAAAATGGACCACCAACACTTATACGACGCTAAATAGGCAGAGGAGGAAAGAAGCAACACGCAGTGTCAACAACATAGCGCGTCACAGGCAGCGCCAACCGACGGTTGAAATTACTCAGCGGAGGCAAGCAGAGGAGAATCATGACGCTGTGGGTTCCAATCATTAATCGCATTCGGAAAAAAATAATACTGATAGGTATTCGTGCGGGCAAAAGCGGGTTCAATGTAGTGTTTATGCTTATGACGAGATTTCTTAGAAGTCTGTTTAGTTATGTAATCCTGGGGGTCTATGCCTAGCTTTGAAAAATACAAACGACCCAAAAATTTAATTCGAGCCGTTTTTCATCGTTCTCTTAAGCTTTCAAGCTTAGCTTCATGCAGCATAGCAGATGGAGAGTCCCGGCGTTTATAGCGGTTATACATAAGGCTCGCGGCTAGCCTCTGAATTTTTTCAATTTTTTCTATATCTACCGTTGTATGAGGGTCCCACACAATACTCGCGTACTCCAACGAAGGTCTTACTAGCGCTTTATACGCCTTGCTTCTCAGTTCACTTGATGATCTTCCTAATTTGTCTTTTAAGAAGCCTAATTTTTTACGAGCTGAAGAGCGTATGTTATTGATGTGCGCCGTCCATTTGAGCCTGTTTGTAATTGTAACGCCTAAATACTTACATTCCACTACTTGTTTTATCATATTGCCGTCCATGTTATAAGAAAAGTCCAGTTTTTTTCTTTTATTACTAACACACATATGCACAGTCTTTTCATGAAGGAAGCTCTGTGGTCGGCGAAATAGATGGATATATGCTCCACATGCTGCACCAATGCCTGCTTCTCAAAGACGAGGTCTGGGCAAGTATTTCGCGAGGTTGTCACAGCCGTGGGAGGCGCTGCGAGCGAGAGGAACGAGGTGTTCTCCCGCATAAGTGGTAAGAAATTCCTTTTTTTCTTTATATTTACATTAATGTCCCCAACCACACTGCCGCCTTGGCAGGCGGCAGTTAATGGTTGATCACTCATCATTATCAGCGCTAACGCATGCAGCCGATATCTCTCTCTCGTCAGCCCACGTGCCTATATAAGCGCGATTGAGGCGTCCGCTGACCCAGGGAGCCAGTTATGTGCACTTCCTTTCCTTAAAATGATCGGAGTGTAAAATATTGTCAACGCCAACGCCGCTGAACACATGAGTGCCGACGGCTTATGCTTTCAGCGCCGCTTTTCTGGCAAGACATTGTCAATGCCTGCAGCCCACATTTCCCTCATCACCCCACGTACCTATAAGCGCGAGTCAGGCGTCCGCTGACCTTAGGAGCCAGTTATGAGCACTTTATTTCCTTAAAATGGCACAGCTTTTTCAATGCCAACGCGTGCGCGCGATTGAGGTGTCCACTGTTCCAAGAGGGCAGTTATGTGTATTTCCTTTGCTCTCCAAGCTCGCGCTCCATTGGTTTCACAGCTTAAAGCGCGACTAAGGTGTCCACTGCTGATCACAACGGACAACGGCGCTGGCGTCACCGACGGCGACACGCAGAAGTGGGCGCCAAATAGCTGCGCTCTAAAACAGGAAAAATACAAGCTTGGGTGTGTGTCACTTGATTGGTGCAAAAGTTACCCGATATAGTGACGACAGTGTGTATCCTAACGAACACGCTTTGTGTCACCGTTCCGTTTCTGTCGGTATTCTACAGGGCTCCGAACTGGGGCCTCTGCTCTACACGCTTTACATAAAGAATCTACTTTACTGCCTAAGTAATATTTTTTCCATTATGTACAGTCGTGAGCAAAAGTGGAGAGACCACGGCTCCGAGCGCGGGAGCAGCTGTGGGGCAGCACCGCGGCGCTGCTACCTTGAGCCGCACGCTCGTGGCGAGAGTACCCCGAGTGACGACAAAATTCACCCTCGCTCTCGCATGGTGCTTATCACGCATGGTAAATTTGTACTGCGACATTCGGCTACTCTGCAGCTGACGGTCGCGTCGAAGGGGAGCGCGGATCGCAAAGCGCCTAAAGCGCCTAAAGGGAATATATGCCGGACCGCACCCTTCCTCCTCTGTTCCTGGCGCGCCTTGGCGGCCAGAAGCTGCACATGTGCGCATAAAGCCTTATCATGCGTGCTTGTGGACACTGCACCAGAATTTTTAATGATTCTTTTTCTGCTCTATGTTCATTTTTGCCCACCATTGTTTTCGTTTTCAAGCGTCAAGTTAATGCTTATTTTAGAAGGGTTAATGGCGCAAAGCTTTTAAGATTTTTGTTCATTCTTCGAAGCAGTCGGCAGTTGGCTTTACCGCTGTGCTTCTGATGCAAGACCCGACAAGGCTTATCTTAATAGATCGCACAGCGGCGGAGCCAATTCTACGTTGTTCCAGACTGTTTTGTTTTCTTTGCTCGCCGTATCTCTAAGGTTGGCAGTTGGCTTTGAACTGGACACAGCCGAGAACGGCAGGCATTCTGTTCCACGAACGCCGAGCACGCTTGTTGCTTTCGCCACCACCCAGTCATTCAGTTGATGGTAGGCGCAGGTCAGCCGAACAAGCAGTTTCTTTTTCAAGCCTTCTTTCGCTGTATTACTCATTGTCTGGCCTACCATCAGCACTAGGTGAGTTTTCCACAGTTTGCTTCTGGACTAAAGCTGCTGTCCAAAGATCCTGGACATGGATATACGACATTTATTTTGCCTTTGGCTTTTGTGGAGTTGTGTGATTTGTACTGCTTTGCTATTACTTCTATCTCGCGAAGGTTTTTACCATTTGCATATTTGTTTTATTTCGCTACTGTGGCCTAGCCTAGGAAAATAATCCTCCTTAATAAATTCCCTCCTTTTATTATATAGATCCATGAACAGGTGTTGGCTAAGGACGATGCCAGCAATGCAAGAAGTGTGAGCCACGGCTTCGGGACAAAGATTCTCGGCAGGAGTGGAGATATGAAGGGGCGGGAGCTTTTGAAAGCATTCCACATCAAAAAGAAGGGATTAGATTGCGTAAGTGATACTTCGGTCTGCCTTTTCAAGACTGAGATATCATATCTTGAACGATTTTGTTGATGCCTGTTGTACCTGTTTTTTGCGCAAGCCTTAAATTTTCTACATATTTGCTGGCTTTGCAGTAAACAAACTCAGATGAAGTTAGCGCATGTCCTGTGTCAGTCTTTCTTATGTACGTCTTGCTGTAGCGCTATTACCATTTCTGTCTCAAATAAAGCACCAACTAGCCCAAATTGTCATTCTTCTAAACTCCTCTCGTAAAACAGCGGCGCCTCTTGAAACAAGGTACCGCCTGGGTTTTTGTCCATACTCCGCGTCCGAAGTAGCATGTGGACCACCCACGTTTGGTAGCAAGCCTGTATGGATGTGGCTTTGCGGATTACGCGTGAGGACCATTAGTGTGGCGGGACTGCGGTGTTTCCTGTAGCGTTATCTTTGTGAATGTGTAGTGCATTGTTTTGTTTGTTGTTCAGTCATGTATAAAATGTAGCGTCTTCAGTTTCCCCTTCGAAGCCTTTTCTCAGCTTTATAGGTTTGTACGCACACAGACCGCTTACCACTCAAAATCGTAGGCATACGTTTGTGTGATACTCACACATATCGAGTCCGGTAATGTGAGGAATGGTTTGTGTCGCGGCCGCGCACAAATTCTGTTCTGCAAATAGTAACGTACAGTGTACTGTTTGTTCTAAATAACCTGAAAAGACATTTTACTGCTTCTATTAACGTCATTCACTGAGCATTGCGCGGCATATTTGTTACTAGGTCGATTTCTTATACTTGGGTTTCTATTTGTGTCAATTAATATGCGAAGTGCATGTGTTACATTGTCTGCCTTTTCCCCTGGATTACAATGCACGACACTTTAAAAATGCCATTTCTTTGTAAACCAGTTTTATTGATATGCACTTTCTTTCCTTGCTTTTGTAGCGCAACATTTGTTGACTAATGGAGCGCATATATTTTATTGTAAATTTCGCCTGCATTTGAACCATTCTTCTGTCTATGTCAAGTCGCTGGTGCGAATATAGCTTCTGGCCTAGTCAACCTGTGTGCACAGTTTTTTTCTCAGGGAGGCATCAACATTGTACTAATGCTGAGATGAAATTCGATATGATGTCATTTGATTTCAGTGCCACTTCCCGTGCCTTGCGACAGTTTGTTCTGGAATTTCTGAGTAGTTATGATAAACCATGGCTACCATTGCGCGGAAAGCGCTGATTTGCCCTACGTGTACTATACGGTAATCACGTACTGGTTCACTGATTAGAGCCTTTGATCGGACCTTCGATATCGCTTAGCCCTTCGCAAAACTCAGCCGGAAGCTCGACGGTTTATTGCTACTGAGAGAATAGGTCTATCACATTTAACAAAGTGTTCAGTTGATTTGAGACCACTTTGATGAAATCTTGAAGTGCGTTCATAACCCGGTCAAAGAAATTCCGCAGCTCAGGTAACCATTGGAGCAAGTTGAAGGTGCAGGGCCGAACGACTAATTTCCCAAGGCCAGCATTGATTTAACAGCATGGAAATTAGAAATGGGAAATGAACATGGAGATACAAGATGTTGATGTCACGGAACGCGAGAACATTGTCAGTAAGGTTAACGTAATTGCTAAATTGGTGAAGGTAACTGAAGTCAGTGCTCGCGACCTGGAGACTCGCCACAGTTGTCCTGCAAAACGGAACAAACTACCGGCCATTCCATTTCGATTTGAGAGGGAGGAAGATAGGGGGAGAATGATTGTGGCAGAAAAGTTGTCTTCAGTGGCTGGACTCACAATATTTACTTTTGTTTGAGAATTTAAGCCGTAGAGCTAGACAGCTGCTGCAGGCTAGAAAGGAATGGGCCAAAGACAACAGTTGCGAATTCGCTTGCAAGGCCTATAGAAAAATCTTTGTGCGCAAAAAGCAAGGTGACCCTGCGTGCCACGAAACTACGCTTTTGCATTCCTGGTGAACTCTCATGTATTTCTGCCGGAACTGAGTTAAGGTATAAAGCTGCCTTTTTCAAAATTTTTCAAAAATTTGACCATTAAATTTTTATTTCACATTTACTCTATAAAGCACCATTTTAAATGATATTCGAAAGCACGAAAGAGTGAAAAAAGCCATGCTGGCATTCATTATTCCCAAACATGGCTATTATGCAAACATTCATAGCTGGTGAATGAAGAGCAGGAATCGCAAACTTTTCGGCACAGCGTTCGCCAACTAACCATGCTGTGCATCCAACTAGGATCTTTGCCATCCGATAATTAAGAAAAAAAGTTATAGCAAAAATGCTAAAGAAAACAAAAAAATGTGTCATTTTTGCCTACATTCCTTGCCATAAAACATGATTATATCAAAACTCACCATTTGATTTCATTTATTCTAGTTCATTTCACAGGCGAGTAACAAAGGAACGAACGTGCCAAGTTTCATTGAAAAATATTTATGCATTTGGAAGTTATCACTGTTTGCGTGACACAAAAGTGCGAGAAATAAAGTTTTGAGGAAAACAAGATTAAAGTTTTTTAATCCTTGTAGAAACAAGATAATCATGCCCTAGGAAGTTAAAATCCTCCAGGTTCATAGATAGAGCCCTCCTTAGCTGACACGAGCTCTCTTTTGACATTTGTTGCTGCCCGTCTTTTCTTACGGAGATGTTTTGCCCCGCCCGTTGAATGACGCTAGGCCTTCATCACACGGTAATGGTCACTGGGGCAACATGCTACGAGAGTGTAGTGGCCAGATGCGATGCCTGCTTCCCTCAAAATATCTGCTGAACTTCTGCTGCCATCATTGAAGGACGAATCCGGTAGCATTCAAAGCGATAGCGTGAAGTGCGCGCAAAGTAAACAACTGAGACGCTTGTAGCGTCTTGCATCTCCCTTCCGGAAATTTAAAGCAATGTTTAAAAAAAAGGAAGGCTTACAAATTGCCTTTGAATAATCTTTTACATATCAGACTAAACAAAACAGAAAATTTTCAATATACGCCACTGATTATCGCTGAGTTATCATTTTCTGTTACCAAACCACATCAGTTTCGGTTTCAGAGCTTTTCACCACCTGTTCGAAAGTTGGCTATAACTTTTGAACAAAATAAGATACGAACATTATTCTTGCTGCAAAAAATTTCTGAATGCTTTGGGATTCTTGAAATATAAAAAAGAAAAAAATGTCATTTTTACAAAAAACGATTTTTCAAAGATGGCGACGTACCTTAAGGCTTTGTGAGGATCATCTCTTGTGAGCAAAACACGCGTGTCACAACAGAGAGAAGTTCGGCGTTTTTTTCTGCAGCGTACAGTTGGATGTGCACGTTTTTGGACGAATGCCAAGTCGCTCTCATATATAGCAATGCCCTCTGCGAACATTTGGCGTACAACGACTTTGGCCGCTATTTAGTTTCGCAGACAATTTATCGCAACTTTTTTGAGAAACTGTGAGCTTATATTTCAAATTATCATCAGACCGACAACACCCACTACGCGGCAAGCGCCTTTCTCATGTCCTGTGCCGGCTGCGGGCACCTTATCCCCGCAAGCTTCTCAATCTCATCCGCGCGCCGAACTTTCCGCTGCCTCCTACCCAGCTTGCGTTCTTTTCTAATCTATTCCGTCACATTTAACTGGAATCAATTACCGTGCCTTTACACTACATGATTGGCACATGCCCATTTCGTCCTCTTTAATTTTTGTAGGATGTCGTTAACGTGCATATGTTTCCTTATCCACCTTAGACTCTTCGTATTTATCAAGCTTACATCTATCATTTTTCTTTCCAAAGATCGCTGCATTGTCCACAGTTTAACTTGAACACTTTTCTGCAGGCTCCATTCTTCAGCCCTATAGCTAGTACCGCTAATATACAGCTATTATATCCTTTCTAATGTAGGAGTATTGGCAACCTGTCATTCATGATCGGTTAGGACCTGAGAAATACGCTGCGCCGCGTTGGTATTCTTCTGTTTATTTCAATTTCGTGGTTTTTATCTGCGGCCAATACTTACACAAAACAGATTCCTCTACCACTTAAAGCGCCTCAGTATTCACTAGAAAATGCTGTTGTGTAACTAGACTGTGGGACATTGTTTTAGTTTTCTTCATGTGAATATTTATGCCAACATTTTTTCTCCTTTACCTACCTAACACATTCATCATGCTTTGCGAGGCAATATCATCATCGGATTGCAGATTACTAAGGTGTTCTCAATTAACCCTCATCGCCAACTGTTCTCAATTGGGGCCTCTGAATATTGCGTGAATATTTCCTTAATATTTATAGTCATATTTCCTGTAAACCTTTTTGCTATGATTTAGAACAGCTTACCGATGATGGCGAAATGCCCGCTTGAGTAGGTACGGCGTTGAAGACAATGAATCCGTCTCCAGGTTGGTTCTACATGCTCCCAAATATACACAAACAAAACCATCCTGGTCGGTCAATAGTTTATGGCATCGGCAAACGGACAGAACCGATCTCTAGCTACATTAATTCCCTCATCAAACATATCCCTCGAAAACATGCACCTTACATACGTGATACTAATCACTTCATAAGAGAATTATCTTAATTTACTCCTTCAAGAGGCGCTCTCGTAGTTCCCCTTGACGTGGTTTCGCTGTACACTAACATCCCGCATGATGACGGAATCCGAGCTCTGGCACATCCTATGAACAATACAAAGCTCGAGACTCGCCTGGCCAAAGCACTTACGAATCTCGTCCTGAAATTCAAATCATTAGCATTCAACAGCTCTTATTATCTGCACCAGAGTGGTGCAGCTATACGCACAAAAATGGCACCAAATTATGCCAACATATTCATGCATAGCATTGAATCCCATTTTCTTAATTCATATCCTATAAAACCGGCTTTCTACAAACGCTTCCTATATGACATATTCATGGTATTCTTAAGAAGAAGACGAAGCTGGCAGTGGCGCGGGACGCGCGCTAGGCCAGCAGCCATTAAATCATCTCTTATCCATCGTTCATCACGCATAATTCTTCTGCGGGCCGCCACGTAACATTTGGTGGAGCTGCGGGGGTCTCTTCATCGCCATCCTGGTCCCGGAGCCTCGGCGTCCTTCGCCTGCCGTGAACGTCCGCCGTGAGTACCTGGTCCGCGCCGCCCGGCTGTAACAATATGGACAGAAACCGAGGACCAATTCATCCAATTTATTATCTCCTTCAACAACGTACATCAAAACATTAGCTTCACCCACATGTACTCCACCAATCAGATTAGCTTTCTCGACGTCTTAATTCTAATAGAGGAGGGTACCTTAATCACCACTGTATACTGAAACCCAACTTACCGACAGCAGTAACTTCATTTCAATAGCTGTCACCCACGCCAAAGCAAAATTTCAATTCCATACTCCCAGGCCATCAGGTTCAAGCGAATCTGCTCACGTTCGGTGGACTTTGTGGAAAATACTAATGGTATGCGGGCGGTTGTGCAACATCAGCGCTATCTGCCCTCCATTATTGATGACGGCATTAGAAAGGCTGAAACAATAAATCATAATGAACTCTTTAATGAGCCTGGGTCAGCAACCCCAAACGACCAGCCCTCCAATCTCATCTTACCTTTCGCAAGTAACCTTCCGAACATCATCATCATCAGCCTGACTACACCCACTGCAGGGCAGAGGCTTCTCCCATGTCTCTCCAATTAACCCTGTCGTTTGCCAGTTGCGGCCAACGTATCAAAGCAAACTTCTTAATCTCATCCGCCCACCTAACTTTCTGCCATCGCCTGCTACGTTTCCCTTCTCTTGGAATCCACTCCATTACCCTTAAGGACCAGCGGTTATCTTGCCTTCGCATTACATGCCCTGCCCAAGCCCATTTCTTCCTCTTGATTTCAACTAGGATATCATTAACCCGCGTTTGTTCCCTCACCCACTCCGCCCTCTTCCAATCTCTTAACATTGCACCTATCATTTTTTTTTTCATTGCTCGCTGCTTTGTCCTTAACTTAAGCCGAACCCTCTTTGTTAACCTGCACGTTTCTGCCCCATAGATGATTACCGGTAAGATACAGCTGCTGAATACTTTTCTCTTGAGGAATATTGGTAAACTGCCATTAATGATTTGAGAGAACCAGCAATATACGCTCCACCCCATTCTTATTCTTCGAGTTATTTCCCTCTCATGATCCAGATCAGCTGACACGACCTGCCCTAAATAGACATATTCTCTTACTACTTCCAGCACCTGCCTACCAACAGTGAACTGCTGTTTCCTTGCTACGCTGTTGAACATTACTTTGGTTTTCTGCTAGTTAATTTTTAGCCCCACCGTTCTGCTCTCCCTGTCTAGTTCATTGATCATGCTTTGCAGTTCATATCCTGAAGGACTTATCAAGGCAATGTCATCAGCGAATCGCAAATTACTTAGGTATTCTCCATTAGCTTTATCCCCAACTGTTCTCATTTCAGGCCCCGGAATACCTCCTGTAATAGATTACATGTTCTGTAAGCAAGAGAGTTGGGGTTTGATGCCCCAGCAACTTGCGCCGACAAAGGAGAGAAGGAAGAAGGAAGCCGAAGCTGACGAAGTTCGGGTTTGCGCTTCCGAACGCTGGCCTGCTGAGCAGTACCGCTGGAACAACGACTGTGGCCGTCCATACTAACTGTGCGCGTCGCCCCATGACACTTGGTGGAGGTCCGGCCTGCTCTTCTCCTGGAGCTAGCCACGATGCCCAGACTACCAGGCTCTACCACGACGTCCAACACCCCGGCCCAACCCGCCCCAACGCCATCGCTGTCGCCTTCTGTTCAGCGTGTCATCCAGGAGCAGGTAGCTGAGGTCCTGCCACCCACTGATCCACCCCCTCTGATTACTGCACCGCTGACATATGCTGTAGCAGTCGCCCGGCCACGATCTCAGCCGGTTGTGCCTGCTTATACGCCATCTGCCACCGTGTACCCTCAGCGGCAGCTCACCCCTGCACTGCCACTCACTCACCATCGTATGCCTCGCACCGGTACCCGCCCTATGAATACGGGGCGCACCCCAGATAACCGCCAGATTTGCTATGCCTGCGGTCTCGCTGGTCATGTGGCCCGCTGGTGCCGCCCGCGCGGATCCGGTTCTCACGACTGCGGCCGCCCGCCGACGTACGACGTTCCGTTGCCTTCCGTACCTGTCTCTTCTGCTCTGCCTCCTCAGAATCCCTCTCCGTCTCGCTCGGACTCCTAACCGAGGCCTTCGGTCGCCGTCTCTCCGACGCCGTTCGCTCTCTCCTATGCGCCGCCGGTCACCACCCCTCCAAGCGGAAAACTAGGCGCCGCAGTTCCGGAGGCAAGAACTGCTCCGTCAACGACCGTCTCAAGCCCTATCACCGCTCCCATGAACCTTATTGAAGTGATCGTTGAAGGTGCTGCTGCTGACGCGCTTATTGACACTGGTGCTGCCGTGTCCATCATTAGCCGCAATTTGTGCCGCAAACTAAAAAAAATGATGACGCCGCTTCCTGACCTTGCGCTTCGCACCGCTAGCGCTGATCCCATTCGTCCTCTGGCAGCGTACACTGCCCACCTCGTCATCCAAGGCCCCTCCTACACCATTCAGTTCTTCGTTCTCACCCGCTCCTGTCATGACATCATCCTCGGGTGGGACTTTCTGTCCGCGCATCACGCAATCATTGACTGTGCACGTGCTCAAATTGATTTGTCGCCGCTGTGTGATGCTCTTCTGTACGCCTCCCGTGTTACCGCCGCGCCTATTCTCGCCGTTGACGACGTCGACATGCCAGCTTTCTCTTCTGTTCTCGTGCCGCTGACTTGTGCTGCCCTCTCTGACGCTACTGTCTTTTATTCACCCTCTCCTCTTTGTGCGCACCGCAAATCTGTCATGTTGCCTCATGCCGTGCTCATACTTTCTGGTGGTTGTGGCACCCTGTACGTCGCGAACCCATTGGCTTTCCCCACCACCTTACACAGGGGAGAATCACTTGGCACAGTTGATGTCATCGATCTCGACGACGCTTCTCCTGTGCTTGATGACCCTGGCGCCCATGACATCAACGCCCTCACTCCTCCTGCCGACGTCGCCGACCCGTCCTCCCCGGATATGTTTTCCCATTCTGTCGATGCCGCTTTACCACCTCACCACCGCGCCCAGCTCATCGCTTTGCTGCAGCGCTTCCGCGCATCCTTCGACACTCCTCAAGCACCATTGGGTCGTGCAGCAGCGGTTCGCCACCATATCGACACTGGCACCCATGGACCCTTGCGCCAACGCCCTTAACGCGTCTCCTCCGCCGAGCGCCGAATCATAGATGAACAGGTGATCGAGATGCTACACCGCGGCGTGATCCAGCCCTCTCACAGCCCGTGGGCTTCTCCGGTCGTGCTCGTGAAGAAAAAGGACGGCTCTGTTAGATTCTGCGTAGACTACCGCCGGCTAAACAAAACTACTCGGTAGGACATCTACCCCCTGCCTCGTGTAGATGACGCGCTGGATTGCCTGCAGGGACCGGAGTACTTTTCTTCGTTTGATCTGCGCTCTGGGTACTGGCAGGTGCCGATGGCCGACGTCGGTCGCCCGAAAACAGCTTTCATCACACCTGATGGGCTGTAAGAATTTAATGTGATGCCCTTCAGTCTCTGCAACGCGCCTGCCACTTTTGAGCTTATGATGAACAACATCCTCCGTGGGCTTAAATGGCAGACATGCCTCTGCTACTTGGACGATGTTGTCATCTTCTCCAAGGATTTTCCTTCTCATTTTCTCCGCCTGGAGGGCGTTCTTCGCTGGCTCAGTGACGCTGGCCTGCAGCTGAACTTGAAAAAGTGCCGCTTCGGCGCCCGACAGCTCACTATTCTATGCCACGTCGTGTCCAGAGATGGTGTACTCCCGGACACTGCCAAGCTCCGCGCAGTTGCTGATCTCCCGAAGCCCACATCCCTGAAAGAACTCAGAAGCTTTTTTGGACATTGCTCCTACTTTCGCTGGTTCGTCAAGAATTTTGCTGCCGTTATCGCCCCGCCGACCCAACTTCTCGCTGGTAGCCACGACTTGTCGGCTTGGTCTACTGCATGCGAGGAAGCTTTTGCAACCCTGCGCCAGCTTCTCACTTCTCCTCCGATCTTGCGCCATTTCGACCCTTTCGCGCCTATAGAACTCCACACGGACGCCAGTGGCATTGGTCTCGGTGCCGTTCTAGCTCAGCGAAAACCTGGTTTCTATGAGTACGTCGTTGCTTACGCCAGCCGTACACTCACAAAAGCGGAGACTAATTATTCTATCACAAAAAAAGAATGTTTGCCGATTATTTGGGCAATCTCAAACTTTAGTCCTGACTTATATGGCCGCCCGTTCGATGTCATTACAGATCATCATGCCCTTTGCTGGCTGTCTTCACTCAGAGCCATCTGGCCGCCTCGCTCGTTGGGCTCTTCGTTTACAAGATTATGACATTCTGGCCATTTATCGTTCCGGTCGTAAACACTCCAATGCCGACGCTCTCTCGCACTCCCCTGTGACCTCTGATCCTGACCCACCATCTATTTCCGGCCTCACACCTTCTCTTGACACTACTGATATGGCTTCTGAGCAGCGCAAGGATCCTTGGATTACTTCTCTTCTGGATTTCTTAGCCAACCGCTCAGAGCGCCTCCCTTCTAGAGCGCTCCGTCGTCAAGCCCATCAGTTTCTCGTGCGTGACCAGCTGCTGTACCGTCGGAACTACCTCTCCGATGGTCGCAAATGGCTGCTCGCGATTCCAAGGCATCTCCGCTCCACCATTTGTACGTTCTCACGACGACCCGCAATGTGCTCATACTGGTCGGCTGAAAACTTTTACCCGCTTGCGCCTTCGGTGTTAATGGCGGGGTATGTACCGTTTTGTCCGCCAGTACATACGCTCTTGCCTGGAATGCCCATGTCGCAAGAACCCACCATCGCACTCACCTACTCCGCTGCAACCGTT
This sequence comes from Amblyomma mixtum, assembly GCF_055824585.1. NCBI lineage: Eukaryota > Metazoa > Arthropoda > Arachnida > Ixodida > Ixodidae > Amblyomma > Amblyomma mixtum. The sequence continues at coordinate 142,354,244 of NC_143013.1, read as the reverse complement.
GCCCTGTCCAGCCCGGCCATTCGACCGTGTTGGAATTGACCTTTATGGCCCACTTCCCAGCACTGCCGCAGAGCACCGCTGGATCATCGTCGCCAGTGATCATCTCACGCGCTATGTGGAAACTGCCCCGTTACCAGCTGCGATCGCCTCCGAGGTAGCCGGTTTCATACTTCAGAACATCATTGTCCGTCACGGTGCGCCTCAGGAATTGCTCAGCGATCGGGGTCGCGTCTTCTTATCCGGCGTCGTGGAAGCCCTTCTTCGGGAGTGTCGTACCGTTCATCGTACGACGTCTGCGTACCATCCGCAGACGAACGGCATGATTGAGCGCTTTAACCGGACCCTCGGCGATATGATTGCCAAGTACATTTCTGCCGATCACTCCGACTGGGACTGCATTCTACCTTTCGTTACCTACGCTTACAACTCTGCAACACAAGCTACTACTGGTTTTTCCCCGTATTTGCTTCTCTACGGACGCGAGCCTTCCTCCATGATGAACACCATACTCCCTTACCACCCCGATTCGTCCGAATTCACAACCGTCTCTCAGGCCGCTGCGCATGATGAAGAATGCCGTCAACTCTCCCGTTCCTTTACTTCTCACGAAAAGCACCGTCAGAAAAGCGCCCGCGCCACTTCTGCCGGTCTGCCGCCATCCTATCTTCCTGAATCCTTCGTTTGGCTTTGGGTGCCCTCCTCCAGCTCAGGACTGTCTACAAAACTGCTGAGCAAATACTAAGGCCCCTATCGCGTTGTTCAGCAGACATCGCCAGTTAACTATCTCGTGGAGCCCATCACGCCTTCGTCTGATCATCGCCGCCGTGACCGTGAAATTGTGCACTTAGACCGCCTGAAGCCGTACTACGATCCAGCTATCGTCTCGAGCCCTTAGGCCGCCAGGATGGCGCCTTTTCACCCCGGGGGTATTGTAAGCAAGTGAGTTGGGGTTTGATGCCCCAGCAGCCAGCGCCGAGGAAGAAGAGGAAGAAGGAAGTCGACGCAGACGAAGTTCGGGTTTTGCGCTTCCGAACGCTGGCCTGCTGAGCAGCACCGCTGGAACAAGGACTGTGGCCGTCCATGCTGACTGTGCGTGTCACCCCATTACAATATATATATATATATATATATATATATATATATATATATATATATATATATATATATATATATATATATATATATATATATATATATATATATATCACCCCCCAAAACTAGTCTTGCTTTACATTGGCTTGAGTGCAACTCCACCCCATCTTTCAGCAGGACAACCATTTTGTACAACGATAGAGACCAGCGCACGCGGGAAATAGTTAAAGCGTTCTTGATTCATCAGGAGGAAGAAAACTGCGTGACGAAGCATCTCTTGCGCTCACTCAAAAAGAAATTTGATTATCTCAGCGTCTAAGTGACTGGTGCTGGTTTTACCTCTTTCCTTCTTCCTCTTTGTTGACGTAGTCAATCAGCGATGCCATGCCACATGTTTACTGTGCTTAGGTTCTGCTATTTATTGTGCCATCATAGCAATAAAACCAATAGATTAAGTCAGCGCCTGCGTGTGTCAGCTCCTTTAGTCCCGTCTACTTTGCGCTGTACCCTTTCCTGGTTACATTAATGTAGGCACTCTCCTACATGAGCAGTCATTAACCAGGTAATAAGCAGTGGCTTTGGTGCCGCTGGTATTGCGGCGCCACGAGGTTTATAAAAATTTTAGTCTTCAGGTAGGTACATATATACTTGTCGGCTGAGGCTGCGCAGATTTAAACTTACGCGGTTTGCACTTCTCTGTTTCTCCCATTGAGCACTGCCATTAGGTTCCTTTAAAGGTGCAATGAATGGATTCAAATAACTTGACAAGCACCATCATGAAAGGCTACTTCCAGAGGAGCAGTGTTCCACTTATCGACACATCTTCAACCGCAGCGGATCACTTTTCACGTTCAGTGCTTTTATGATTTACTCGTTTATTTATTTATTCAAATTACCCCCAAGGGCCTTCGAAGGAGGGTATTACATAATTGGTGGGGCAATACATATGTCGGGAAATGGCGGAGTTGGAGAGGAGCGCCAGACATAGAGGGGCAGCAGAGGAGGCTTCAAAGACCAAACTGCTTGTGCGCGGCTTCCGGCTCGGGCACCAAGTGAGAGTCGCCTGCTTTAGCCGAATAAGCCGTCCTTGTGGCTCCGGTCGCCGCGTTTGCCGGTAACTACTGCTGCTGTTGCCTTCCGCTATGACTCACCTTGCTTTGAAAAAAAAATTTAGGCGGTAATTCAGCCAAGTTCTTGAGATAAACTCTCGGTTTTATAGAATGCAAGCCCTAAAGGGGCCTCCCTTTGCGCTGGGGCCGTCTAAAACTGCTCGTAACTAAAAAGAAATTGGTTTCGAGCTTTCCCACCGTGTTTTATGCACTTCAGTAATTTAATACTGCAATTATTAGTAAATTCTGCATTACTATTTTGAGCATTGTGTACGATAAGATGAAAAAATAATCACGCTCGACTGGTTTTTACTTAGACTTTTTGTAATTAGATGGCAACACAGTGTTTACGCGCCTTATTTCGCAGATTTTTAAATGACGAAGCATTTTCTTGACCATTTTGCTGCGCGGAAATACGCGTTACTCTATCATTAAGCTGTCGAAGACTCAAATATGCAATTTGTTTTGGCAAACTAGAGGCTCTGGCGACCAATTTAGTGGCCCTTTCTGTCTCATTGTATTGTAGATTGTGTTTAACGTTTTCGGAACGCTATACTAAAACCGTCAGTGGGGATAAGTTGCTTACGGTACGCTAACGTAATTTCCCGTCTACTATCACGCAGGACATTATACCGAAAGTCTCTAATATTTCAATATACATAATAAATAAATCGTACCAACAAGATTTATCTCCTTAAAATTGGTAAATTGGCAAATTGGTTTTTGACGAAAGGAAATGGCGCAGTACCTGTCTCACATATCTCGGCGGTCGCCTGAAGCACGCCGTAAGGCAAGGGAGGAAGGTAGGAGGGAAAGAATGGAAAGAGGTGCTGTAGTGGATGTCTCCGGTATAATTGCGACCACCTGGTCATCTTTAACGTGCACTGACATCGCACGCAAAAGGGCGCCTTCTGCGTTTCGCCTCCATCGAAACGCGGCCGCCGCGGTCGGGATTTTTCTCGTTCAGAAAACTTTTTACGTGCAGTAAGTAATCAGAGTTTTTTCACCTACACAGGTGAGCGTTTCCATCAATATGCGATAGTAATCTCTGACTTTCACCACTTAAGACTGCTTGACTGCTACAGAACTGGCCTAGTTAAATTGCCGAACACCCCCGCCACTTAGCAGACCTTCGTATTAACACCTTGCAAATTCACAGCAGACACCCTGAACACTGATATGCTGAAACATTTCATACTACAAATGGTACACAAAGTATTAAAAACACATTGTCGCGTATGTTGAGCACACTTAGTGCTATTGATGTAAACACAGCTGAAATTTCGCGCAAATCACTGTGAACACTGATCTCTCTCCTTCAATTACATTGAAACGACTCCATCAGTGATGTTTTTTTGTGTGTGTGTCTGTGTAGATATCTCTCTTCATGTTTTAGTTTTATTCTTTTTTGCTGCCCCACACTGTAAGGGTGACTGGCTTCCTTCGATCTTTGTGTGCGTACTTCCTTCATCATTGTCTGCTACCACGCTCTGTAGGGGTCGATGGACACGTAAAACTGCACTCGCAGCTTTTATCCTCGGCCCTTCTCAAGTGACACTGGGAAATTAAATTCAGTTCAATTTAATTCAAAACAGAAACAAATATGGTAGCGCCAACACAAGGTTGTAAAAACAAGGCAAGGTGAACAAACGGGAATCAAGTGATTAGGATACTTGTTTGGAAGAAATATAAAAAAGGGGGGCATAAGTTCGCAAGAAAGCAAATATAAAACAGAACTATCAAGATATCTAGGCGCCTCATAAATGCAATGCGATAGCAGTATAGGTTTAAGCTATTATTGTATGTGCATCAACGCACGATATAATAATAATAATTATAGTGCGTGTTGGTGCATGACAGGCCCTCGTCAGGTGTTTGTACACAAAGAGGCTAAATGTGTTACAAACACCTGAGGAGGGCCTGTCGTCCTGGACAAAGGCATTCGACAAAAGCAACAAACACCATTCATTCCAGAATTCGGCGCAGAAGCACGAAACACTGAAGGCAACTCACAACGAACATACACTCAGATGAAGCAAAGAAGATACAGCGCACGGGAAGCCAACGAAGGTGTTAAAAATCACAGAGGAGAGTCTGTGTAGTTCACCTACAGGAAGCCAGCATTGCATGAACTGCTTTTTTAAAGTTGTTTAGTGTATTGTTTTTATAGGCTAAATCTATTATTCTGCGTATTCTGCGGTGTGTGCTTTAATAGGTTTAGTATCTGATAGTTCAGCTCTGACCGTAATTTGTATGGGGCTTATAGGCTTAGTAATTGTGATGTCGGAATTTATAGGCTCAACTTGAAATGAGATATTGTTGCTCAAAATCATGTTATATGCTGTAACTATATTCTAATGTACATTGCCAATTCCTTCTTGCAGCTTTTCGGTGTGGTTAACATGTTATGTCTTAAAGACAGGGGAGAGAAGCCCTTACTAAAAGGAAAATTTGCTATCGCATGAACAGCTCTCCTCTGCAAGGTGACAATTTTATTCTGGATTGTGGTGGCAGTTGTACCGTGTGCAATTAAGCCATAATATATGTATTAACGATAAAGCGAATAATGTATTTTTAATTTTACCTTCCGTGGTAACAGTTTTCTAGATTTCGTTAGTACACCCACCGATCAGGTGATTTTAGGGTGCATGTATGCCCTGTGGGTAATCCATATAAGCTGCTCTTTACAGATGACGCCTCAAACATTTATCCAGGTTTTGTGAGGGAGACGACTATCTTCAAAGGTGACGAAAAACGTACTGTCTACAGTCATATTTTTAGCTATAAATAGAATGTACTTTGTTTAAGCATGTTTAATGTTATTTCATTTGATTCTAGCCACAGGGACAGTTCTTGTAGCGAGGCGTTCGCCGTTTTCTTTAGGTCCTGACAGTCTTGACCAGCGAAAAATATGTTAGTGTCGTCTGCATAAGTTGTAATGTTCTCGGTATGAGGCAAATTAACTGTGTCATTTCTGTAAAGCAGGACCACAACTGGTCCCAAAATAGACCCTTGGAGAGCACCAAGGGTGGCAAGGTGCACGTGGAAGCTTGCATTATTGAGTGGTGAACTAGAGCCGGTTGCTTAGGTACCTTTGAAAAAGTTCTAGTGCAATTCCTGTTATCCCGTAGCAACTTAATTTCCTGATTAAAATATTGCGATTACAGAATCAAATGCTTTAAAGAGATTTAAAAATATTCCTAGAGTTGCAAGCTTATATTCAATACTCTCAAGAATTCTCTCCTTCATTTCCAGTAATGCAGACTCAATTGTTAATATGGACTATTATATACAGCAATAAGAAAAAATCGCACTACAGAAAAATTGTAGAAAATTGAATTGCCTGTGTCAGAGCGGATCAATTTTCAAAGTTTACATGCTTTTAATTTAACGACAATGGTAGATGGTAGGTTAGTCCGACTGACCACTGAGCGTGGAATGATTGACGTTATTAAATTATGTGCGGCTAGCAACACTCTTTGTTCTAAACGGTGATCGAGGTGTAGGAAAACGATTGAGGATGATTGTAAGAAGTCTGCGTGAAGCAAGCGGTGATCATAAAGGTGGTTTGTGGGATTTAACGTCCCAAATCAACTCAGGCTATGAGAGGAGCCGTAGTGAAGAGCTCCGTAAATTTCGACCACCCATGCACTTACATCGCACAGTACACGGGCCTCTACAAATACCTCGCCGTCGAAGTTCGACCATCGCGGTCGGGATTGAACGCGCGTCTTCCTGGTCAGCAGCCGAGTGCCATAACCACTGAGCCACGGAAACGTGAGAAACTTGAAAGCTAGCGGCGAGGTAGTGTTTTGCACGTTTTTTTTTATGATGAATACGAGACTAATGTGTGTTCCGGATGATGGCTGATGGGTGCTCTAATAAAGCAAGTTTCTTCAGACGTGAAGGGGCTTGTTTAAGATTTCATTTTAAAAGAGCAGCTAAGCGGTAAGCCTAAGCAAAGGTAAAGTTAATACGGTGATTCCATGGAAGGCCGCTTGAAAAATGAGCTCCAAGATATTTATATGCACCGGTAGGCCCAGTAATGATGCCATCCAGGTGACACGCGGAAGGAATGAGATCAGACGGACTGGTGAAAGTCAAAACTTTAATTTTAGTGACGTTGAGTGCGATGAGACATGATTAGCCGCTCGCTTGTACCGTGTCGGTATCAGCTTGTAAGGAGAGACAGGTCAGTGTCGTAAGTCATGTTATGCTATATTGCAGTCATCTGCAAGTAATCCAACTCGTGATGTTATAGAGTGTCAGATAAATCGTTAACATAAACTAAAAAGAGCAATGGATCAGTTGTATGCCCAAACAGACACTACAGGCCACGTTGATTAATCAAATTAAAATTATTAACGCAGGTAAACCTGACCTTGGATAAAATAAAACTTCTAATCCATGTGGTGATAGTAGGATGGATGTTTAAATGTGCCAGTTTGAATAGAAGACTGTGATGATGAAGAGGGCCAAAGGGTTTAGAACAATAAAAATATAATGTGGCGATTTGATAACCGGCGTCAGCAAAATACATCAAGCGATTACGTGCTATTTCTGTTTCGCACAAGTAACCCTAAGGAAATCCGTGTTGATCGCTGATAGTAACGTTATGCCCTTACAAGAAACTGGTGAGTTGAGCGTGATTTACCTGCTCAAATAGTTTACAGATGCAAGTGATAAGAGAGATCGGAAGAGACTAGAGGGGAGTTACGATTACCGGATCTGAAGATGGGTACGACCTTCATGCGCCGTGAGTGATAGCGTGTGAATCTCAGCGAGTACTCATAATACCGCCAGAAAATGTTTGCAGATCTGCCAGGAGTTCTGAAGATTATTAACGGCAATCTTGTGCAGTAATACCTTTTTTTAAGTTTATAAATAAATCAACTTTCTTTAAAATTTTTGTGAACTTCCTATTACCTCTAATAACAATGTGTTAATTTCTACATTCTACAAACAACTGTTAAAACAACGTTGGTAGAAACTGACTTCTTTTTATGTGCCCCTGCCAGTAGAAAGTTGCTAGAAAATAAATTTTACATTCTATCCTCCATTCATAAAAAGTGCTAGAATTTTATTTCTTTGAATATGCTCTTGTCAATAGAAAGCTACTAAGAATCTTGAAGCAGTATGACACATCTAGAGAAATAAATGACCAAGCTATATATGCTGCTTAAGTTGATTAAAACTATCTTGTTTGCATAACCGTGCCGACCTCTTAACTGAGTGCATAGTTAAATGTGGTGCAGCTAGCTAACAATTTCGCTTAATCAAAAAAAAAAAAACCTCCCACATTATTCTTAGCAAATGCATTTGCAGTGAAATTAATGTGCAAAGAACGCTTTGAAACAGAGAATATTCTATTTTAATACATTTTCCTACTGCTTTCTTTGTACTATATTAAAAATATAAAGGCAACCAAGGAAGTATATTTGGTCATGCGGATAACCGCCTGAAATAATCAAGTGCTGTAGAGGTAGACTTCACACCAACTCAAGCTGCTTTGAACAGGAAATAAAGATTAGCAACTACATTCTCTAAGCCAAGCATATTTTAATAACGTTTGCTGATAGGTAGTTAACATTTTTCTTACTACTGCTTATGTCCTGCTGTCAGTAGAAATGTACTAGACACCGAGAAAACATTTTTTTTCATGCAAATAAACGCCTAAAGTAAACAATTAAGCTTACAAGTGAGGTGAAGCATACAAGCACTGTACCGAACACCTAAAAAAACTACAGCAGCCTTGAACACGAAATAAAATTAGCAATCGCATTTTCTTACCCGAGCACTGCGAATAGGTTTGTTATAGCAACTTCATTTTAATTCTCGCAATTCAGGCCCCCTATCTATTGCATTTCGTGTGGGGAAAGAAAGGCAAAGTTGATAAGAGTACAATTGCGCAGAAATTCACAAAAGCGCCTTACTTGAAGACATTTGCTGACACTCGTTGTTAGGAAAATGACGTGTCTAGTTTATTTTTGAACTATTGGTGAAGTTACCACCAATCTAAATCATTTTCGTACGGCGGGAATGAAATCGTAGAATGCTCGAGTACAATTTCCTCACACTTCAAGGATATTAAAGGAGCTTTATGTGGAAAAGATAGAGTGAGAGTACTAATGTGTTACAGACCGACACGCAAAGATGAGTTCGTTTCATCAAATTGATTTCAGTGATTGCTCATTGTAACCGAAAACAGTGCTTTCGGTTGCATATTCGGCCTTAAATTCTGCATTCAGTTGTTCCTAGTAAAAATGAAATAGATTTGGGATTTCAGAGCTTACAGAGAGTTTTAGCAGAGCCGGACAAGCACTCGGTCACTACGGTGACAAACTATAGGGTTGCTGGTGTTGCAATTCTTGCCAGGCCATATTTTGCTGTGGAGTCGTAGTTACCGTAATTGACAGCTGGACGGTGCTAAGACTCTCCAGTGTTAAGATCGTTTCGCTCTGGGGTTTCGGAGGGATTATTGTTTTTCGCGAGACAAAATTTTAACTCCACTCCATATGTATACCGCCTGCACAAGATTAATTCTTTTCTTAACCCCCACCACAAACACACCTTCTTGCCCTCACAATACCCAGCGCACTGTCCGCCATGCAAAAGCACCCAGCCCACTTTATGCCACTCCGGTTAGGAGAGCACCCCCACCACCATCGGCCGCACCATTTCGTACTCTGTGGAAACACTGTGTGGCGCATGCAGGCTTAAGGCTTCAAAAACTAAAGTTGCTGCGTTCCTGAAATTTAGGGCAATTCAGGGTAGGGCAATTTTTCTTTTTAGGTTTTCTTCTTGGGCTGTCACCGTATAACGAATGCCAATCACAAATTAATCTGAAAGCGAAGCAGGGACGGCTATTATAATCGAGCTTTGTTGGTGTTTTCTGATAACCGACAGCTAGGAGTACTTTGCTTTGTGAGGCTGCTTCCAATGAAAACTATTGAGAAACAAAAAAAGGCAACTGCAATCCACTGGACTAAGCTCCGGCAACAAGGGTTATGCATGGGGGAGGCACACGGCTGTTAGAGAAATTTAAGCCCCCATTCCTCACTACTTTTCGCGCACTAGCGACATCGTATGCGCGGCCTCAGGGGCTTCGAGTACGAAAAAGGGTATAAGAGCACCAGTCCCTTAATTTTAAATGTGAGAATCCTCCGCTTTGAGCAATTCTATAGCATCGATGCAGTGCCTTTTCCGCATCTACATTAGAATTTCCTTCAACGAAAATATCGTACGAAGCAGTGGCGAGGAAAGACACGGCGATACTTTTATTTTCACGTAGTACAATGACTGATAACAAACTTCAGAGAGTAATTGTAATACGTCTCGTTTAATACGCAACTAACTGAAGTTCAAAATCACACGAATCTTGGAAAAAAAAATGCCAGCTGCGGACGAAACTGGGCAGTGAACAGTCGAAGGCGACATCGATGGCGATACATTTTTAATTTGGTGCGGAGGTGTTGGCCGCACCCGAATACCGATTCACGTTACGCCATGCGCACACATCGCGTCGTACAAACACACGCTCGCACAAAACTCGCGAGAAGCGCTGCTGCCGACTATGCATTCGCAAAGGGAGCATGAACACCTGAATACTCGAGTAAAGGACAGACTGCAGTGATGTGGAGAACAGAAAGCTGGGAGAGTTGGTTGTTATCCATTTTTTAACAGCGCGAAAAGACGACGACGTTTACACACACAACAACACAAGCGCTGACTTTCAGTTGAAAGTCAGCGCTCGTGTTGTTGTGTGTGCAAACGTCGTCGTCTTTTCGCGCTGTTAAAAAATTGATGTGGAGAGTACCGAGCGAAAATTAAATCTTTGATATCACCTGAAATAAAAATCACGCCGATAAAAAATTCCTGAGTGAGTTCCAGAACACCACAGTGGCTATAAAATGCTCCATCTTTAAATATATTCCCTGCAACACCACCGTTCCAATAGAACGAGTCAAAGGCAGCCTTTATCGTCACATATGTACTGGTTGTGATCAGTAGCGGTTCCAACGCGATCTAAATATAACAGACACTTAATGTTCCACGTGGGTAATGCTTCTTAACGTCTCTAAAATTAAGTTCATGCACATATTAACAAAGCGCAGCAGCCACACATATTCATACTTATTACATTCTACACCATTCTCAGAAGGAGAATCATACCGCCATATTGGCATCATTGTGAACAACAAACTAGGCCTATCAGAGCACATTGGAAAACTTCGTGCATATGCTTCCAAGTCGCTTGGTTTCATCTGAAGAACCTTCCCCTTTCACTCCTTTCCATTCCTAAACATCGGTGCGAAACCTTCATTCGTCCTATATTCGAATACACCACGGCGATTTGCAATCTCTATCAGAGTTACCTAATCAATGAGTTTAAGGCCACTAAAAATCGCGCCACCCGTTTCATCCCGCCGCAGTATGACAGACTCCGCAGCATGACGAATACTATGACACAACTCGGCCTACAGCTCCTGGAACTTCGGCGCAAATTTTGCAACTTTGTTTCATTTTTTCCAGAGCTAAAAAACTCTTTCTTGCATCCGCCGCTACGCACTTCACGCCACTTTGTTAACTCTTTGAGTGTACAACGCCGACACTATTACGAAAAACACATTTAATAAATCCTTTCTGCCAGGCTGTATTATGGAATTGTATAATTCCATAATCACTGAAAAAGACCCGGTTAAGTTAGGACAGCTCCTGACAATGCATTTGTAAGATTTAAAACTTTTTTATCGTGCATTAAAAGATAGTCTAGAGTTTCTTAGTGTTCTTCTACTGTTAATACCTTTTTTCCTGTGTGCGCTCCAGATTTTTCTTCACGGTCGTTTTACTGCTCTCGCTTATGTTTCATTTCTTCCGATGGCCAGTGCTCGTTATGACATTTTGATCTTTGTTTTCACTTGTATACATGCGATGTCATAACATAAGGTCCTTCAAGACTGCATAAATTATGATGATGGCGATGATGAAGACCGTTGTCAAGGCAGTGCCTCTTCAGAGGGCCCGCCCTGTTTGGAGGTTAGCCCTCATGCGTTACCGGCTTTTCGTAAAGGTGCAAATCGATATGTGCGGCACTTGGCTGTTTTCACCAAACTAACAGAAACTTTTACTTTCGACTTTTCTCAATTACTTGATTAGCGAGACGTCGAATTTCTGAGCAGCAAGCTATGGTGTCCTCATTACAGCAGCATGAAATGATGGCAAGAGAAGGGGCGAACCTGCTGTGTTTGGTGTAAAACTACAGTTCCGTATGCCACGGATTGACTCCCAAAATTCTGAAATCCCGTTTTTACTCCTCCTGTGGGGCCCAAGGCGGTTCGGCAATAAACCACGCGGTATTCCGTAGAACAAGCGGCGCATACGAGAACTTGTGCCATGTGTGATAGAGCAAAATAAGGTAAGGAAACGTTTAATAAAGTGCACATAAGGAGAATACTTTTTGCGCTTGTACTGATTAATATGGACCAATCTGCCTCTGCAGACCGATTCGCCGCCAGTGTCCGATGACCGACATTGTGTTTTGTAAGATCCCTGGGGGATCGAAAGAGGCAAGCAGCAATGGACGTGATACGTTGGCAGCTTGAAGCTTCCTATTGCAAGTCACAAACAAGAGGAGATTTAAACGCAAGTAAGTTTTGGAAATTTGGGGCGTGGTGAAACAACTAGGAGGCCCAGAAAACAAGACAAGGATAAATCACTAGAAAAATGTGCCAAAATATGCTGTCTTTTGTCTGCCTTTCTAATCATCTTATAACTTGCTTGTCTTCTATTACGTGGACGCAGTTCTGCGTACAGCGCCGCTTTACGTACGGTCGTCCTGAACGAGAAAATTTTTCCCACGGTCTCGAAAGGAAGAAGTCTAATTTCGCGCCCGGCAACCCTTCGGGACTATGACTCTCCCTTACGCTGCAGCATTGGCGATCGTTCTTCATCTTCGAATCCGTAGCAAAAGAAGCGTCACGGGAGCCAAACAAAGTGAATAATGGTTTGTAATTTAAGCTGAACTGCGTGGATATGCTTACGTAGCAACTAATCTGCAGCGACTAACATTCCGAGCCATCCTTGGCCACCTGGTGATAGTACTTGTGGCCCAAAGGTGGCGACACGAGTTGAGCAAATATCACTGCCGGCTGCTTATAGTAGGCAGTCCATCCTGTCTTTTATGCCTCCTCTCCGGCTCCGTCTTCTCCCCTGCGCGATGTTCGACTAATACTCACTTCTCTTTGTTGCATCAACGCCAGCACTATTATTGTCCCTAGTCATAGCCTTCTGCAAGACAAAGGTTGCTCCCATTAGACCAGTCCTATACCAGCAGCGGAAACTTAATATTAAAGTCTACGGCTCTACAAAAGTTGTCTGGTCAGGCATTATACTGAACAAGTTCAAGGTCACTGACCATGTAAAGGTTACAATTTGGCTTTGGGGAGCTCTTATGCTCTCCTGGTTCGCTCACGTGGCCAAGGTTCATTCGTCCTTCCAGTATGCAGAACCCGACGTAAGTAGATTGCTAGAAGATTTTTATTTCTTATATTTATAGTGTTAGGGTGTGCCTGAATGATGAATGATTGCCGCAGCAGCCTTCATGACACGTTTTTCTTTTCAGCTAATGCGACGGCGTTGTCCCAGTCGATGTTATGATAATGTGTGTCAGCGTGTTTAGCAGTAGCGTTTGATGCTTGATTGCAAAGTTGCCACCTCACGTTTATGCTCTTTCAGGCGTCTTGGAATCTAGCCGGTTCCGGCGATGTAAACATCGTTCCTGCCAGCGCATGCAGTTATGTATATCAGTCCAGGATATGTGTCGTCGGGCAAGCGATCCTTCACGATACCAATTTGCATCGAAGCTTCTTTGAAGGGCTAAGTGCGACACGTAGATTATATTTCGAAGATATATCTGCTCGGGCTTCTCTGACTCGGGAAAAAAATTGGCTAAGGTTTAGCTCTGGTTAAACCGGGCAAGTTGCGTAAGCAAGCAGCAACTGTTCTGCCCGAGGCGAACGCGCGTATTTATTCCCCGTTTCCCTCCCGCTTCCTCTCTCCTCTCTACACATTCCGACACATGCGTCGAGAGCGCGCGACTAGGCGCTCTTGGGAAAAGCTTCGGAAAAGCTTCCACCAATATTGATCATTTGTTGACGATTTTGTAAATAGCTTCTCAGCAGTCGCGACACGGGACCTTTAATTCCATAAAATTCGAGTTTTTGAAGCAATATGGAGTAATCAATCACATCAAAAGCTTTTGTGAAAACTAGAAAGACAGAACCAACAAACTCGGCATTATCAATACCTTGCTTGATAAAATCAGTCAAAGAGATCAGTGCTAAGTTAGTTGAGCTGCCAGACCGACCACCAACTTGATGGGGGGAAATTATCTTAAATTTATCTTCACTTCACTTCACTTCACTTTATTACCTTAAAGGCCCCCAGGAATGGGGGTATTACATAAGGCGTGGGTTACATTGAAAAATCAGATTAAATAAACAAAGAAAAAACGTAAGATACAAATATTATTCGCTGTTAAAGGTAGCAGTTAAACAGTTCGCAAATGTTGACGGACAGGTGATTGCGGCGATGTCGTGTGGAAGGCTGTTCCAGTCCTTGGCTGAGCGTGGAAAGAATGACGATGCAAATGTAGTTGTACGCGTACATGGCCGGGCTACTTGAAGGGGATGACCAATGCGGAGGGAAATGCGTGCCGGCGGATTGATGTAGGCAGGACGACGAAGTGAGCTGAATTAAAATTTGTGAAACAAGCACATACTAGTAATACGACGCCTACAAGCCAGGGATGTTAATCCTGCCTCTGCTTTTAGTGCTGATATACTGACATTCGAAGGTGTCGAGCTGCTATGCTGGCTGCTTAGTGATGCACTTGTAGCACCCTGTATAGCTTCCGCTTAACACTGAATGACCAAGTAGGAAGTGAACGCCGAAGACCCAAATCTACGGAGACCCAGCGCAGCCAACTGAAGCTATCCTACCTTGCTGCGCAGCGCCCACTTTACCTTCAACGACCAAGAAGCACTGGGGAACGCCGGCAGCGCAACTACGATCGCTTCGCGCCGTGCTGCCCATCTGCTGATTGACCCTGGTCGTCGAAGGAGCAGCCGCACGGCCCTCACCACATCACGCAACGACAACGCATGCATGATAAAAGCTGTGACGTAACATCGAAGACAACGCCACTCTACTACAAAAAGGGATGATGTCCTTCGCCGCCTCGGGAATCGTGGCCACGCTGTTCACCAACTAAGACGTGCTTTTTGCTGTCGTAGGTAGGAATTTTCCCTATTCATTTCGTTTCTTTGAACTATAAGTCTGTGGCCATTGATTCCCAACTGACTCGTGATTCTGTGATTTGCTTTCCCTTGGTTCCCTGCTTTTTATTTAATGGGGATCGGTGTGTGTACGTACCGAGCGCGCATTGGCACGTTTTTCGCTCACCAGCGTCGTGATCACATTCATGGTTGTGGCTGGAGAGGGGCACCCGGACTAATCCGCGTGCTTTGCCCAAGACCGTCTGTGGTGCTGCTGACTCTTTTTTCACTGTTACTGCTTTGTTCTGGGGATGTCGAGGCAAACCCTGGTCCAAAGATGGACGATGTTTTAGCTCTCATCAGTGAATGCCATAGTGAAACCACAGCCACCCTAGCTGCAATCAAAAAAGACATAATCAGCATAAAAACGCGGGTTAAAAACATTGAACAGAACATCGGAAGTGTCCCAGAAATTGGGAACAATGTCGAGGCGGTGAAGTTGGGCATCGCAAAAACAAGTGAAGAGCTGGCAGATGTAGTAGACGACATGAATAACCGCATGAGACGAAACAATCTGCTCATCAAAGGCCTCCCCGAAGAAGAACAGGAGGGTTTTGCCGAATCTGAACGTATTGTGAAGAATTTCTTCTCCACCCACCTCGATTTAAACGTCACTGACATCGAACGTGCTCATCGTATAGGACAGCGCCGCTCAGGAATTAACAGACCATTAATTGTGAAATTTCTCAACTTTAAAACAAAAACAGAGGCTTTGCGCAACGCTCACAAACTGAAGGACTTGGAATCAATGACAGCATGGCTGGAGGAGGATTTCTCTCCCAAGATTCAGCTAGCGCGCAAGAAGTTGCGAGACTTCGTCAAGACAAATCGGGACGAAAAGGAACGTTTCCGCACACGATTCAACAAATTGGATTTCAGGGGGCGCACCTTTATGTATGATGCAGCTACTAGCAGTGTCGTAGAAATACGCCAAAATAGACCGAGCACAGAAAGAGACGAACAAGCTTCGGCCGAAACCAGCCAAACCAACTCTCAGCCAAGCGAAGAACAACCAAACAAAATTTCAGACTGACTTCCCCCGCCCGGCCATAGCAAACGCATGGACACCAATAACGTTTCGGTTCTCTTGGCAAACTTCCGTAGTATAATACCGAAACTTCACGTTCTCAATTCATTCATCTACACATGTTCCGCGGATGTCATTGTCGGCACTGAAACCTGGCTTTCGGACGACATCCCCGACTCTGAATTGTCATTTCCGCCTTCGTTTCAAATTTTTCGTAAAGATAGGATCGGTTCTCGAGGGGGAGGAGTAATCATAACAATAAAAAAGGAATTTCGCCCGACTGTTATACCTATTGACACAGGACTGGAAATGATTTGGGTCTCGGCACATGTTGGAACTAGAAAAATTATCTTAGGAGTTCTTTACAGACCTCCTGACTCTGCATCTTATTTTACCGATTCCCTGAATGAAGCCTTAGAGCAGATAACACTTAAACATCCCAAATCAATTCTTGTCCTGTGCGGAGATTTTAACTATCCTTCGATCAACTGGTTGGATTATTCTGTCAGCCATCATAATAACCGAGCCGAATGTATTTGCTTTCTCAACCTGATGCAACTTTATCAACTAACTCAGCTGGTTCGTGAACCCACACGTGGCGATAATACCTTAGATCTAGTTTTCACCAACCATCCTGACCATGCGTCCGCTTCTGTGCTGGAGGAAATCAGCGACCACAAGATTATTCACTGCCGCTTCAGCTTGCCTCGCCCTGATAACACAAGGATCAGCAAAGAGATACTGGATTACGCACGTGCAGATATACCTAAAATGAATAGCATTCTAACAAGCTTTGCAGCTGATTTCCGCCACGACTTCACTAAACGTACTACGAATGAAAACTGGTGCTTATTTCGTGATAAATTAAAAGAACTTGAGAAGATATGCGTTCCCAAATTCACAATCTCAAACCGAATAAATGATCCCTGGTTCACTAACGAATGCTAAAGGTACTTAAACAGAAAAAAGAGGGTATACAGAAGAGCTTCAAGAACTAATGCACCACTCGACTGGATGAAATATAAGGAAATTGCTGCGCTTACTGAAAGAAAACTCGAAGAAGAAAAACAAAAATACTATAACGACACACTTCCGAAACTATTTAAAAGTGATCCCAAAAAATTTTGGCGCACTGTAAATCCTAAAAGCAGCAACATTTCACTACCACTAACTGCAGGAGAGGGCTCGCCCTTACCGTTAGACGAGTGCGCCGAAATCTTCAACAAATCTTTTAGTGACATGTTCACAAAAGAACTCCCCACTGATAATTTACCGCCCATTTCTCCAGCATACATACGGTTTCAATTTGCACCTATTACTATCACAACAAATGGCGTCGCCCGCGCAATCGACAAGCTAGAACTAAAAAAGGCCCCAGGACCCGATGGGATCAGTACAAAGATTCTGAAACTAACATGTCACGAATCATCTGGTTTGCTCGCGCTGATATTTCAACAATCTCTGGATACAGGACAGCTCCCGGACGACTGGAAACAAGCACACATCATTCCCGTACACAAATCAGGAAGTAACACCGATCCAAACAACTTCAGGCCTATCTCACTTACTTGCATCTGCTGCAAACTACTAGAGCATATCTTCTTTTCCCACATCATGAACCATCTGAACCTAAATAACTTACTTCTCGAGAACCAGCACGGATTCCGGCAAAACCGATCATGCCAGTCACAACTCTTTGAGCTTGTGACTGACCTTCATCAATCCGTACACATGTCTCATCTCACAGACGCCATTTTCATTGACTTTACAAAAGCTTTTGACCGTGTTGCCCACAAACGCCTACTACTAAAGACCCGAAATTTACAGCTCGACGACAAAACAACTACATGGATCGAGCAATTCCTAACCGATCGTTACCAGTCGGTCAAAATTGAGAACCTCATTTCTAAACCCACTCGCGTATTATCCGGTGTCCCGCAGGGCTCAGTATTAGGGCCGTTACTTTTTCTAATTTATATAAACGACATAGCCTCTAATATTACTTCATCAATACGGCTTTTCGCAGATGACTGCGTAATATACAGGCAGATAACCACCCCGACTGATGCACTAGCTCTCCAATCAGATCTAACAGAACTAACTGAATGGTGTTCAACGTGGCAGATGGATATTAATGTCAGCAAAACTAAGCATGTAAGATTCTCTAGCGTAGCAGAAACATCACAGAATAATTACCGGTTAAATAATAGTGGAATTGACTCCGTGTCGTGTATAAAATATCTGGGAGTATTTTTCAGTCAGAACTTAACCTGGGATGCTCACATTGAATACATAACTAATAAAGCCTTTAAAAAAATTGGTCTCTTGAAACGCCGTCTACCCCTTGCGAACGCTGAAACACGGCACAGCGCTTATACAACGCTTATCAGGTCGTCTGTTGAATACGCTTCTGTTATATGGAACCCCTCCAACGCGATTCTTACAAATGCTCTAGAAGCAGTACAAAATAAAGCCGTCAGATTCATACTGTCATCCTACTCACGTCATCAAAGTGTATCAGCAATGAAGCAAGCCATGAATCTTCAACCTCTTGCTACACGTAGAAAGTTCGCCCGGTTGTCATTATTTCACACCTTATACTATAGCGAAACGCCGTTCTCCCGAAATCATATCTTTCCTGCACCTCATTGTTCAGCTCGCCTGGATCATGCGCATAAGGTACGTCCGATTTTCGCTCGCACACTAAAATATCAGAAGTCACCGCTAGTTTTGTCAATTAATGAATGGAACTCATTGCCATCCAGCATTGTCGGCCATACTGAATTATCATCGTTTCAAACAGCTTTACTAACATTTTTGAACACAGAAAATGCGTCATAGAGTGCTAGATGATTTACCGTGTCCGTGACTTTTTGGCGGTCCTTTTTTTGCTTTGCCATTTCTTGCGTGCTGAACAGCTCCGGAGCCTCTTTTGTGTGCCATTGTATTTTTAGTTACTTATTTTGCCCTAATTATTACTCACTTGTTTGAACGTGTTGAATTTTGCGGTTTCAATGTGTTATACTGCACTTAACCAAATGTTACCCAAACTCTGCCTTCTGTATATTTACCATCATTTGTTATGAGTTGATTTGTTATGTGTGCTTTCTTTTATTCATTCCCCCCCTATGTAATGCCCTCTTCTGGGTCTTTAGGGTAAATAAATAAATAAATAAATATGAATAGCACGAATGTATGAATCTTGTGGCTCGATTTTGTACTGGCTCTAGGGATTTTATTAGATAATTTTGGTTAGGGCTCCAAATAGCAGAGGCGTATTCTAATTTAGAACGGACAAGTGATTTGTAGGCAAGTAATTTTAGGTTGTGTGGCGCATGACGTAGATGTCGTTTCAAGAATCCAAGGCTTCTGTTCGCGGATGATATGATTTTAGTGACATGCGCGTTCCAGGTTAGATCATTAGACAATGTTACTCCGAGGTATTTGTAAGTCTTAGCTAATTCTACCGTGACGTGCGAGATTTTATAGGAGAAGAGGACAGGATTACGTTTTCGGCTAATTGTTTAAGCGTTCAACTATCAATTTCTCGATGATCTTACTGAGAGAAGATAAAATAGATATAGGTCGACAGTTAGAAATTAATCGTCTGTCTGTTTTCTTAAACACTGGGATTACCTTAGCTGTTTTGAGGCAAGCAGGAAAAACACCTGTTTTAGAATGAGACTAGTAACATGACAAAGTGGTTCAGAGATCAGATTTGCTACAAGTTTAAGGTGCCAAGAGGATATCTTATCTAATCCAGGGCTAGTGTCCTTGAGGCAAGTAATCAGGAGTTCGATTTCAGGAGGGGAAACAGGAAAAAGAAAAAAAGATTGTTTTGAGCGCTTTATGTTTATCTCTGAACTAAGTGAACGACTATTATGAGGCGCAGAAAGGAAGTCACTAAAGGCATTTGCAATGTCGTATGGATCAGAGAAGACTGTACCATTGAAATTAATATCACTAAGGGGGCTGTTTGCTTTTTGTAATTTGAGGAAGTCACTGAAAAGTTTCCTTTGCTTTTTAGTGTCGTTTTCATTTTTATGTATTTCATGCTCATAGTAAGATTTTCTCGTATGTTTCAGTAAATCATTTAGCACAGCAGCGTAGTTTTTGTAGCGTGCAGCTAAAGAAACATTAAAAGGCTGCTTCTTGGTTTTTTTGTATAAATTTTCTTTGCGTCGCATACAGCTTAATAAACTGTCTGTCAGCCATGGATTGTGGGGAAATTTGTAATTCTTTCGACTCTGTACTGATGTTGTACTCTGAGATATGCAGATTGAAAAAAGACGGCAAAAACATTTCATTGCTCGCTCCGAATCGTTCGATGAAAAGCAGGGAGACCAGTCAGTACCACTGATAGCACTAATAAATTCTTTCTATTGAACCTGGAAGTGTAGAAAACTGAACGCGAAGGACGGGAAACTTCGCCGTGCGTAATGAAAATAGGAAAAGGATCTGTAATGTCGAGTTCGATGACCCCTGAGTAGGGTGAGGGCGAAATATTGGTAAGAGCATGGTCTATTAACGAGGAAGATCCACTGGAGGCACATATGGTTGCAGCATTTATGATACATTCGTACGAAACCACTTAAACAGTCAATATAGGAAACAACATAAGAGTTTTCCGTATCTAAAAGGTTAATATTAATGTCTCCTACAATTAAAACATTCTTGTTTCCGAAAGATAGTTTATTTAATGCGGCATCTAGCACTAACAGGAACTCAGGGATTGATGATGACGGGGAACGATAGATACAGCCGAGTACCAGCTTACGGCAGTCAACGGAAAAGAGTGAATGATTGGCTTCAATCCAAACTGACTCGCAATGCGTTGCATTCAGAGCGAGATCTGACCTACGGTGGTATGAAATTTCTGGGGAAATAAAAATTGCAGCAACCCCATAGCTGCTGGATAGGCGATTGCAGTATTCTGGTATATATGATGTAAAACCAAACAGGTTGCCGTCAGAACTGGGAAGCCAAGTTTCAGAAATGAAGATGAAAGAAAACGAGTGTCGAAGTGAAGTGATAAAGTTATCGATAGATTCATGGTTTTTCCTGAGGCTGTGTGCGTTGAAATGGATAAGAGAGTGAGTACTATTCGCAAAGATATGTTGAAGGTTATCAGGAGATAGTGCAATGCTAAAGGGGGATTCAACTGAGACAGAAGCCATGCAGTGGCAAAACTAGGTCGATACCTAAGGGTTTGTTTCCGAACTGCTGCGGAAGATCTGCAGGTCTGCTTCCGAACTTATGCGAAAGACCGTGCTTTCCCCTTATAAAAATGGTCTATAGACTTTCTATAGACTTTTTATAGACTCTATAGCCATCCTATAGACTTTTCCTTTTGTCTATAGACAGTCTATAGAAAATATATGGACTAAAGTCTGTAGCTGCTTCAATTTCCTTTTGTCTATAGACGGTCTATAGACTCTCTATAAACTAAGGTCTATAGCCGCCTCAATTTCCTTTAGTCTATAGACTGTCTATAGACCCTCTATAGACTAAGGTCTATAGCTGCCTCAATTTCCTTTCGTCTATAGACTCTCTATAGACTAAGGTCTATAGCTACCTCAATTTCCTTTTGTCTATAGACAGTCTATAGACACTTTATAGACTAAAGTCTATAGCTGGCTCAAGTTTCCTTTTGTCTATAGACTGTCTATAGACACTTTATAGACTAAAGTCTATAGCTGGCTCAATTTACTTTTGTCATAGACGGTATATAGACTCGCTATAGACTGAAGTCTATAACTACCTCCATTTCCTTTCGTCTATAGACGGTCTATAGACTCGCTATATCCTAAGGTCTATAGCCGCCTCAATTTCCTTTTGTCTATAGACTGTCTATAGACTAAAGTCTATAATTGCTTCAATTTCCTTTCGTCTATAGACGGTCTATAGACTCGCTATAGAGTAAGTAGAATGGAAAGTTGGGCGAGTTGGTATACGTTCATTTTGGGTGGAAAAAACAGCGCAAAAGGGACGGAAGACAAAGATGAAGGAAACCACACGGACGAGCGCTGACTCACAACTATTTTTTATTCAGAAAAAACAGACATTTATAGTTAAAAAGTCACATGACCTGACGTCACTCGCGCACATGCCCAGACTAACAACAGTCTAAGAACTATATCATGAGTCAAGATTAAAACCTTACAACGTGATTTCAGAACACTGTGATTAACCGAAAAAACACGAGACAGCCAGAAACAAAAAAACAAAGCCACTAAAAAACAAAAAAAACACTAAAAAACAAAGCACAAATCACGTGTTGTCAAGAAATGAGACCTCCTTATCGACCATCAATAAGGAAGGCTGACTGACGCATTCACCCGTCTTTTCCGAATATGATATGCCTCAATGAGCTCCCTTGTCGTCTTATCTCTGTGGCGGAATAAAATACGTGTGTGCGCGACTAAAGGTCTGCATACTTTTTTTATTTTCAAGCTTGCAAGCTTTGCAGTGCTCTGTTAGATGCGAATAGTTTGAATCTGATAGTGAACGAAGATGCTCCCTAAGTCGAATATTTATACATCGGCCGGTCTGTCCTATATATACTTTTTTACATGAAAGAGGAAGTTCATACACAACTGAACATGCGCACTCTACACACCTTGATCTATGGGAAACCAAACAACGAAATGGGCTAATTCTTGATATATTGTCATGGCGGCTCCCTATCATGCGACAAAGCCCCCCCCCCCCCCAACTTGTGTGGCGCAGAAAACACCACATTCACGTCAAATCTGCCCGCCACCTTCTTTAGATTATGAGCCGTTCGGTGCATATACGGAATAACAGCAAATTTTTTTCCGGTTCTGTCCAATTTTGTATTCAAGAAATCTTTTCGCACTGCCCTCACCAGCTTCTCGCAAGTTGCTGAAATCACCCTCTATGGAAACCCTGCGGCTTCTAATCTACTTACTTGTAACATCAGACTGTCGGCTATGCAGTGATGGCATGAATTTGTGAGGCTTGAACGTAAGGTAGTCATTGCAATTCCATTCTTTACTAGCTTTGAGTTCCCTGAGGTAAAACTTAACACCGGTTTTTGGGATCGGGGCGAATGCATCCAGCAGATGTGCTCTTCCCTAAAAAACAACTTCAAACTTAAAAACTGCAGTGCATTTTCTGACGGCAACTCGAAAGTGAAGGACAGTCCTTTACCACATTCTTGAAAAAGCTTTAGAATGTCATTCACTCTTGTATTGAAACTGTCCCTGTCTACTAAAACTAAAAAATCATCAACAAATCTTGAGATATGCATTGCAAGGCCCCCAATTTTGTTTTTTATTTCCTTGTCTACCTGGGCAAGATAAATGCTGCTTAGGGCTGGAGCAACCTTCGAACCTATGCATATATGGCGAGGAGCCTATGCATATATGGCGAACTATGGCGAGGAGATGTATATGTTCAAAGAAAGGGCATATGCATAGGTTCGAAGGTTGCTCCAGCCCTAAGCAGCATTTATCTTGCCCAGGTAGACAAGGAAATAAAAAACAAAATTGGGGGTCTTGCAATGCATATCTCAAGATATGTTGATGATTTTTTAGTTTTAGTAGACAGGGACAGTTTCAATACAAGAGTGAATGACATTCTAAAGGTTTTTCAAGAATGTGGTAAAGGACTGTCCTTCACTTTCGAGTTGCCGTCAGAAAATGCACTGCAGTTTTTAAGTTTGAAGTTGTTTTTTAGGGAACATCTGCTGGATGCATTCACCCCGATCCCAAAAACCGGTGTTAAGTTTTACCTCAGGGCACTCAAAGCTAGTAAAGAATGGAATTGCAATGACTACCTTACGTTCAAGCCTCACAAATTCATGCCATCACTGCATAGCCGACAGTCTGATGTTACAAGTAAGTAGATTAGAAGCCGCAGGGTTTCCACAGGGGGTGATTTCAGCAACTTGCGAGAAGCTGGTGAGGGCAGTGCGAAAAGATTTCTTGAATAAAAAATTGGACAGAACCGGAAAAAAATTTGCTGTTATTCCGTATATGCACCGAACGGCTCATAATCTAAAAAAGGTGGCGGGCAGATTTGACGTGAATGTGGTGTTTTCTGCGCCACACAAGTTGGGGGGGCTTTGTCGCATGATAGGGAACCGCCATGACAATATATCAAGAATTAGCCCATTTCGTTGTTTGGTTTCCCATAGATCAAGGTGTGTAGAGTGCGCATGTTCAGTTGTGTATGAACTTCCTCTTTCATGTAAAAAAGTATATATAGGACAGACCGGCCGATGTATAAATATTCGACTTAGGGAGCATCTTCGTTCACTATCAGATTCAAACTATTCGCATCTAAAAGAGCACTGAAAAGCTTGCAAGCTGGAAAATAAAAAAGTATGCGGACCTTTAGTCGCGCACACACGTATTTTATTCCGCCATAGAGATAAGACGACAAGTGAGCTCATTGAGGCATATCATATTCGGAAAAGACGGGGTGAATGCGTCAGCCAGCCTTCCTTATTGATGGTCGATAAGGAGGTCTCATTTCTTGACAACACGTGATTTGTGCTTTGTTTTTTAGTGGCTTTGTTTTTTTGTTTCTGGCTGTCTCGTGTTTTTTCGGTTAATCACAGTGTTCTGAAATCGCGTTGTAAGGTTTTAATCTTGACTCATGATATAGTTCTTAGACTGTTGTTAGTCTGGGCATGTGCGCGAGTGACGTCAGGTCATGTGACTTTTTAACTATAAATGTCTGTTTTTTCTGAATAAAAAATAGTTGTGAGCCAGCGCTCGTCCGTGTGGTTTTCTTCATCTTTGTCTTCCGTCCCTTTTGCGCTGTTTTTTCCACCCAAAATGAGCTATAGACTAAGGTCTATAGCCGCCTCAATTTCCTTTTGTCTATAGACTGTCTATAGACTAAAGTCTATAATTGCTTCAATTTCCTTTTGTCTATAGACGGTCTATAGACTCCCTGTAGACTAAGGTCTATAGCTGCCTCAATTTCCTTTTTCTATAGACTGTCTATAGACTAAAGTCTATAACTGCTTCAGTTTCCTTTCGTCTATAGACGGTCTATAGACTCGCTATAGACTAAGGTCTATAGCTGCCTCAATTTTCTTTTGTCTATAGACTCTCTATAGACTAAAGTCTATAACTGCTTCAATTTCCTTTCGTCTATACACGGTCTGTAGACTAAGGTCTATAGCTGCCACAATATCCTTTCGTCTATAGACGGTCTATAGACTCTCTATAGATCAAGGTATAAAGCTGCTTCAATTTCCTTTTGTCTATAGACGGTCTATAGACTCTCTATAAACTACAGTCTACAACTACCTCAATTTCCTTTCGTGTATAGACTGTACACTATAGATAGTCTACTGCATATAGACCAGTCTATAACAATCGTAATTTTATCTAACAATGTTCGATACACTGACTTTCGACTAAGTCCAGAACAATGCCAATTCATTTTTGCACTGCATGTTGAGGGGACCTGCATCTAGTGACCGCAACTATGTCGGGAGTTCCCCACCTCCTTCGCTATTACGGAAATTAAAAAGTATTGCGTAAGGCCATTACAACACCCTCCTGTATATTGTTTTCAGGAGCGTTGACAAGCTCCTTTTCGTTATACCGTGACGTATATTGTCAATACAATTAGATATTAATGCTAACAAGTAAGCCGAGGAAAGGCAGCCGTTCTTGATGTAAGGGCGCCCGCATCGCAAACTGTACTACATCGAACAAATACGCTGTCCCTTAAAGGAATCGCTCTACACAATTCCATTCCATCTTTCGATCGTTACTGTCCAACGCGCTGAAATCAGACACATTTCATCAAAGGTTCTACATTTCTCTTTAAAACGTCCTGAAAATAAAGGGGAAAATACGGGTGTGAGAATTCAAGGAAGCGCCCATCCCTTAGAAACACTTTAGATTAATCTCAAACAGCCTGGTCCTCTGTGCGATTAACATCTGCCATTTCTACCTTTGCAGTTTGTATTCACGTGAATAAGTGCTGGGACGCAACAATCACAAAGCCAGTATTTTTTCGTTCCTACCCTTGCACCTGTTGCTTCGGAGCCGATGACACGCTGATGTGGCGCATATCAGTTTTCTAAACACGAACACACGCAAAAAAGACGTTATGCTATGCAACCTTATAATTATTATTTGAGAATTGTACCACATACTATTCGGTGGGAGATGCGGCGCGTATACCGACAAGAAGTTAGATTTCTGTTCTGTTTTCACGAAAGCAATAAGATTTTTAGAGGGTAAGCGAAGAATTTAAGCTTATAAACCAATTGCCTTCTGTGGTCTTGGATATCAGATCAAGCTGCACACGGCAAGAGTGCGAGCGATAAAGATACGACCGTGAAATGGGTTTCTGTTTCACGTTTTACCCATTTTACCGCGAGACGGCGGAAAATCATTCAGGCTGCAAACAACCCTGTGCGTGGCTGCATCAATGGCGTTGGCGTGTTTTGTGCGGATTACGTTTTCTTCAAAATCCAGCTTCATCGTCCGCATACGGTAAGTCTACACGTTTATATTTTATTCATTTGGTCTCCTAAACCACTCCAAGCAGAGCTGTTTGTGCAGAACAGATTATGTGCGGAGTTACAAACGTCCTAGCTTCGTTTCTAAGGCGGAAGCCATCGGGTTCTCGACTAATGCCGCTTATCTCTGTCCCGCTGTCTTTACTAACGCGCGGAAAGGCAGTCTGTGCGATGCCCTTGATGATAAGCCGCTCCTCGCGAGCTGTCTACTAGATTTTTCGTGTTTCAAGGTAGATGCGCGGCCAGAAATGTCGTTTAGCCTGTGAATGACGGCCGAAATCGAACTGTGTGTTTTTTAGCGCCTTTTGAGCTCAATTTACTTTGCACCTCCGAAAACGTACTTACATACAGTCTCGTTCAGTGGTGGATTACATTTATTTTCTTATCTTTGGGTTATCGCCTGTCTGGACCATGGAGTGCTGTTCTTTTTGAGGTGTGCATTGCTTGCTACGTATGGTTGCTCGCTCGGTGCACGTCGTGGACGCCGACGTTTCAACAAAGGTGTCTTGTGACGCTATAGACTGGAGCGCGAGACGTTTGTCAAAGTTGTATTCAAGCGGCGCTGGAGGAATGCTTGTAGTTTGATGGGTGAATAAAATTCTTTGCCGGCGCGAATGCCCGGCGTGCTCAAACACCGCGAAGAACGCACGAGCTCCATCCAGTCTCCCCTTCGTTGCACACGTATGGATTCGTCCGTGTCTGTCATCAGAGCCGTTGGCCGCCGCCGCTGGCTTGCGGGCACTTCATTTTGAAAGCTGGGTGAAGGTCGGCTCGACAAGAGGTGGCTTACATTTCGTTCCGAGTGGTTCGTTCATGAATCCCGCTCACGCGTGCACAGATTTCTAGAATACCATTTGCGCGAGAGGCAAAGTATGTGTTTCTGATTTCAGACTGCTACGTTACGAAAGCGCCGATGTGACTCGCCGCTTATTTGCGCCTAAAATTAAATTAAGCTCTCGTGTTATTATAGCTGCGCCTGTTGAAGGCGTTAATTGTTTCATTGAAATACTTCCTACTTTGAGCACGTTAAATGCTTTCGCTGATTTTTCTAGCAGCGTTGGGTTAGGCTGCCTCCATGCAAGAAACACACCTCTTTACTGCGCTGTTGGAGCTGCACTTGAAGGAAAAACTAAGTGAATTTCAGGCGGTATTTTATCGTGACAGTAATTTGCTGTCTCAACCTCTCGACTGCTTTTGAAACGGCGCAGCTGCAGCCTCTGTGTGCTGTATTAGTTTTCTGAATAATGAGAGCGACATGGAAGCGCTGCAACCAGCTTGTTTCTAAGAGCGCGCGCAGATGTACGAGTATGCTGTTCCGTCTTTGTGCTTCAAGTTATAGGCGCAAATCTGTGGTGAACCGGTTGCTTCTGCCTGCTGGTTTTGTATAGCTTGTGCCCGTTTGAGTATCGGCTTACGTACACTAGGCCAAATCTTTAACTGGCTTAGGTGTTGCATCGCTAAATGCACCTTGTAAAAAGGTGCCTTTTGGCTACACTGCTGGCATATTCATGTTGTAATGTGATGCGTGAGATGGCATTTCATAGTTTCTTTTTGTTAATATAATGTTTGAGTGGAGTACTTGCATGTTTAGATGAAAGTTATCAGAAATATTCATCGTCTGCCGCTACGAAGAGCCGAAAAAAGCGGAATACGCAGCAATGGTTATGGTGGCGCATTTGCACTAATCTGGGTAAACGACTTGTCCGCCATGAAAGAAGTGGTACTTTACCCAGAGGATGAGGCCATATGGACAAGATACATTGCTGCGTATGGCGCTGTTTCAGCTGTTCGTAGTGGCAGACGAATGTTTCTGATAACGTTGATCTAAACACGCAAGTACTGCACTCAAACATTATATGAACAAAAGGAACCACGAAATGACATTTCACTCGTTAAATTACAGCATGAATATGCCAGCAGTGTAACCGAAAGGCACCTTTTTTACAAGGTGCATTTAGTGATGCAACACCTGAGCCAGTTAAAAATTTGGCCGGGTGTACCAGGCTTAATTCACGCAGGGTATTCTGAAGCGCTTCTTCTATAGCGGTTATAAGAATAAATGCTGCAATATTCTCCTTTTTGGATCCCTCTGTAAGGTGCACTGAATCTGTATTTTATGGAGGTGGCATTCTTAACAGCCCCTTGCGAGTCAGTGCAGATATGTGGCAGAATTGTTCGAAGTGTTCTGTTACAAATAGTGTAAAAGGATTGCCATAAAGAGATCAGTATTCGCTGTAACAGTATTGCCATACAGAAATCAATATCAGTACTGGATTCAGAGTAGAGTGCACCAGGGATTAGGGGTCTTGTTACAATGTTTTATGACGACACTTAAAATCTGTACTGTATTTACTGAAATGATTGAGCCGACGTGATAGCTGAGTGGCTATCATGTTGGTATGGCGACCTGAAAGATGCAGGTTCGATTCCGGCCTAGGCGGTCGCATTTTAATAGAAGGAAAATGCTAAAGGCCTGTGTACTCTGCACAGGTGACCGAAATTATTCCCCAGCCTTTCACTTTAGCGTCTCGTAGCCTGTGTCGCCTTGGGTCTTTGAACCCCATAAAACCAAACCAAAAGATCAAGATTGCCTTTCTAGAATGGCATAGCCAGGATATGCCTTGCATTGTAAAGCCCATGTGTAGAGATGGCATGGGAATTTTTTTTTTCAGTTCCTCTGATATTATTTTTTTCCTTTGTGCTGTACAGGTGAACATGCCCGGATGATTTACTACAGACAACAGGCCACAAGAATGCTTCTGAGGAAACTAGCCGGACTGTTACTTTCAACTTTTATGTTACTGTGGTGCATTCTTATGGTGCATGTATTGCATATTCCCAGCCTGGATAGCTTGGAAATAAACTAAATTTGTAAGTATATTGATTGTTTCATGTGTGAACTCTGTCTGGTGACCTTTTTCAATGATTGTGGACAGTCTATAGGCAGTCTATAGATAATGGTCTACTAATAGTTTAGTAGACAGCGGTCTATGGACTGTCTATAGACAAAGGTCTATAGCACTGCCAGGCCACACACCTATGGAATGTCTATAGACAGTCTATAGACATATGTCTACTGGACCAGTGGACTTTTGTCTGTAGACTGTCTATAGACAGTAATCTACAGGAAGTCTATGGCCATAAGTCTATAGATCGTCTATAGTCCGTGTATAGACAAGTGTCTATAGACGGTCTACAGACAGCTCTATAGGAAATGCATGGCCATAAGTCTATAGATCGTCTATAGACTGTCTATAGACCAGTCTAAAGGATTTGTCTATAGACAGTCTATAGACTTCATAGACTAAAGTCTATAGACAGTCTATGGACTGTCTATAGAAATTTTTATAATGGTCGTCAGTCTTACGCACAAGAATGCGACAGTTGTTAGTCCACAGATGCTTCCAATCCATTTCCTTCTTGAGCAGCTTAGCCATAGCAAACAGTTTCTTGTTGTCAAATGTAAGGTGTTCATTCACAAATACTGCGGCAGGTGCAGTTACAGGGAAGCCAATTTGGTCCGTTGTGGGGCGAGCTTTACGTGCCTTGCTCAGGAATTCGTTTTTTTTTTGCCGACACACAAACCGAGCAATGATTGTTTTTCATTTTTGTTTCTGGTGGCTACACGGTGGACTATGTCAAAGTCAGCAGAGTCGACAGGACGCTCAATGGCATCACCAATGCTCTCCAACACTTTTTTAACATCCTCGCCTTTAGTCACAGGAACTCCCTTAATTTCAACATTGTTGATCCTTGAGTACTGTTCGAGTTCTGCAACCCTCTTGTGCAGGTTTTCATTTTCATCTGCCAACAGCTTGTTGGCAGCAATAAGCTCAGACTCATTTGCTTTCATTGCCTCAAATTCCTGATTGATAAATTCAACACTGCTCAGCAATGAAGCACTGTCGTCTCCATCAGGAGCTTACAGTTTCGAAAGAACTTCTACAGCGATCTCGGTCACCACTTCCTCAAGTTTTCCCTTGAGTAACAATTCTAATTCTTCAACTCTTTTTCCGAGTTCGACATTCGTCGGCATTGCAAACGGGTTTGACACGCAACAAAAAGTACAACCGCAGCTGGCAGCACTTGCGGCAAGAAAAAAGAGGCGAATAACAGAGAAAATTGAATTCAACTAACCTGTAAAGCAGTTCAAAGATTTAGCGAAGCTTGCAGAAAACGCAAATGCTGCCAGAAAGTGATCAAAAGCCGGAGACGGATCCTTATACAGCTGGGATTTATGTTGGGACAGGGGGCGTATTCATCGATGAAATGAAGCACTTGACGATATGGTTGCCCAGGCGTAGATGAGGGGCAGTCAATTCCAGGAAGCAGCTTGATATTGGACGCAGAATCTTCAGGGCCAACAGTGAAGCAAGTCAGTCGATACCAGCAAACCTACAAAGCAGTTCAAAAATTTATCGAAGCTTGCAGAAACCGCAAATGCTGCCAGAAAGTTACCCTGCTTTGGCCCTCCTTCCTTGAATGATAAGAAGTAGGTAGATATACTCGGGGACAGATTTCTGTGACTATGGAATAGAAGCTACGAGGGTGCGGTGCAAGGCTTTCAGACGCGAGCTCTTATCACGCACTCGCGAGGGAGAGAGACATGCGATGAAGCTGGAGGCGCGCCCTCGTAGCTTCCACGGCATAGCCACAGAAAACTTTACCCGAGTATCGTATGTGCTGCGAGCAGCATCGCTGCTTTGGAGTGCTTGTCATGCTAAGCGAGGGCGCAGGCTTACGTCAGACAGTTTACAATCGCAGCCGTGGAGCAGCTGCCAGCGCCAAAGGAAGCAGCGCCGTCGCTCGGCTACAGTCCCGCTCCGGCCGTTTCTCGGCTCGTAGCAAAAAACGCCTTGAGTATCCGTTGCCGGCAAGCTCGCGGAAGACCATTCTTGGCCCGTGTTGCTCATCATATTCATCAGCGCATACACGCGTGCACATGTAATCACGGACCGCACAATTGAGAATTGTGAGTGCTGGGATGGTTAAAATAAAAAAAATGCGGATAGCGGCCGGTTTGAGTAGGCTTCCGGTAGACTGTCAAGCTGAGACCGTTTGTAGATCAACGAGCCAGTACTTCCAGAAAGAGAAACAATGGTCCTACATTTCATCTGGGAGCTGAGTGTGCCGCTTTTCGGAATTCAGGCTATCCAAGGATCGCTGCGATTCCCGCTTTTGGGTGACGCAGAAGCGTACGTACGTAGCTATATCTATACGTCCGTACCGGCAGAAGATGTCAGGTTCCGGTTAAAATGTTCGAAATGCTTTTGCTTCCTGTGATTCCAGCACCAAGTAGGCTGCTTTGGCTGAAATGTAAGCCTCCAAGGCTTTACCGTGCGTCTGCCTGAAGAAGCTACCGCCTTACGAGAAGTATGTGTTGCCGAGGCTATACCGAAGTAGATCACAGAGTTTTCGAATGTCAAACGTTGTTCGGTTGAGAAAACTCTTACCTTTCTGCATGGCTTCTTCGCACAATGTGACAGCCAGGTCAACTGGTACACTGGTCAAGAGTGACGTTACATAAAAAGGCTCTAATTTCATCATTAGTGAGTGGAAAACCATTTAATTTTGCTACAAACGTGGTAGATTTCGAATTGTAACCTTGACATGGTCAGTGACCTTCAACTCGTTCAAACTTGATCTTAACAAATTTGCTTATCGCATCTACCTACCCGACTCTCTGCAATGCTCTGCTGCGCTTGCCTTCTTTTGGAATCAATGCCGTTGGCTAAAGTATCTTGGGCATGTGTTCACCTCATTACAAGCTCTATAATTTTGCATTTGTTTTTCTTGATTGTGAAAGGGATATAATTATCCCGTATTTATTCCTCAAACTGCGCTTGTCGCTCGCTTTATGCTACCCGTACCATTTTTGTTTCCTCCCCTCAAATTGCACTCATTTAATTTTTCAAGCCATTTTGCTACTCTCCAAGTCTGTGTCTACTGGGTGAGTTTTTCCACGATACAACTGTTCTATTGTGTCATGTTAAGGAATGCTGGTAAGCTGCTGTTGAAGGCCTCAGAGTATTTCCCAAATTCGCCCCATGTCAATATTTTCTTAGTACCTACCCATTTACTTTTCATGTACAAGTCCTTGTGGCGACTAAATATATCACATTTATGAAATTACTTGCCAAGACTAACAGAAAATCGCTCTAGATTGTCTGAAAACGTCTAATGGCTGTGGCACATAAAACAGGACCCCCCCAAAAAACTGTCGCCTTATTCCTTTTTAGTCAGTTCTCGCATAAGATGTATGAGACGAAAATTGCTGCCGGTTGACCTCGAGAAACCAAGAAAGGAGGCTTTCGACTGAAAGAAAAATATGAAGTGACCCTCTGAACAGTGCCTTGTTCTGTTACTATTTCGGCGAGAGTTTTGTGAATGTGAGTTAAGTGAGTTCAGTTCTACACAAAAACATAAAACGTCGAGAGCACGCACCAAATTGTTTCTTTCAGATGCTCAATCAGAATATAAGACGAAATATGTTGCCACATCACGCCTCAAGGAATAGCAAGAAACACTGACCTGCAGCATGAAAACAGATCTCTCGGTCCATTTATTGTCTACCAACCATAGGTTGACAACTATGCAGTTCCTCGGTAAACGTGTACTTGTGAACGGTTTTGTAGGAGCGCTAACGGAACAGCGCTGAGAAGTGCTCACTGACGTCAATAGGGGTGTGAGGGGAGAGCAGCCCAGAGCAGGTGGAGGGTTCAATGGGTTGCTTCCGCTATGATTCCTGGGGTTTCCCTCCCAACAGACGGAGACTTCTTGCTGATATAAGAAGTCTGTTTCTTCTCCTTTCAGTGAAGACTCACTACGTAGCATTGTTTCCCACACCGAAAAAGTTGACCAGGTGTTATGAAAGCGAAAGTAATCCCTGGGACCCAGGGGTTAATCTCGAGGGTTAATGGTTATGATTCATGAAGCCGCACTCTCAGATAGCAGCTCGCCATTTGCGAGACCTATGAGTTTGCGAATAGTCCTGTAGCATCAAGACTCTTGTCAACAGGGTTGCCGTTGGTGGCTACTTTGCGCCAAATTGGCTACTTTTCAACCCCGTCTGGCGATGAAAATTTCACGCTGGCTCCTAGGCTACTTTCTGGCTACTTTGAACTTCTATTTTGGCGCCTTTACTAGCCATATTTTTTTTGCAATTGCATATACAATAGCAAGCAAGAACAGAAAAGAACAATTATATCCAAGCTTTGATGTCCTCATTGCTGTCCTGGTCGCCTTGATGCGCGCGCGCGTCCACGAAGCATATATTCCTCCAACGAACTGGAGTCTCAAATACGCCAGGAGCAGAGAATTAGCGGTGCACTTGATCGCGCATCATGTTTGACTTTCTGGCACGCAGCGGCATCGCACAAGGACACTTGCGGCGAATGCCCTTTTCAACACCTCGCGCAAGGAGCACTGAAAATTTTGACCCTTCCAATTTCTAATGCCGATGCAGAGCGCGTGTTCTCTTGCGTGAACTTGACGAAAACAGAGATCCGTAACAAAATGAAGCTGGACTTGCTTATGGCGATTCTGCGAATCAAATTTGGGCTACGACTCCAAGAAAAAACAGCATCATCGTTTAACGTTCCTGCTGAGGGATTGAATAGAATGTGCCAAAATTACTCCGGCAAGAACACTATCTACTCTAGACAAACTACGCGGACTGAACTTTTATTTATTTGCAACGTATCTGATACTTGAAGGCCCAGCAACAGGCCCAAAATTCCGTGCTCTTTATTTACTCTGTGTTTTTGCGTTGATTCAAAATGATAATATTTATTGTTCACTAATAAAAGTTGCATATAATAATGGTTCTTTTCTACTTGGCTACAAATTTGGCGCCAAGATCAGGTGGCGGGGCTACTTTTGGCTACTTTTAGCTTCAGTTCTGGCTCTTTTTGAAAAATTCCCAACGGCAACCCTGCTTGTCAACAACCTCGTACGGCACTTCACTTTGATTGCTCACGTAATGCCTGCATGACGGAAATATAGCGCTGAAGCCCTATCGCGTTCTGTTGCATGAATTGTAGTGATCACCCCCCCCCCCCCCCCTCTATCCAGAAATTTTCCCATAATATTTCCCGCTGAAATTTGGGCACGAAGTTCCTTATAGTTAATGATCTTTGTGGTTCTATTGTATGGACAGTTTTTAGACTCCGGATCGTGGTGGTGGAACTGTGTTTCATTACTCTTAATATTTCGAGAATACATGTCTCCCGAATTTTTCGAATCATGTCTAATTTATCTGGGCCATATTGCTGGCGACATGCGCCTTTTTTCTCAGATGTCACCGTGTGGGGCTTCCTCAAGGTGCGGAAGTTTTATACAATGAGCACATCAGGAATGATACTCGAAACTGCCTCTACTCGAATGCCTAATTCACGAGCTACAACACCAACAGTCTTCAAAAACATGGCCTCCATATTACGGCGATCATCTTCAATTTATTAACTACCACTTTTAAACTTGTTGACTGAAAACATTACTTAGTGCTATAAAGTTTTATTAGGCCATGTTCAGCAACCATCCTTCTTGCATCTGGTTAGGTTTCCTTTGTTTATTTGTATGGAATTTAATTATGAAATAAAATTCGAAATGTTCTGCTTTTTTCTAGCCCACAGTTTAGTGCACTTGCATATCGCAGCTTCCAGTGCTCAGATCGGAGTGAACTGTATAATTTGCGTACCATACCGGGCCAGGCAATGTATCAAACAACTCGCGTTTTTGTATAAAGTGACATTCTAAAAATGCTTGCTTTGCATTAATAACGATTTGTACCTTGTCATTGCTGTAAATGTAGTTTTGCAGTTTTATGATATCCGTGTAATCTGTCCTGATTAGTTGCTTATTTCTTGTTTGTCATTCGTACAACTACAGGTTCAGTGGTTTTAGGTACCTTTGAGAAGGTCTTGTGCGCAATAAAAGCGCCCGTTTTCGCATACTCGGACACTCTTTGCTTGAGCTGAATATTCGCTTATTCCTAGCCATTTATTCGGGTATCTATTCACTTTCTTCGTTTCTTTTCAAAAAGTTCTTGGCTGGGTTCAGTTTTAATTGTCTAAACATTCCTTCTTTTCCTTAAACTTTTTATATGCTCAAATATTATCCGTATACCTTGACTATTCGTTTATTTATTTTAGACACTGCTAATTGTCACAATCAATCTTCGTATCCACCTCTGTCTGAAAACATTGTTTCGCTTCTCTCATCCTTTGTGCACTTTTGTTAACAAAGCAAATTTCACGTGTTTGTTTTTCTGCCTCTTTTCGTAGGAGAGTGGAAATCTGTCCACTAAGAAGGTTTTTCACGCTGATGTTTACTGAATTATCTGCATTGTGGTATGTAGCCAGCTCTACAGCCATGCGAGCACGCGGAGTAGTGCACTAGAGTGCAAGAAGGGGGAAGAGAAGGGTTGACACGCTAGCCGTCTGTCACAAAATTCAGAGCATTTTTGGGAAAAAAACACCCCAGCGCCGCGCAGAAATGATTTCGCCAGCGCGCGCCGTTAAAACAGGGGAGAAGGAAACCCAGGAGAGCACCTAGCTTTGTATGTGTTGCAGGCCTCTCCACCATCACTCGCCGGTGTGACGCCAAGAGGATTGCGTCAGCCCATGTCGCCGTTTTTTCTAGAATGTCGGAGAAGTTTCTACCCAATGCTGACGGAGAGGGCGTAGCCTTGAGTGTGCTGAGCGATGCCCTCTGCATCTGCACTCGCGCGTCAGCGGCGGTGCCGCACCAGCAAGATCTCGACGCTCCTCTAAACAAATCTCAGCGCCTGTAAAATGAAGATGCGAGCCCTGCGCGAGAAGGAGAAGGAGATTCCAAAGCCCATGTATGTGCTCATACTAGCGACTGTGAAATCCTCTGCATCGTCTCTTTGCTGCATAAAATTTGTTTTGTCTGGAAACCTTTGCTCCGACCCATTCTCTGGCTTGGGACCGGCGAAAGCTGGACACCAAACGACCCGCCCCTTTGCCATTTGGTAGCTGGTCTCGGGCTGAGCTTTCCCCGCTGAGTCGGGGGCAACTCCTATGTGACCGAGACTGGTACCCCCAAACGCTGTAAGGGTGCATGAAAACGCACGCTAAACTGCGCGAATTGGTGACACTGTCTCACCGGGTGCAGCTGACCCTAGTGACGCCACTGGAAATACTTGAAACAATATACTTGCTTGGAGAGGCTCCGA
Organism: Amblyomma mixtum; assembly: GCF_055824585.1. Classification (NCBI taxonomy): domain Eukaryota; kingdom Metazoa; phylum Arthropoda; class Arachnida; order Ixodida; family Ixodidae; genus Amblyomma; species Amblyomma mixtum. The sequence continues at coordinate 142,317,967 of NC_143013.1, read as the reverse complement.
ATAAAACACCGTCGTTACTGCCACCGTGCGATGTGGCGAAAGAAAACTTTAGAGTTCTCCAACTGGCCGGTTGGATTGTGGAGCGCGTGATCGGACACCAAAGAAACGAGTCAACACTGTCAACTGATCTACGTGTTTCATTTATCTTCCGCGAACATCGTGACAGTACTCTTTTCTCCGCACCGTAACCGCATACATCTTCTCTACTAATGCTCCTTGCTCTCCTAAAACATGAAAGTGTTCTCTGTTATAAAAGAAAGCCCTTCCAAAATGCAGATGTACTTCTAGAGTAAAATGGCAGTTTGGGCGAGTTGGTTAAGAATCTTGTACTAAAACAGCGCAAGGACACAGGACGAGAACGTAGAGAGAACGGAGCACCAAAATTCTTTGGGAAAGTGTTCAAGAAACTTGGCCAAGCATAGTTTCGAGTGTAAGTGCATCTTGTTTTTCGTTGACACCGAAGTCTTGTTCATACATAACGATCGAGCAGGAGGGAAGTAGCAGAGGCATTTCATATCTTGAGAAAAGGAAACAGATGTGTAAGCCGGCCTTCAGTAGCATTGTCGTCTAAGGAAATGAAGTTGCTAAACAGTGGTTAGCACTGATAATCACACGTGCAATTACGAGACATTTTATTACCCGACAAGTGTATTTTTGACAAAGCGCATGCGCGCGCTCTCTTGACACCCTGCCTTGAAAAGCGGCGTGTTTTTCCAATAAACGCAGTTGCAAGTTCAGCGCCGTGTGTGTCTTCTCTCCGTTCTCGTCCTGTGTCCTTGCGCTGTTTTATTACAAGGTACTTCTAGATTTACGGATTGCAGAGCACGCAATTGTTGCCATTCCCTTTATCACAGGTGCGTCCTAATTATCCATTTGTTTAGCTGCGAGCTGCGCAGGACGCTTGCATTCTCGTCACCAGCAATATGAAAAACCCTTTACGCAAATTGCAATGAAAGGTGAATCATTCGAATTGCCCGTCGTCGTAGCGCTCTCTGGTTTAACCAAAAAGTGCAACCCGCACGCGGCGCAGTTCCACGTCGGAATTACATAGCGGGCACAACATAACCTCAAATAAGAATGCTCCCTGTTTTCTTGCCTCTCGATAGCATTTTTGAAAATATGTAATCTTTTTTTCTTTCCGTTGTCATGCCCCCGTGGATTTCTAATAACGTTCCCTCATTCACGCCACTTCTTTTCTAAAAATCCCTCCCGCCTCACAGCGTTCCTTCCACCCCATAAACTGCGCTTCTATCTGCTACAGCGTTTACATGCTTTACCTGCGGTGTTTCTATTCTCGCGGCCGGAATTCGCGCGCAGGGCTTGCCTAAACTCTCTTTATTTGTTTCCAGACGCTATTGTGAGCCTATCTGTTTATGTCCCTTAGGGATTTTCTATAAGCTTGCAGTCTCCGTTTTATAGTAACGCGACCACTTCGTTGTGCTATATGCGGCTGTTCACTTTTCAGTCATATTCCTTTTTTTTTCACAAAATGTTTTTTTTTTTCGTCTGAACATAAAGCGGCGTCGAGGGAGATTTCCTCTTTGGAGATTTTCAGCCGTGGGCCGGCGCACGTATGCTTATCTCACCCAGCGCATTCCCCGTCGGCCGTTCAATCTCGCTGCCGCAGGGCTCCGCTGGCTTCGCCCCCGCTCTCCGGGTGAGAGTACTAGCCCAAGGAACAACGCCGGACTTTAGCCTTTACTCTTCGCTTTTTTCTTTGTTTACTTTCCTGCACCCCTCTTTCACAATCGTGCCCAAGGGAAGACTCCCCTCTCTCGCTGTCGGCTTTTGTTCGATCTTTGTGAATCAACTTTTTATTTCTACAACCCGGTCGCTCCTGTAAGCTCCCTGAGTCGTGTCTTTTTTAATAATTCTCCTCAGCTGCAGACTCATTTTGAGCCTCTTTTTACAATAGGGTTAACAAACCGCACTGGCTCTAGAATTTTCTCAGCTAATAATTCACTGCTTTCAAAATCGTACGCCATCTTGTAAAAAAAGCCTGCGTGTCGCCTTCATCCTAACGTTCGCGGCATCCGCACAACGCACTAAAACGTAATACGGGAAACAGGCCCCTCAGCTTCCATCTCGGGACATGTTTCGTGGGTCCAAACTTCAGCGCTCCTGGGCATACGGGTGTTCAGTTTATCATTACGCATAAAAATTACGCGTAATGAAGAGTGCCTCGTAAGAACACTGCTGCTCTCCCTGTGGTTTGTTCCGCAGACGACTAGAAACTATTGCTTTCTACAGGAGACAATTCCGTGAAAAATACTCGTCCAACTTGAATCAGTTCAAAATGCGCCGTCCTCACGAATTAAGTTTAGTTTAGTCTGTAATTGCGCGACTGAGGGCGATTATATAGAGTAGGCAGATGGGTTTCCTGAGAGCACAAAGTGAACAATAGAAGGGGAGGCCTCCGGGCGCTTGCCTGTTTCGACAAGAGGACTTCTTTTCCCCTGATCAAAGCGCTCATCACTGGCCACATTCAAACAGGAACTTCATCAATCCGAGGAAGAAACCCCAGTGTGGTTAAGGAGGGTGTGAAGTGGGAAAGATGTCAGGATGAGGAGCGGAAACTTAAATATCTTCTCTCGGCAGGATGGTTGCTAAAGAGGATCTTCTATCTAATACAAGTGATACCCTTTATAAACCCGGCCAATCAGGAAAGTGTTACCCAAACGAAGATGAGTCCTCTTGACAAAAGCTTGGCAGGGATCCTGAAGCTCCCCCTTCTTTGTGCACGTTTTGTGGCACGAATGAGTGCGTTCGGTTCTCGTAATTCAGGTTAGCTTGTACTCAAATATAACATAACCCGCAAAGTAAGCACATCTAAAAACATTACGATGTGTTCATTAATAATCGTACCCAGTCCCGGCAGCTCCACGAGTCTTTTAGTCAATCGAGTTTAGGTTTAATTTGCTTTTGTCGGCCTGCTCGAAATTCTCACTCCTACTTCTTATACACTTCTTTCTGGCTTTCCCTCTAGCAATATCGGTTTGTTAGCCCTCCTTGCTGCACTTCTTTCAATACCCAACAAAGTGGGCCAGTCTCCCTTCATGTTCCTGTGTGCTGTTTTCGAGCTGCAAGCCCTTTTTGTTGTGCACATTTTTGTTCCAAGCACCCCGTGCGTCTACGAACGATAAATAGTGCAAAGTAGCGGATAAAAAATGGAAGACGAAGGAGAAGGAACCCCACTTTGCCCATCAACGGCAATCATTTTCTCATCCAACGCTAATCAGCGACAGCGGTTATCGCGTACGTTCCCGTCAGAAGTGCTTGCAAGATGCCCCGGGTAAACGCGATTGACGCACAACAGCTGCATTCCGCGCGCGTTCTTCAAAAAAAAAAGAGGTAGAAACTTGGCACCGGTGAAATGAGGCTAAATTGGAAACATTAGTGCTTCTGGTGGGGCACCAGAAGCAAGCATAAGAAGCAGCAGCCAGAGTACGAAAACAAAAAGGCCACTTAGCTATCCGCCCGGCCGCATAAGAACAAACTTATTGCACGTACTATGGAAGAGAAAAGCTAAACATCTCGCCCAGAATAAATTGATTCATATCAGCAGAAGAAAGAACTAAGAATGTAAAATTGTCCAGACAAATTACTTCCGTGCAAGCTTTTTTTTTCATGGGGAGTGAAGAAAGAAGGGAATCTGCTTAGAGTATTGCACTCAGAGGGAGCCTTCACCCTTAGGCCAAAGTGTCCGAGGTTATTCTTTCCTCTTGGCGCACTTTACTAAGCATGGCTTTCGTATACCTGTCCGCTGTGGAAGCTAAATAACGCTTGTCTGTCCTGAGTAGTGTATAGAGTTCACATTGATTCAATATTTATAAGAGGCATTGGAACGCCGATTTTAAGGGCAAAAAATGATGCAACAAACGTTTGTACTTTACAGAAAAAGAATTCTAGAACAGAGTATGAACGAAAAATACCCGTTTTCTCCTCGAACCTATGCCTGACTTGGGGTATCCAATATTGATTGTTGAGTTTCTTTTTTATCAGCCTCAATCTGCTCCTCCGATTGCAAGCGAGCATCACTTTTACTAGAGCTCAAGTTCGTTTTTTTTTTGTTCCTCTGCAATGTCTAATATTTTGGAGGTGCAACGGGCTCTGTAAACAAAACTAACTTGAGCTCATGGATCGGTAGCTCTTGGATCAGCAACGTATGTCGCTCGGCTTAATTTGTTTCACTAGCTCTATCGCAGTCGTTTTTTTTTCAGTCATTCTCTCAGGTCTTTGCGGCGAAATCAGTGTTTGCCTCAGCTCTCGAGATCGTGTCCCAAGCGTACAAGAAAATAGCTATTTCGGAGACTGACGGGAGCTCAGGAAACAGTGGCCTCTGCTAGGGTCGATCTTCCGCCGCCGTAAGTTCATGTGACTGGTTTTTATTTAGGCAGGAGAGAGTGCTATATCCTATTGCAGAATATTAAAAAATATATATCTTGCAATTCACTTTAACGCTGTTCGCCAGTGCCTGTGCCAAATATTTTGATAGTTTGTCGTCTGGGCAGGAGGGCCAGGTTATTTATGGTCCCCGTACGTGGTTTAGATTTTACAGCACGAGAGATTGACGTACGCGCAGGAACCGTTGCCGGCTCCAACTACTGTAGATAGGAGCAACTACTGTAGATAGGAGGTTTTGATGAGCTTGATAGTAAAGCTCAGAGTTAGCAAACAAACCTGTGCGAAACATTATCTATGAAGCAGTCTTTCAAGGAGCAATATTTTTTTATGGATTTGGTACTAAACACTCCGGCAAGTACCAGCTCATGCCGAAGGCGCTCACTGAAACACACCTCTACAGAAATTGAGTGCTTAAAGATTTTGCGCTACGTTCCCGCCGTTCTACCATAAAATAGGTCATGGGAAAAGTGACAGCATACTCACCGGCCCTACTTGGAATCAGCTAGACTGCAGCTATTAGTACAGAGTCTTAGTGTTAGCGTTATGCACAGATCCGCAAGTACTGCATAAAAATTATCTTTTCAGAAGAGTTCAGTGACCACTTCTGTGACTGGTTCAGTGAGTGATGACGTTATCGATAATTATCGAAAACGGAGGCAACACACACGCAAGGTCAACGGGGCTGACCACTGGGCGAATTGTACTGATCCATCATAAACAAGCCGCCGCGGTGGCTCAGTGGTTATGGTGCTCGGCTGCCGACCCGAAAGACTCGTGATCTATCCCGGCCGCGGCGGTTGAATTTCTTTGGAGGAGAAATTCTAGAGGCCCGTGTACTGTGCGATGTCCGTGCACGTTGAAGAACCCCAGGTGGTCGAAATTTCCGGAGCCCTCCACTACGGCGTCCCTCATAGCCTTAGGCGCTATAGGACGTTAAACCCCATAAACCAACCAACCAACCATCTTAAACAAACCAAAAGACGCGACACAGAAAAGAGAACAAAAGAACTCCAAGCTCCATGACGGCAGGGGAATGTTGGTGCAATGTCACTGTGCGATGTCAGTACCCGTTAAAGAACCCCGGGTTGTCAAAAATTCCTGAGCTCTTCACTTCGGCGTCACTGATAGCCTGAATGCCTTTGGGACGTTACAGCCTCATAAACTATAAATCGATGAACACCGATAAAGCTCGTCAGGCGTATCAAAGGGGTCCTTTTTCTCCGCCAGTTATCGACTACTGAGGGGTCCGTTAGTACGTAACTGGCGCTGGTGAACGTTTACACAAGTAAGTGGCATAGAAAGGTATTTTCCTACCACGACAAAGTTGGCAGGAAACCATGGCGCAAACCGCTATGGTTTACGTCACCGTGAGCAGCAGGCAAAGCAGAGTGCCAAAAGAAACGAAAACGAAATGGATTGGTAACACCAAACTTCACATTTGCGCAGAGCCCGGCCTCAGCGCAGCCATTGACAACGACCTCCGTGGCCAGCGCACTATTCAAATTTTCGGAACGAGATTTCGCGAGCTCTGTCAAGTTGGTCGCCGCCGCTTCGGGTTGCCCTTTCACTGCGCTCATAAAGCTTTTTAGAATTTATGCTGTGGAGTATATATGTATTACGATTACAGAGTGCGAGTGCAGCCGCGAAGTTTATCGCCGAAAATGCAGCCGCAAAAATAACGATTATACATCTTGGATCCGACCATTTTGGTACTTTTAAACACCTCAGGTACATGCATCGCTGTTGTGTGAGCAGTGATCACGGTGGTTTTGCACGGCCAATAATAATCCCGAATTACGGATGATATCCTATAGCGCCGTCGGCTTGACGTCCCTGCAGAACTTCAAAACGCTATCACAGAGACGCATTCCACCGTGCTACCGCCCCATTCTACTGCTGCTGTGCCGAGACTGCGCTGAGAATGGCGGTGAGCAGCAACGTGACCTAGTAGGCAGGTAAGTTCTGATAGGCAGGGTGATAGCTGTCCGGAGTGCTCTCGGACAGGGCAGAGCGACTGAAAAGAACCAGTAGAAGGAAACAAAGCTGCTCCCTTTCGACCAGTCAAATACAATGCTGCTCTAGACGGGGTTCTGTAGTACACAGAAATGGCCATTCAATGCTGCCAACTGTTTCCACATGGCGGTCTCAGGCCTATGGTATACGACTCACTACGTGGCGTGCGTGCACTGTAACTATCAAGAATGGATGATTTCTCGACTATTGTGCAGCATTATTATCCACATAAAAGTAAGGTAACGTACTAAGGACGAGACAAGTGAGTCCATAGCAAGTCACTATTGATGTCAATATCGAGGAGACATCCAGAAACCGCGCATGATGGCAATTAACGTGTTGCCGAGGTCATCTACCTCCTTGTACTGCGTATACCTGGGAATATAACGCATACCTGGGAGCTGAAACTGAAACTCTCCGCCGATATTCTTTATCTTATGTGCCAAAGACAATCTGAATTGTAACAACGACTTGACAGGCTGGCACCTGCAGTCCGTTGGGCTCTTAGCGGATAATCAAATGGATATGTGACCTGTGCACGTCGGCATGCGGACTGTTATGCGATCTTTTATGTTATGTGAAGTATTTGGGCGAACTATATGCAAACTTAAGGATGTCATCTTTTAATCACTAAAATATAAAAGTTCTTCTGAAACAATCAGTATTCGACTTTAGCTCAATTGGTAGAGCGACTGCTCCGGTGAAGCGATGGTCCCGGGTTCGAACCCCGGACGAGCACGAATTTTACTTTAACTACGAAGTTTCTGAGAAAGCTGTATAGCTTTCCTTTGTAGCCGTATGGCTGCGCTCGGGTGGATGCCAACGTGTAATTACTCCCTTATTATAAATCTACTCCACCTTGAGGGATTCACCTAAAACATTTGATCAATATATACAGATGCATTAAAATACAAATTATGGATCGGAGTTACGTAACCTATAGAAGGACACAGGATAGGTTCACAGCAGGTACGCACCAGAAATTAAAAGAAATTACATAGAGCAGAAATAACCACAACAATAACATATAAACACAATAATAAGAATAATCATATGTTCATTTATTTAAGGTGCCCAGGAACGGCGAGATCCTTTGAGCGGCGAAACTATGGCAGAGAAAAAAAGGTACTACAGCACAAATGCAATATATACGCGTAGAATGAAATACACATAATGAAGAGGAGAGATTGAACATTTTAGTTACATTTTATAGGCAGGGAAAAATAAAAACAGGTTAACTGCAGAAACAAAGCAAATTTATCATAACAATACAGCAAGAAAATTAGGCAGTCAGGTCAGAAGCCAGGTCTGCACTTCTGCCTGGGGAGAATTGAGTAATTTTTGAAATATTGTTACGTGGCGGGCAGCCGAAAAATGAGACGTGATGATTTAGTGATGATTTAGTGATAGGGGGCAAAAGGCAAGAGATGATTTAATGGCTGCTGGCCTAGTGCGAGCCCGCGGTAGTGCCAGCTTCGTCTTCTTCGTAACATTACCCGGAGTCACCGAGCGATCGTCCCGATCGTAAATACAAGGTGACATCGAATACAGGATCCGCGATATGGTGATGGGCGAATGCCATGATAAGAAATGCGATAAGAAAGGGCAAATGCCATAATAGAATGCAGCAAACAAGCCACTTAAAGTTACGGAGCTGAGAATACACGAAAGACGAATGGCTATTTCAACACACGTCTGAGCTAAAGAATACACCCAAGTGTTTGACCGTTCAGAAAGGGATGACTGGAAAAGGTTTACAAAGCACACAATTTGTTATTGTTAGCTTCGAAACAGCACTGTAACAGTGCTTCCAAGAAACGTTTTTACAAGAAAGAGCTGACAGAAACCACTGAATATGCTGACCAACCACTCGAAAAGGAGAAACAAGTGTGGTTCGGAGCTTCCAGGTCCGTCTTCTACTATTTATCTCCGTCGCCGCAGCGTTGCGCCAGTTTAGAGAAAATCGCCAGCACTCGCTATCAGCGCGAAGATTAAAAAAAAACAATGATTTAACAAGTTAAAGATTACGTTCAGAAGGGCCGGTATGAATCCACTCATTCCAGAATTTGGTGCTTAGCTCTCATAAATTGGCTTTGCTCAGCTGACTTTCTAAACTTTTCATCAGCGTTAGCATGCGATGTAGGAAAAACACAGGCCGATGCTCACTGAATAATAACAGAAGTTACTTGCACTTGTAGCCTTGTAACATCTTGTTGCCTTTGTCAAATCGGCATCCGATAAGTTCTCTTGGCGCTTCAGAACATTACATATAGGTCCCAAACGCTACATATTCCATGAATCGTCACAAAAAGTAAAAGAGGTAAAATAGCAAAGATCTCAGCTCCCATCGACAGATCACTCTATGCATGTACACCAAGAAGGATTTGCATTGGCAGCAATTTCTCTTTACAAACTTGCGCAGTTTTATTTCAAAGCTGGACATTTGTTTCCTATATCATCACTTCACCAGCCAGCAAGATACTAGTCTCGACGAAAACGTGGCTAAACAGCTGTATTGCTGATAGTGGAGTCCTTGCAGACTTGCCTAACTTCTGTTTTTCGCAAAGATCGCCGAGATCGAAGGGGAGGAGGAGTACTCATTGCCGCCGCTTGGGATCTATTAAAACTTTAGTTTGGCCGGGTTGGTTCATGTTGAAAGAAAAAACTAGTAATGGTGCAAGAAACGGGGACACAGAAGGCACACAAAAGACTGGACTGACGCCATTTTGCTCATCTTGCTCAGCCATTCACCTTTGATCATATATAGAAATATTATCGGTTTTATGTCACGCTTCATTTAAATTAGTTGCGATCGGTGTCTGCTACAGGCCTCCTAACAGTCCAGACTTCCTTAGAAAACTTCATAACGCATTATATGAAATGAAAGCTAATCACCCTAACACCTGCACTCTCCTATTCGGAGATTTCACTCTTTCGATTATTGATTGACATAATCCAACCTCTATAGGTAATAAGGATGCTAATGAATTTCTAGACGTTTGCCGAAATTTTAGCCTCGTTTAAACTATATCCCAAACGACCCGTGTAACCGAAGACATAATATTAATGGACAGGCCTGAATGCTTTAATTCCATCGCTTATGTACCAGGCGTCACCGATCGCCACGTCATACATGCCGGCTTCACATTGAACCGTCTTTACGCGCAGCAACTAAACGAACTATCCGACTGTACGATAAACTAAACTATACACCAATAAAAATGCACTTCGCACACTTTTACCAGCATTTCAATCCAACCTTCATCAAAGACCCATTCGTGATAACTGATCATAGTTTAAAAGGAAAATCGAATATTTGGTCGACATGTTTATTCCGAACATAAATATGCGAACGATTCCTCAAAACTCATGATTTCCAAATACACTGAAGCGTCTTGAAAACGAAAAGAGTGTTTTCCGATCGGCCAAGTTGCTTTCTAGTCAGAACGCTAAGAACAAATATTACGCAGCCAAAAAAACAACGTATTTATCAAGTATTCGAGAAGCCAAAAGCACCTTTTTTATTCCGACCTGCTTATAATATTCTCAACTAACCCCCGTAGGTTCCGGCAAGTCATTAACCCCCGCAAACACGCACTGTTTCCCTCATCGATGCTTTGGGTGCGTCTGCGAAACCGAAGTTGCCAACATGCTCAACACAGCGCTTTTATCTGTTTAATTAGTAAATTTACTAATGAAACCTATCCGACATTTCCTCCAAACCCCTCCCCCCCCTCCACTTTATTCAAAATACTATGCGTAGTCCTACATTTTCTTCAGCACGAATTTCGTCACTAATAGAAAACATTACACTCTCATTCTCTGCTGGAATCGACAATATCAGCGCTAGAATACTGATTAATACCAAAGTTGTATGTTCATATCTGTTTTACTTGTTATTCGCAAAGTCACTCTTCACAGGTCAACTGCCCTTAAAGTGGAAAGATGGGAAGGCCGTTCCAGTCTTTTAAATCAGGTAACAAGAACTCGCCGCTTAATTACAGTGCAATCTCCCTAACTAGTATTCCCTGCAAAATCATGGAACATGTCTTCTATATCCACATCATGGCATTCCTTGATTCGAACAACGTCTTCCATCCTGCTCAGCACGGATTTCGGCGGCGTTACACCTGCGAGACCCAACTTGCTACATTCATTCGTGATCTGCATGTTAGCCTTATTCTAATCTACAGACTGACAAGGTATTTCTAGATTTTGCCAAAGCCTTTGATAAAGTACCCTATAAACGCCTGCTGATAAAACTTTCTAAGTTAAAATTACACCCCCCATATTTTGAACTGGTTTGAAGAGTTTTTGAATAATCGTTCGCAGTTTGTCTTCGATAACAATAAGAACTCTAACTAACTCTTAGTAAGGTCGGGCGTCCCACAGAAGTGTCTGCTTGGCCCACTACTGTTTCTCATATACATTGATCTGCCTTCAACCGCAACATCTAACATACACATGTTCGCTGACGACTTTGCATTTTATCGCGCTATTCTCATCCCGCCTGCCCAGTCTTCTCTCAAAAATTATCTTCATGCTGCTCAGGAGTGGTGTACTTATTGGCAAATGGAGATTAACCCACTAAATGTAATATTTTGTCCATTAGCCGTCGCCGTAATTCCTTAGTCTTCTCTTCCGTAATATTTGAAGTTCCTCTGCAACTAGTTCAGTCTTACAAGTATGTAAGCATAACAATTTAGAAATGTGTCTTGGAGCTTGCATGTTGCTAATCTGATGTCGTCCGCAAACAAAGAGGTTAAGTTTTCTAAAGCGCCATTTTCACCATGGTATCCAAAACGTCAAGTTATTCGCTTAGAAATCATTCGTCCGGTCCAAACTAGAATTTGCGTCGCTCATTTAGAATCCTCATCAAGCATATCTCATCAATATTCTCGAATCTGTTTAAACTCGCACTGCTCGTTTCATTCATTCATCGTACACTTATGATATCAGCGTTTCCTCCTTAAAAACAGCATCCGGATTATCACCCTTATCGCCCCTCCGTCGCATTGCCAGCCCGTCTTTATTTCACAAATTCGTCCACAGCCTTATGCACATCGCACCTCATGCTCTCCCTCCAGCACGCGTATCTCATCTCACCAGCCATCACCTACAAGTTGCCCGTACACGCTCACGCGCCGTCACTTTTTATAATTTCTTTTTTCCTCGTGCAGCCCCAGCCTAGAACACTTTTACAAACAATGTTGTCATCATTACTTGCCAAAGTCTTTTCGCTGATAATGTAAAAACTTTCCTGTTATTGTGAATTTGTGCTTTTAATTCTTGCTACCCCTTATGTAACACCCCTTTTTGGTAGCCTTTAAGGTAATAAAATGAAGTCATCATCATTATAATCATTTATTGTTCCTTAAGAGCCCTGGGTTGGGCATTACATAAGGGGGGGGGGGTAACGAGTGAATTATGTACGTGCTCATCTACTTATACATCGAAATCAAAAGCAGAGAGGAAAGGTAACGTTATACATTTTTATAAAACCATGGGTAATGAGAGGACAATACGAAAAAAAAGACGAAAAGAACACCCATGCGATTCATTTCTGCATATGTTTACAAGACATTCAATACAGTTTTATACAGAAATACAGGAGGAGAAAGAACATAAACAGATTCACAACAGCGCTACGGAACAAGGACACAAGGAACACGAAAAACACAGGACGGGCGCTGACTACCAACTCTTTATTGCGTGAAAAACCAGCACAGATTTATACTATTTCCTGGACCACGTGATGCACTGTCAGCCACGGGACACAGCGAAGGAACGCTTTACACGTTTGGGGAGTCATCACACAGCTCGACAGAACTCATAAAACGTGCATGTACTATCAAAAAATATAGCATTACCAAGCTAATGATAAAGGGACTAACAGATACAAAGATGTGCATGGACCAGCTACAGCCAATGACAACTGCAGCTCAGATAGGCAAGAAAATGAGTACTTCAAAGCAAAGCGGAATCTTTGGGCTACGTAAAAAACATTCAAGAGAGCGAGAAGGCGTAAAAACATGAGAAAAGCATGAGCAAAATGGCGATGAAAAAAGTAAAAGTTGCTAGGCAATAGGCACAGTCAGCAGGCTAAAAGCGAAAACAAGAAACCGACACCAACAAATAACACGGTAAAAGTAACAATCGTTAAAAAGGGAAACTAAAAGAAAGAACAAAAACATGAACCACCACCGGCCAAGCAATGAAGACGGTAAAACAACTAAAAGTCTTTAAAAGACAGAGGAGCAAAGTTCCGCATAAGGTCAACAAACAAAACAACGCAAAATGAAACACTATAAGGTGAGATGCAGGAAAAACCGTTTGTCAGGGTGTCTAGCAGTTAAAACGCAAGAATCGCGTCCGTTCAAGAAAGGACCTTTCTTTCTCCTGTAAACAGACAGATGAGCTGCTGATGCACTCGTCCCCAGCCTTTTCAATCAAAAAACCTTCAATAATCTCCCTTTCTACTCTACTCCTTGCGGTCGCCAGAAACTTGGTGTCTGAAAACATAGGTCGACAATCGTGACGGGGTTGGTTACAGTGTAGTGCCATGTGGCTCCCAGACTTGTTTTTTACATTCAGGAAGTGTTCGCTTGCTCTGTCATTGAAGCAGCGTCCGGTCTGGCCGATGTATACTTTTCCACAAGTGAGGGGAATCTGGTAGACAACTGCGGATCGACATTCGGTGTACTGACGGGAATGTTTTACTGAGCAGGTCGCCCGCTTCTTCCGGTTTACCATCGGACACACTCTTGCCAACTTACATGGGGCAGAAAACACAACGTTCACATCGTACCATCGTACCTTATTACCATCGTAATAAGCTATCGCACAATGTTAAGAAGGTTGCAGCCAGGTACGATGTGAACGTTGTGTTTTCTGCCCCATGTAAGTTGGCAAGAGTGTGTCCGATGGTAAACCGGAAGAAGCGGGCGACCTGCTCAGTAAAACATTCCCGTCAGTACACCGAATGTCGATCCGCAGTTGTCTACCAGATTCCCCTCACTTGTGGAAAAGTATACATCGGCCAGACCGGACGCTGCTTCAATGACAGAGCAAGCGAACACTTCCTGAATGTAAAAAACAAGTCTGGGAGCCACATGGCACTACACTGTAACCAACCCCGTCACGATTGTCGACCTATGTTTTCAGACACCAAGTTTCTGGCGACCGCAAGGAGTAGAGTAGAAAGGGAGATTATTGAAGGTTTTTTGATTGAAAAGGCTGGGGACGAGTGCATCAGCAGCTCATCTGTCTGTTTACAGGAGAAAGAAAGGTCCTTTCTTGAACGGACGCGATTCTTGCGTTTTAACTGCTAGACACCCTGACAAACGGTTTTTCCTGCATCTCACCTTATAGTGTTTCATTTTGCGTTGTTTTGTTTGTTGACCTTATGCGGAACTTTGCTCCTCTGTCTTTTAAAGACTTTTAGTTGTTTTACCGTCTTCATTGCTTGGCCGGTGGTGGTTCATGTTTTTGTTCTTTCTTTTAGTTTCCCTTTTTAACGATTGTTACTTTTACCGTGTTATTTGTTGGTGTCGGTTTCTTGTTTTCGCTTTTAGCCTGCTGACTGTGCCTATTGCCTAGCAACTTTTACTTTTTTCATCGCCATTTTGCTCATGCTTTTCTCATGTTTTTACGCCTTCTCGCTCTCTTGAATGTTTTTTACGTAGCCCAAAGATTCCGCTTTGCTTTGAAGTACTCATTTTCTTGCCTATCTGAGCTGCAGTTGTCATTGGCTGTAGCTGGTCCATGCACATCTTTGTATCTGTTAGTCCCTTTATCATTAGCTTGGTAATGCTATATTTTTTGATAGTACATGCACGTTTTATGAGTTCTGTCGAGCTGTGTGATGACTCCCCAAACGTGTGAAGCGTTCCTTCGCTGTGTCCCGTGGCTGACAGTGCATCACGTGGTCCAGGAAATAGTATAAATCTGTGCTGGTTTTTCACGCAATAAAGAGTTGGTAGTCAGCGCCCGTCCTGTGTTTTTCGTGTTCCTTGTGTCCTTGTTCCGTAGCGCTGTTGTGAATCTGTTTATTAAGCATGAACCAACTAGCCCACACCAGAATCCTCTTAGAAAGAACATACAAGGCAAAGCAGAAAATATTACATGTACATGGGCTTAGCAAAGAGCTACAAAGGAAAATTCGCCATTTGATATATGATTCAAGCAGGAAATGTTTACTGATAATGAGATTATAATTATATTATATTAGAAGCAGATATTAGCTTCCTGACTCACTGCCTGTCTCGACGCGCGCGCTCTCTCGCTCTCTCCTTACGGCCTGAGCAAGCGCCGAGAGGACAAAGCATTTTTCTCTGCGGTGCCCCACCGCTGATCTCCGCGAGAGGGCGCTGCGAGCCGACCCTTCCTGCGGCAGCGCGGGAGGCGATTTTGCGCATTGGCAGCGCACGGGCTCATTTTTTCACGTGTTTGACGGTGTTGGTTTTGTCGCTCTGTTTGGCTCGTGAACGAAAGGCCTGCCATGTGCCTCATGCTTCGGGCGTCTTGCTGACAAGGACATGTTTCTCAGCAAGTTTTCTGCAACGGACTTTTCATGAATATTCGTCTCAGAATCTTGTGTTGTGAAGCTGCGCATTTCATTTTGTGGCTATGGAGTACAGTTGTGTCGCTTTGCTTAAACGCGCAAACGAAAGATTTTCCACGTGAAGTCATCTTGGCGGCTCCCTCATGCTCCGCGCGCCTTGCTTACTTGCTTGTGACGGCGAACAGCACTAGCAGTACTCTGTACAAACGTCTGCGTACTCAAGAGAATGGTGAACTTCACTATCCAAAGCCGGTGTTTCTAGCTCTCCTGGAAACGATTGCAGCGTTTTTTGAAAAGGCGGTCAAGTATCTTCCATGATCGATATTCTGGAAGCCTTGCAACTATTCATTGAACCACATCTAGAAGATTCACCCCTTCTATGCTGCTCGGAAGGTGTGGATAGAAGTCACACCAAACGCTCAGCACATCTGATTTCTGAGGAGCGTCTGCGAATTATCTCAACTGCACAAAGAAATCGACAAACCAAATTTACCCGTTTTGCTTCCTCCACAAGCCAACGCGAAAGCATATTTCAGTCTGGACAACATTCGGAACTGTGAGTCGCACGACAGTGTTGTTTAGGTCAATATACAAGCAGCTCCTGTTATTGTTTTAAGTGCAGTTTAAGTATGTGAAACGATGTCGGAGTTTCAAAAAGCAAAGGATCTTTCTGATCTGGTGCGTTTCGCGCAGTGAGAACAGATGGCACAGATACATTTGAACGTTTTCAAGGGGCAAGTGGTATTGTTTTCTTCATCGCAAATGATACACCCTTACCCACTAATACTATGCACAATCACTACATGCCAACTTCAATGTTTTGAGATCCACCTACTAGTCCCCAGCTTTGAGTGCCGATAGCGGTGGCTGCGTAAGATATGGTCGTCAGTTTCTTGTTCAGTGCTCGGAGCAGCCGTTGGCCAACGTGTGCAAAGTATCCGAACCAGTGCGCGCCGAGGCTACCTCGAGGGTACATTTCAGTGGAACCCTTCAAGTTGAGAGGGTTAGCTCGCAGCGCCCCCGGAGAGTTGCGGTGATAGGTAGGAACTGGCCCTCATGCACAGGCCGTAAGAGTAAGTGAGCGCGCGCGTCGAGACCGGCCGTGCCTGAATTCAGAGTTGTCTCTCGTTCAAGGACTATTGGTTCAGGAATCGAGTTCCGTTCATCAAGTGGCAAGGGTAAGAACGACTTATTGAATGCGTTTGTCGAACCTGTTATGAAACTTTAGTAGCACCAAATGAGACTTTAGTAGTAAATTGTGGCGCCGCGGTGGCTCATGGTTAAGGAGCTCGGCTGCTGACCGGAAAGACGAGGGTTCGATCCCGGCAGCGGCGGTCGAATTACGATGGAGGCAAAATTCTAGAGGCCCGTGTACTGTGCGGTGTCAGTGGACCTTCAAGAACCCCAGGTGGTCGAAATTCCTGGAGCACTTTACTACGGCGTCCCTCATAGCCTGAGTCACTTTGGGACGTTAAACCCCCCATAAACCAAATTTGCAGGATATCGTCGGTTAAACTCTAAGTACTAGATGCACGTTCACGACGCAGGCAGGTCAGGATTATCTACGCTTGAACGGGGAATGCATCAAAAGATGGGCTGTTTTATGAAGAGAGTGCAGCCCAGTTCCATACTTGTCATATATAACGATATCTTCCAATGAAACAGCAGGGTATCAATATTGTTTAGAGGCCTAAATTTCGCGGGAAAACTGCCACTGCTTCATCAGATTTCGTAGTGCAAGAAGACACTGTTAAGAGGGCGCTCAGGCCCAATGCGGTCTCGGCAGTGTTTTTATGGCCAGCATAATTCCAGAGTGTGTCCTTCATGTCGCCTTCCATCCGCATCAAATGGCGAAATTCCTTCCGCCGTGTGGCGCACGAGCTGGTCGCATCTCCTTTGCGGTGTGAGACAGGACTGTTCCGCTAGTCCAAACCGCAGATTTGGCCACGAAGAAGAACACACCCAGGAACAGCCAGCAGGCAAAGGTGTTGATTGGCGAACTCCCCAAACCGATGGCCTCCCCGAGAGCATGGGTGGGGCAAGCGTGCGAAGAAAACGGAGGGGCGTTAGCTTGAAAACTGCAGTTTCTAATATTGTCCAGGCCCATCCGTCGGCACCGCCGCCGCTTTGTCTTCACTCTTGCAACACGCGAACTCATGGGAATGGAAGAGAAGGGGCGCTTGTCTCGTCCGCCAAATCCGCCGCCAGAAGCAGTGGGATAGTGCAGTAAAGGTGGGCCACAAAAGACAGAGCGCCTCCGGCGGCCGAGGGAAAATGGAATTCCCAGAACCTTTAGCTACGAATTTCAGTATTGTGCTACTAGAGTTTACACTTCTCCATGTGCACTGTCTTGACCCTATACGTTCACAACGGGGGCAAAAGGCAATTTGTTCACTTAAATAAATTTCTACGCTACGTTGGTTTATTGTACTTTTAATGTAAAGTTCACAGCGCGAATGAGAGAACAACACATTGAGTCTTTATGTGCCTTTTTTCATTTCCGCTGCGAATGCTACCTCTGAAACATCAGATTCTACCTCCACCAAGGTGTTACGGGGTAGTTCCGCTTGGGTTTGCAGAGAGCGGACACGGAAGACAGGGCCTTCAAACCACAGGCGTTTACTGCAGGCACCAGCCGACACTGCACGACCGTCGTCGTCTTCGCAAACTCACGAGCTTCTTCTTCTTCCTTCCTTATGCGCATATCAGGGGATGCACCGCGTAATGTAACACTATCATGTGAGCTGGATTGCATTGCATTTTTCTTTGACACTCCAAAAAAGCGCGCGCGCATACCGAACTGCAGCTGTCGATCCAGGACAGTTAAGCGGGCTGCAACAATAAAGCGAAGAGCTTCCCGCTATTTTTATACATTGGGGAGCAATCACGGAGGCGGCGATTAGATAGAGGGCGACCATTCGCCGGCTCCGCGTCCTCCATTTGCTTCCTGCGCGCCTTCCGCTTTCCAAGCAAGCCTAACAGAAAATCAATAGAGCAAACTAGGGTCCTTATCCGTACCAGCGTGTCGGCCTAGATCCGCCGCGTCACGAACGCGCCCTTTCTTGCGCTTTTTTTCTTTTGTGGTTGCTCCAGCTGTGTCCAATCTTTCGAACATCCTCTCTGTCCTGACGAGCTTGCCTTCCGTACGGGACTCCGCCTGTTTCAGGTTGGTGTGCACCAGAAGACATCAGTTCGCCTACTTACAACCCGCATATAGCAAATGCACATTGGGGAGAGTTGAAGTGGCAACCTGAGTATTGTGATCCGGCCCAAATAATCAAGTTATGAGTTCATGAACCATGGAAAAGAATTCACCAGCACTGAGTGCGCCGACTGCATGAAAAAGCCCTCTCCCATATTTCTCCGATTAACGCCGTTCTTGGCCAGCTGCGGCCAACTTATCACCGCAAACTTATTAATCTTATCCGCCTGCCCACTTAACTTTCTGCCGTCATCCGCTCGCCTTCTCTTGTAGTAGAGTCCGTTACCCTTAACGAACATCTGTTATATTGCGTTCGGATTCCTTACACGAAAAGATTACGGAAAGATTTACGAAAACGTTTTTGCTTTGTTCACATTAGACCAGTTAAAAGGTATGAAAAGAAATATCATCGTTGCGCGGGAGGTTGAACTAAATTTTAGAAACAAGTATTCTCTTTGGCTACAGACGATATGCACTGGCGCACAGCCTTGCCGCGGAAATCCACTGCGGTGCCTGCGACCGCCATGCTTCGGGTGCACGGAGGAGACGAACTCCTGACCCGCAAGCATGTTTTCTACAGGCGTTGCAAAAAGAGTGCCGCTTTGCATGCGTGGTAGATTCGATCGGTAGTCGTCGGGTGTGATAGTTGCAAGGAACAATGTCGCAAACGAACAGCAGTTCAGGTGGGCAGATGGGCTGGCTAGTGCTGCTCGAGCCGGTCGAGAAACCGTATGTCCAACATACTCGGTCAAAAAGTTTTGAAAATTCGCAAATTTTAAGACACTGGTAAGAAATAGTGAAGGTAATGGTTCATTCTTTAGATGTCTATAAAATTCTCCCTTTTAAAGTGTTTGCGTCGATTGCATGGGAGAGTTAAGGCTGCCATTGAAAACCAATGGGGAACACTTTTAACGACAGAAAAACGTTAATAGAAAAAATTATACATAAGACTGCCGTCGGGTGATCTACGGATATATTGATTGTTACAATAAAATCTTACAACATATGAAAAAAATGGTGTTCATATAGAGTTTACCACTCAAAAAGGCTTTTGTGTTCAATTTCTGGGTATGGGGCATAGCAACGCAGGGTTATTGCGGGTAAATTTCCTCTTGATTCCGGAATCGAAGCTCGTATAGTGGCCAGTGACAGCAGCGCTTCCATGAAACCGGACAGCCACTTACAGCACAAGCACACTGGTGGGCCGGGAAAATATCGGTGACCTGGCCCCTCGCTGCTGCGTCTGCGGTGCATGGTCACACCGTGTGCATTTCAGTGAAAAGGCGGCGATACTGTTTTGTGTGGAAGTCATCTGCACACAACGCATCTGCACACAACGTCATCTGCACACAACGCATGAGCAGACTTGGGAATCCTAGTTACAGCATTGGAGCAGTTTTATTAACCGAAGGTGGTCAGACATTGACAGTGGTCGCTCATAATAATGCAACAAACTACGGTAGGTGGCTGCTCAGTTTTGTAGTGTGCGCTATGTTCACTAATCTCGACGCGAGAGTAGATCTTAGCTGACAAAGGAAATCTGAGGGTCGCGATTCCCGATGCAGTGCGAAGCCTCCATCGAAATACTACCTTTCAAGCAAGTAACCCCTACCACTACCAGCCTAATTACCACAACAACACTACAAACAGTAGCCCAACAGAATGCTTAAACGCGGCCAGAAGGGGTTCCACCGAGTCGCCAGGTTTTACTAATGTTTTACCAGGTTTTACCAGCCAGGTTTTACCGAGTCGCTAAGGTGAGCAAAAGTGTCTGTGTGCAGAGCGCCGTTCTGCGGTGGTATCTGCAATACTTGAGGTGGACAAATATGAGTGCTTTCGTACTTTTTTGACTCCATCAACTAGATGATTTTGGTTCAGATACCAAACTATGTTTGCATTCTGAAGAATGGGCCTTATTAGTGTTTCGTACGCAGTACATTTTCATCTAAAGGTGCGCATACCAGCATTCTTTTTGGGATGCCGATATGTTTCAATGCTTTAATATGACTGCCCCATCTTAAAGCAAAGCCTAAATATGTAGATCGGTCAAGCCAGTTTGTGCGAGTACCCAGTAATTAGCAGCTGAAATTAAGTGGTAATATTTATCACTTCCGGTGGATCATGACTCCGCAGTATTAACTACCATACACGATTTATTGCACCAAGTAACAATGTTCTCAAGGGACCTTTGAGCTTTATACGGTCCTTTTTTTGACCGTGTGTGAAGCACACAATCAACTTAAAAAAGCTGTAATCTGAGCGCTGGCTCCTCGAAGCGAGAAATGTCATTGAAGTGCGTAGTTGTGATTGCGTAGTTTTACCCTAATGAGAGAGTGCGCAACAACACTGAGGAACCTAAACACTTTCAGTTTAAGGAGTATCGCATCACTGATGAACTAAAAAATTACAGAAAAAAAATAAAAGTACCTAGTTAAACGACATATTGAAAGACCGCACGCTTAGTTAAATACGAATGCTTATTAGGTGAATAGTCCCTAAAATATTTTCTGTGACGATCTCTGTTCGGAACGTGGTGAAAATAGTTGAAGAGTTTTATGTACCCATTGTTTTATAACGAAACGGAACAAATATTACTGTTATGTGCCTGTGTTAAATAAGAAAATTAGAAATTGTTAGGATTAAAACAAATCTTGTTGAGGGTTCTAATGGCGGACTGCACATTCTTCGTAGGGGCGATGCGTGATTGGAAATTTAGCGTGTTTTTCCAAGTCGACGCTACCTACAATGTGGTCAACAAGGGTTGCTTTAATGAGATGCGAGGAAAAAAACATAGGGTGAGGCACACCCCTTTCGCGTAGAAAAGATATGAAGTTTGATTGACCTGCATTACTGCAAAAGACTCCTATAGGACTCGGAAACAACTATGAAAGTCTGATTGCGCAAGGTGTAATTCTTTGTCGAGGTGCTTATCTGCACACAATTGAAACTGAAATTGCGGCGTTTTGGAAGTCACTAATATTTATAGAAACTCTTAACTACCAAGTGTCGTCTGAGCTGCAGTAACGATGCAGTTCATATTAGGTCGTAAAGAAAACAGTGGTACCCTGCTATTGGAAAGGTTTTCTTATGCAAACAATTGACAATAGGTCATCGAGTATATTACCGCTAAAAGTATCAAAAACCTATTAGATTTTAATGCATAGCGCAGCTGATGCTTCCCCTATTGATCAGTATTTCAACTTAATGCGTTGTTACAATTAGCACCCGCCAAATTAGTAGTTGTGGTGATTGAAATGCGCATGTGTGAAAAAACGTGGGCCTGCAAGGCATCGTAAGTACCTCATTCCATTCCAAAGGCCTCATTACTTCTGCGAAAAAGAAAACGTCATTCGTGCATAGTCACTAGGGATCGCCTTTCAATAATTTCAGCAACGAGAAAAACCCGGACGGTGATTCAGAGCAACGCTAACATCTGAGCGTTAGCGTCGCTGTGGCAGCAAATCCTGTTTCAAAGAAATGTTCGAGTTTGGAGGTAATGTTTATTTTAAAGTATCGATGGCGGCCTGTCACGAAATTCGGCGCTTTTGTGAAACAAAAAAAGCAGCGCCGCGCGGACGCGGCCTCGCTACGCGTGGCATTAGAACAGGGGTTTTTTTCTCGAGAAGGAAACCCGGAGAGCGCCTAGCCTGATGTGTAGTGGCCTCCTCTCCACCATTGCTCGCCGGCGCGTCGCCAAGCGAATTACGTCAGTGCATGTCGTCGATTTTTCTACAATGTCGGAGTAGTTTCTACTCAATGCTGACGGAGAGGGCGTTGGCTTGAGTGTGCTAAGTGATGGCTCTCCCTCTTCACTCGCGAGCCAGCGGCGGCGACACACAAGAAAGATATCGAAGCATCTCGAAGCCAGTCTCCGCGCCTGACCAATGAAGACGCGCGACCGGCGCACGAAGGCGAAGGAAACAGCACAGATGATACTTTCTGTATGTGCGCGCCTACCTTGGTGCGAAGAACGAGAAGACACGGAGCGCGCCTATATATGAAGGGCGTTGACCGCTGTCAGCCGAGGCCGCCATTCAAGCTTCAGAGAAGCGCCCCCGGTCGACTCCCGGAACAACACCACTTGCCCAGCTACGGACCAACGAGGCAGCGTGCGCCAACCTGCGGGACTGGTCCGTCGTGAGCCTCTGGTTGTCGGACTGTCGTATTGTCAGGTAAATAAACTGTGTTTTGTTTGTTTGCCTCACTCTTGTGTCATTACACTTTACGTGCAATAATTAATTTGCATTGTAATCTCTATCGAGTGTAAAATTGCACGAGTTGCATCGCTTTCTTAAATACTTTCTTTGTGCTCGTACGAGTAATTGTGAAATACCTCTGTATCATCTCTCGGCTGTATAAACTGTTTTTTTTTTTGTGAACCTTTGGCTCCACCCCATTCTCTGGCTTGCGACCGGTGAAAGCTGAGCATCACACGACCAATCCCCTTGTCACTTGGTAGCTGGTTTCTGGCTGAGCTTGGCACGCGGAGTCGAGGGCATCTCCTTTGAAACCGAGGAGGCTACCCTCACGCGCTCTAAGGGTGTCTGGGAACGCACGCATAAGTGCGCGAAGTGGTCACACGCCCCATGCTAACTTAAGTCTATTGTTCTGCGCAGAATGTCCTTAACTGGATGAGGTCTTAACCCTGCGGTCATCGCAGCCTGCAAGTCAAGGATGCTGTCATACTGTGTCCCTAATGACCCTAGTCGGAATTCCGGCAATAACGGTTCATTTGCTAGAAGACCAGCTGAGGGCTCCCACACAAGTCTGCACTGATCAGACACAAGGAGTATGACGTTTCCGAAAGAAACAAGGAGCCGGCCACCAAAAGCATAGAATTTCTTCCGCAGCGCATTCGAATGAACCATCCAGTGAAAAATATAAATAGGTCTTTTATGTTTTTCTAAAGACGTGTACCCTTGTCTCTTCTCGCCTTTTCTATATGCGCCGATGGCGCCTCCTTCGCGGGGACCTTCTTATCCAGCAGGCCCTTCATCGACATCTTTGCCGCATATGATTATTTCTCACAGGAGAGGCAAGGGGCCTACCGGAGCTTTGAGACGCGCGGCTATAATGCCAAGTTCTTTGACTCCCCAACCCGCAGGCATTGTCCTTTGATGACGGCGCGATGAGGTGTCCTTGAGTTGTTTTCAGTGCCCTCGTGGAAGTGTCCGTGTAATTGTGTACTAGCTAAGTAGTTAGTCTTGAAAAGCAGCAATCGCGAAGAACGAAGTTTGGGGCAAGTGCAGACAGACAAGTAATTATGAGGGAGCGCTGGTTTTCATGTGGCTTCCGAAATAGCATCTTAACTGCAGACATTTTGTTAATTCTCACCACATGTGATCAGCATGATACTGTGTAGTTTGGTTTATGGGGTTTAACGTCCAAAAGCGACTCAGTTTATGGGAGACTCGATACTGTGCACTGATAAAAATGTTAAACTTTGTATTTCTTTTCTTAACTACGAATTAAAAATCTATCCAGCGCATCTATCTCGTCTTACTTGCACTATCCCTGTCTACATCAAACAATTAGCTCAAAAATGCGCCGTGTTTTAATTCGTATGCCTAAGATAAGCGCACCTTCATTCCATATTCTTCTCAGGACATATAAAGTCACTGAGTGCTTCCGACGCTTCTTTTGCTTCGCTGAGTACATACTTGGTACGTATATACAATTAGTTGAACAGCATTTCCTGTAAACAGAAACCTAGAACTTGAGCCCCGCACGCTTTAGAAAGACACTCAAAACCTTCACATTTGGGAAGCTACTTTTCAACAACTGCGCTAATCAGATCCTTGAGAGCTAGCAGTTTTCTCAACTCTCCTCTTCACTCCCCTCCCGCCCTCAAGAAAAAGAAGAGGGTCTGCCACAAGTTCTTTCTTACTGTGTCGCTGAATTTTTGTAGGTGTGATAAGAGCGCCGGGGTCATTCATGCCTACATAACATGCAGAAAATTAAGAAATTCATTATCATTGTGAGTAGGTTTTAACACACGCCATGCTACGCCTAAATTAGCCACACTAGTTTTCTTCCATGTATTTACACTTCTAGCACTTGACTCGCAACTTTATTGTCAATATCAACAACAAAACTGGCAACTTCAGTTTACCCACAAGGAAAAGAGGCAGAGAAGAAATGTTTATTTATTAACTTGAACAGATTCGCACCGACATATAACTTAGTTTAAACAACGAAAGGCGCCAATCCTTTATTAATTTTTTTTCGGCGCAGGGCTCCATCATACTGTTCCAACATACGCAAAATTCATGCGTACTTTCAGATGATGAGAATGAATAATATACGCGCAAAAATACAATCTCTCTACAGCGTCACCTGTTCTTCCTTTCATCCTTTCTGTTCTTCCTCTTTCGAAGCTTCCGCACCGAACCTGACATTACGTGTCAGCCTAATTGCCGTCTCAACGTGCCAGTCTCGAGTGGTCTCCTACCGCGTGAAACGGAAAATAGTTCCCTTGGAGGTTCAGTCATTATGCGGTGTTCTGCAGCCATCTTGGGGGCACGTCAGGCGCGTCTGCAAGATACTCAAGTCTGAGTTGGCGTCAGTCCTGTCTTTTGTGTGCCTTCCGTGTCCCCGCTTCTTGCTCCATTATCAGTTTTTCGTTCAACATGAACCAAGTCGCCCAAACTAGAGTTTTACTTGACCATATTTCTCCTACAATGAGCTCTTTGGTCTTTCGAAGCTTCCGCACCGAACCTGCCATTAAGTGTCTCAACCTGATTGCCGTCTCAACATGCCAGTTTCGAGTGGTCTCCTACTGCTTGAAACGGAAAATAGTTCCCTTGGAGGTTCAGTCATTATTCGGTGTTCTGCAGCCATCTTGGGGCCACATCAGGCGCGTCTGCAAGATACTCAAGTCCGAGTTGGCGTCAGTCCTGTCTTTTGTGTGCCTTCTGTGTCCCCGTTCCTTGCGCCATTACCAGTTTTTCTTTCAACATGAACCAACTTGCCCAAACTAGTGTTTTACTTGACCATATTTCTCCTACAATGGGCCCTTTGGTCTTTCGAAGCTCCCGCACCGAACCTGCCATTAAGTGTCTCAACCTGATTGCCGTCTCAACATGCCAGTTTCGAGTGGTCTCCTACTGCTTGAAACGGAAAATAGTTCCCTTGGAGGTTCAGTCATTATTCGGTGTTCTGCAGCCATCTTGGGGCCACATCAGGCGCGTCTGCAAGATACTCAAGTCCGAGTTGGCGTCAGTCCTGTCTTTTGTGTGCCTTCTGTGTCCCCGTTCCTTGCGCCATTACCAGTTTTTCTTTCAACATGAACCAACTTGCCCAAACTAGTGTTTTACTTGACCATATTTCTCCTACAATGGGCCCTTTGGTCTTTCGAAGCTCCCGCACCGAACCTGCCATTACGTGTCTCAACCTGATTGCCGTCTCAACGTGCCAGTTTCGAGTGGTCTCCTACTGCTTGAAACGGAAAATAGTTCCCTTGGAGGTTCAGTCATTATTCGGTGTTCTGCAGCCATCTTGGGGGCACATCAGGCGCGTCTGCAAGATACTCAAGTCTGAGTCGGCGTCAGTCCTGTCTTTAGTGTGCCTTCTGTGTCCCCGTTCCTTGCGCCATTACCAGTTTTTCTTTCAACATGAACCAACTTGCCCAAACTAGTGTTTTACTTGACCATATTTCTCCTACAATGGGCCCTTTGGTCTTTCGAAGCTCCCGCACCGAACCTGCCATTACGTGTCTCAACCTGATTGCCGTCTCAACGTGCCAGTTTCGAGTGGTCTCCTACTGCTTGAAACGGAAAATAGTTCCCTTGGAGGTTCAGTCATTATTCGGTGTTCTGCAGCCATCTTGGGGGCACATCAGGCGCGTCTGCAAGATACTCAAGTCTGAGTCGGCGTCGGTCCTGTCTTTTGTGTGCCTTCTGTGTCCCCGTTTCTTGCGCCATTACCAGTTCTTCCCATATACACTTAATACTTACGCAAAGCCCTTTTATTGGGAGTTGAAGTGCTCAGTGAAAATCCTGCGCATTAAATTATATTAGTGTTCCCAAGATTTAGCACACCGCCAAGCTCATGAAATTTCCAAAATGTGCAAAATATGTTATGTTTTGTTATTTTTCTCTGAAAGTGCTATCGCGATGTGTGCCACATTAATACGTCTCTGGGGTGCGTCGGCGTCGTCAAACCTATGCACTCGTTTTTTGTCGGCACTCCCAACTTCATCATGTTAAATAAACGTGATTCTGAATCTGGATTTGTTCACAAACCTTCAACAGCCAATTAGCACTGGGAGCTAATCGGTGTTAGCCGATCCTCAATGACACTCGATGATGTAACAAGGGTCAGAGGGCCCCGCTTCATCGCAGGTAGACGTAGATAAAGACGCTATGAGGACGCCAGAATTTATAAACCAGAACTAAAATTTCATGTGCGCATGTTTACATTGGGAGGCCTACGGTTCGGGCCAGAAAAAGATTTTAATGACAATTATGCTACTCCTTAATGCGGCATTT
The DNA here is from genome assembly GCF_055824585.1 of Amblyomma mixtum. Lineage (NCBI taxonomy): Eukaryota > Metazoa > Arthropoda > Arachnida > Ixodida > Ixodidae > Amblyomma > Amblyomma mixtum. The sequence continues at coordinate 142,291,296 of NC_143013.1, read as the reverse complement.
GAGCGCAGCTCTCAAGGTGTTTTGGTTTCGCGGTATATTAAGGCAAAGAATTTCAGATACGTGCATGTATGTGCAGTTACACAGTATAGTATTTTTCACACGCTCTTTCTTCGAGTAACACTCCTATCCTAGTCACTGACTCTTATGAAGATGACTTTGTCTTCGGAGAAATGGATGCGGGTATATTCAACCTGCTGCTCCAGTGCCTGATTCATAAGCGGGCCGTTTATACCAGGAAGACAACGCTTTGAGTGGGGTAGCCGATGCGGACAATTATCGCATGCAGCACATTTCCCAGCACCGCCTGCAAACAAAATGGAGGGTGGTACGATTGCGAGGAAGCAGCGTGTGGGAGCGCATGCTGTTGCAGACAGGTCTTCCCTACGTTGTCCAACCTACCTCCGTGCATGCTGTGACGATTGACGACAGCGCCCACGACGCGCACCACACTGGCGCCGTCTATGAGCTAGCGGTGGTACTATCATGCGCTTGGCACGGCTGGTCTGGAGGAGAGTGCGCTCGCGCTCTCTTCACACCCCTCACGCTCTGTTACAGCGACGGCGATGCGGCTCAATCCACGAATGGGCGCATAAGAGCTGAGCTCTAAAAAAAATCGACCCAAACTACTCCCACTGCAGGACAAATGCCTGTCACATATTGCTACAATCAACCGTGTCCTGCGCCAGCTGCGCTCACCTGACCGCAACACGTTTGCTTTTGTGGCAATGCAAACTTCACCGGCAGCGGGGTGGCGCGCAATGTTAGCTCCATTGGGAGTGTCGAGTAACTCCGTTTAGGGGAGTAGGAAGTCTAACCTAATCTAACCTAACCTAACCTAACCTAACTGTGAGGCGGTACACTTGGATTAACAGTAAGGGTGATCTATAGAGAATAATTTTTTCCTGACAGAATTGAAGTATACAGGGGATGTAGTAAGTTATGGGAACTTGGTAGTAGGGGTAGCAATAAAAGGTACGCGTGCATTATGCGAGCCCGTCCTATGGTCTCGCACACGGTAATGGTCCGATGCGCTCGCTGTGACAGTGACGAAGGAGAGCGCGGAAGAGGCCGCTGCTTCCGACGACTACGCGGGGATTTCACCAAACACGCCACAGATAGCTTTCGCTGTAATAAATTCTGCGCTTGAATACATTCCCAGTGGTTAAATAAAGTTATAATGAGAGAACTTTCTCGGTTTCTCAAACTGCACCTCGGCGTTCTCAGCTGGCTCAAGGCCGGGGCCCCTCACGACGCGAGGTCTGTAGAACCGACACAACCCGAGAACGAAGTAGAAAATGCAGCTCAAAGATAGGCCTTCGGCCAATGGTGTCGGTCGATTTTCCTCCCCTTCTTCCCCTTGACGTATGTCCTTTGGCCAGCTAGTGTGAAATCGCCGGGGTTACAGATGGCTTGTCTGATTAGCCTTGGCGTCATGGAAAACGGTTAAACCCTTACCTTAACGGAATTTCTCACAATATTAAGAAGATGGGTACCATGGCTGGCATCAGAGTTATCTTTTCCGCACCAGAAAAACTCTAAAATATGCAAGAGAGTGAATGCGGAACGCACGACCGTCGCTAGTTAAAAGCGTCATCAACAGTTCTTCGTGAGGCGGTCAAAGAGCGTCGTCAACTTCATACCGATGTACTGTGGTAAGCGGTACAACGGCCAGACTAGGACGTGCCTTAATGAATGGTTAAGGGGTGCTCAAAAGAGGTGCAAATAAAAATCTGCCAGCAAGGTGATTTCAAAAATTCGAACATGCAGCATTTGCACTCCCGCCCTTGGAGAGGCCGTAGTGTTGTGTAGGTGCCCGACGCAACTAGGATGTGATATAATAGAAGCTGGTTGGATTGAAGAAGCTGGTAGCGCGTGTGTCAGTAATCCTTCAGTTTTAGTTTAGAAAAAAAATAACTTAAATATCATGCACATCAATAGCACTGGAACCTTGCACTTGGTATGATGGGGATATGAGTTGAATTCATAAGCTCTTGAGTTAATTCTTTTCTTTCACTTTGTTAAGAGCAGCTGCCTTATAAAAGCAAGTGATTTGTCAATAAAAGCAGAGTTAGTCGGACAAGTTTGTTCCTTTCTGCGCTGTTTTCTGCGCTAAAGAAAGCGAATTCCAGTATGCACCAACAAGCTTGTAAAAAAGTTAACAACGTTCTCGTAGTTGATGACATTGGCTAGAGAACCTCCTTAGAAGTGTATCTGCTGCTTTGTTCCTAAATTGTGTCCAAATACGGCACAGAAGCTGTGCAAAAGTCGCGGAATGGCCAGTTATCTATCCCACAATGCAGGATCCTGAAGCTTGGTTTAGATAGCCGATGCTAAACGAATGGTGAGGTGTTCGTTGTTCTTTCCCAGTTATGTTTTAGTTTGTTGCAGAATATTATTCAACGAAGCGCTGACAGCTGAGCAGGTCACAAAGTTCTATCTGCAAAATCTTTTAGTTTGGAGCGGTTCCCAACGCTTTTGCACTTTCAGTTAGCTCAAGTGGCTCAAGCACATCCTTGACAGACCTGCATGATGTATCCGTATATTACCTTAACTTTTAAAGAGTGGGACAAGCAAATGTCATTTTGGGCCAAAATACAGCCCACCGTCTTACAAATGGCAAACTGCAAGCAGCCAGTGCTGTAACTCACTAGGGCACTCGCTGAAAACCTGGCCAAGGCTTTGACCACGGGTACAGAAACGCAAGTGGTTTGAGCGCACGCGATGCTTACGGCCGTCATTTGCTGGGGACAGCAGATGGTTCTGTCTTGTTCCCGTGGATGCTTCTTAATGGGATTGCGTGAATAGCCGGAAGATTTCTGCGGAGCTTAAAGAAGTTGAAACGCACTATTTTTACAGACGTTACTTAGGAGGCTAGATGTGTAGGCCAGTTGGTGAGACATGAAGGAGCTAGACACCGCAGCGGACACGGGACCACCCTGTGTCGTCTTCTTTCTCTGTCCCGTGTCCGCTGCGGTGTCTAGCTCCTTCATGTTTTACAGACGTGCTTAGAGCAACTGCTAGTACTTCAACTATATTTCTGCGCTGAAGTTGTTAAGCTTGAAACTCAGTTCCTGTGTAATAAGCTGAGAACATGGACACATTTGCAGCTATGGTTGCGGTCAGGAGAGTCATTAAGAAAGTTCCGCAGTAATAAAGACAGGGCAAGATGGATTGCAGAAAATCTGAACCTTGCAACTAGGTCACTGCGCTTCACTGGTAGAAATGTTTTTACTTACTAGACACAAAATCTGAAAATGTCTAGCCTCAGGTTTTAGCAGAAAAATCTGCACTATAACACCTGTTGAGCTTCTACGGGCTTAGACCAGGCGGCGGCCAAATAGTGTAATCAGCCCCCTCCATGAGCTGTGGAAGAATGCTGTACGCCCTTCCCTAGAATAAATTCCTTCCCTACAACTACTCTCGCTTACGAGATGCACTGCCAGTTGTTTTCCATAAATCTAGACTTCTACCAAAGGGGAGGTCTTAGTTTTGACACATTTTCCCATTCAATGTTCAGTTTAATCGGAATAAAACAGTGCAGTTCGGACCGGCATGCCCCTCCTATTGTGAACACTACCACACAACAGGATTATGGGAATAAATAACAGCAATTGTGGCTCCATGCGAAGATAGCTGTGTACTTACTTGCCCCGCTTCTCACCGTAGCAGGTTTAAGTATCTTTACTTTAAGGTCGAATTTCATGCCGTCCACATTAATTTGCTTTCTATATTAGATGAAATGTTTTTTTTTCATAATCCCTGAAAGGTGTCTCGACTGAAGGTCGTTATATTCTGCAAGCTGTGAGATATCATCTTTCATGAAACGAATGTATGCGGTCTTTCTTCACTTTGCCTTTCAAGAAGCCAGCCTGTTTCCTGGGTTGAGTGCATTCATTTTTCGCTCCACTGGAGCCTGGGGCTCAGTGCGACTTACGAACGAATATACATTTTTTTTTCACTCGCTTCTTTCTTTGCTCATTCACTCTGGGCTAAAAGCGCAGCCACTAAAACTAAAACTACCTGCTTGCTCCAGAAGCGGCAAAAAATGATAGCACAGTCATTACGACGTGGAAAAGGTGCTCCCAAGAGCGCGGCGCTTCATCAGGCCGGAAGCGGTTGGCATGTGGCCCATACTCTCGCCTCCCTAAGGAGAGGCGAGCGGGTGATCGACAATGCGGTCGCAGACAAAGGGGTATACGCTAATGATGTGTGTAGCCAGAGGTTTGGAATCACGGCCGGTGTAGAAGAAAGGGAAAGAATACCGGCAGAATTGGCGGTCCTACCCTTGATGTTCGTAGTAAGGGAACACTCTTAGCGGCGACTCCTGCTTTCCCTTCTTAGTTCTCCCATGAGTAGGCACATCAGAACAGAAGGCCGCCGTCCTACACTTATAGTGCATAGATAAAAGCATAGAAGCGCAAACATGTAGGTTCGCATTTCACAGGGCTTTACTTTCACCGCGAGAATTGTATGTATAGAATTGTCAGAATTGTATATATGCAAGGATTGTATGTATAGATCGCAGGTATGGAGATTTCGGAAAAACAGTGAAATCAATAAGATGGGCGTTTTGCCCCGACACGTAGCAGTAAAAATTTTATTTGCAGCAGTGGGACAAACGAAAACGGAAATCGGCTGAAAAATAGAGTGAACGAGAGAGGGTGTGAGAGGTGACAAGAGGTGAGTGGGCGAGAGTGGGGAGTGGGTTCACCGTGTCAGGGTGATCGACACACTGGATCACTCCACCTGTTTGGACGGTCTAAACCCATCAGTGATAGCGGCTGCTACGTTCGATACAAACAATAGTGCTATACTATGTGCTATGCTATACTATACTATATACTATAATGCTATGCTATACTATACTATACTATACTATACTATACTATCAGTTGTATTCACCGTCTATTATTTTTTTTACAAAATTGCGTAGATTTGCAGATAAATGCACTCTAATAGAAACGTATCTCTTATACGTTCGTTGCTGCACTACCCGTGTCTGACAACGCAAATAAACGAAATATTTTTTTTCAAGCCGCCAAGCAGGTGAGTTTCAACTAGAAAGAGCAGATGTAGCGTGCGTCTTACAGCGCCTACGGGTCTGCAGCTGAAAGGGCACAGGATAAATCATTTTCTTCAACACATATATTCTAAAATATTTAGAGCGACCCCTAAATATTGCGACTTGCTGTTAATTCTAGCATAATTTTATACTTTCAATTTATTAGATAGCATTGGTTTGGTTTATTGGTTGATAGGGGTTTAACGTCCCAAAGCAACTAAGACTATGTGGGAGGCCGTAGTGAAGGGCTGCGGAGATTTCGACCGACTCGGGTTCTTTCACATGCACCGACATCACACTGTACACGGCCCTGTAGAATTGCCCCTCCACCGAAATTCGGCCGCCACGGCCGGGATCGAACCCACGTCTTTCGGGTCAGCAGCCGAGTACTATAACCACTGAGACACCACGGCGGCTCTCAGTTTAAAGTCAGCGCTTGTCCGGTCCACTTCCTTGTCCGTATTTCTCGTGTTGTGTGCTACAAATATATTTCGCAAACTGCTTTCATTCAAAACTTGTCTCCATTGACTGCTGTACAGTTGTCGATATTCTTGGTCGCCGTGAATTCCTCGACTCCCTCGGCAATGTTTTAAAAAGGCTTCGTATGCTGCTTCTTATATAGCTTAGCAAGCAAAACCTTTTTGCTTGCATTTTAATAGCTGTAATACTTGGCTGCGACCGTGGGAGCTCCCTGGAAGCCAAGATTACGGCTGTCTCGCACTGCCCCATGTGTTCTTCCGCGCCCCATAGGTGCACATTGCGCACCTTTTGCTGCGCGTTTACATTTACTGCCTGCATAGCAACTTGTTTTCTAATTCGATTTGTAACGCAATTTTATTATAGCGCTTTTAACCCGTTCACAAGGTTTATTCTGCCTAGAACGTAATACCTAGGCGATACTGCAACATTGGAGGTCATATGTCATTACCCCCGTGCTTACAGATCGTACCTTCTTACTTGGGCTGTGCAGCTCAGTATTATTATCACCAAACTTTAAAGCATTTTTGGTACTGTAACGATAATTGTTCCGCACATCTTGCCACTATAAAATTACTATTATGTTGTAAGGTACGACACTAAGCCCCAATATGCTACCTTGGCTCTTGTACCATAATAAATCCGCATGACCTTGCGGAAGAAAACTCAGCCCCAATCATCCGCATTTGCAGTCCCACGTCCAGCGGTAGTTCCCTATTGGGAGCGCTTTATCTTTCCTTTCTAGCCTTAGTTATCAAAGCTTTTTGGTGAATATTTATTCTAACTGTGGGGAGGAGCGCGAAAGACAAGGACAAGGGAAACACCAGAGGACCAGCGCTGACTCGCAATTGAAAGTTTATTAGATGGGAAAGGATCGAAGAAAGAATTTTTCTAATTTTTTTGTGCGCTTTCTGTCGTTTGTGTTTTGTTTTTGTTTGCTTTTTACACAGCTTGCCATTCTTACTCAGTGTGTGTTCATTAAATAAAACGTTTCTCAGAAGGCCCTCTCCCTAACGTTGTGTCTGAAATTTCAGCACTACAGGTGGCGCAGCAGCCGCGGCAAACATTCCTCCTGCCGACGTCTCCATTATTCCTAGCAATAATACCTGATCCTCGCCCGTAGACTTCTCCTTCTCTCGTATGATACTGGCCGGATTACGTAGCTATTTTTGGCAAAGTGCATGGTACATAAAAATATTTTTCAGAATCTTTCACACTCTGCAGATCACAGATCAACAGCCTCAATCGACGTTCAAGCTCAGTTTCGTGTCAAGCTAGCCAATATCGAACATAAATGCTGAAATATAGCCATTCTGTTTTTTACAGTGGTATGCTTTCCTTTTTAAAACCTGCATTTTTGTTCTCTTTTTATTTCATCAACCACTACTTTCTGCCCTGGAGGCTATGAACACATAAAGGAATCGGTTTCTGCTTTGTGAGCGCGGCGAGATTTTTTATCATAACACGGTAATAACAGCCTGGAAAATTCTCGTCAACACGAATAAAAAAAGGTATCAGTGCTAAACTTTTCTTATCATTCACTACAGTAAATGAAGCAATGCCGATTACGAACATAAAAATACACATGTGAAGGTAGCGTTTGTGTTCAAAGCCCGGCAGGCACGAGAAGCTTGATTAATGATGTGTTCTGTTCTGCTGCTCTTCCTTAATGTTCAAGAAGGGAAGCTAAGAAGTGATGCTCTCCTCGCGAGGCAACGCGGCGTAATCCTAACCGTCGATTGTGAGCGAGCAACTACAATGTCATGAAACCAGTTGGAAACAAGGTGGGCCATGATCAGCGATTATAAGCCAAGAACGTTCGGTCTGGCTGCCTTCCATCTCATTACTTTGTATGCAGTTTTCTTTGCTGGCCTAGTACTTTGAAGAACGGTGAGTTATTTATGGTACCCTAAGATATCCGGTACTCCCTCATGTCAGATTGCCGTATGTAATCCCTAATGATCGATGGTGTTCGAAGAATAGCCTGTTAGCTTTTTCCAACGACGCGAAAGAAAACAACTTTCTTAGCTCATTCGTGATTTTTTTTCAGATAAATATGTTCTGCCCCATTTAGTCCCGCAAGACGCGTATGTTACATTATCCGAAAACAATTATCTCGATTCGTTTGCTGTAACACAGGGCAGGAGCTGGGGACGCGTTCTCAAGAGTATGTTTTAACAAACCACAACCTCGAGCACCTAAATTTATAGCAGACAAGTGTATACTAGAGTTAAGCGTGCAGCTTCAATCACTCTACAAGTGTTGTCAGCGGCTACAAACACCAACAAGAAATAACAATACTGGGCTGCCTGAAAAATAATTCAAAGCCCATTTTGAATAGAGCCTCAATCACTTTACGTTGCTGAGATCTCCTTCATGTGCATAGATTACCAAAAATAACACGAGCTGCAGCGGATAAGAAAACATAAGTAAATAAGAAAAGCAGCGGTACATACCCAAAATATGTAACGTTGCAAGCACACCAAAATCAAGAAAACGATTTTGAGGCATACGCCATGTCTTCAAGGAATGTTTGCGCGCAAGATCAGTAGGTATAAATATTTTTTTCATTGTACAATCTCGCCTTGAGGAGATGTTTTACAAATTTGCTCAACTTCATCGTTATTAATATCGGGTCAAGTTTGGGGGGATGTGAGGGTGGCAGGAAGAAGGAAGGCAATAGCAAGGATGTTAGCCAAAATGGAGTTCCGATTGGTTAGTCTGTAATGAGAGAAATGTATGAGGGGAGGTAGAAGAGAAAGAGTGAAAGCGTAAGAAGCTTTTTTGCAACGTGTCACTTAAGCACGACGCCGTGAGGTCCAGAGGGCTTTTTATGCACTGAGGGCTTGCGATTGCTGTGGATACCGTCTTAGGATCTTACTCTGCGACACTGGGTGAGGATCCATTGCTTTTACCAGCTCTACTGTTCTCTTCCCACTGGTCTGTCTGCACGAGATGAACATTTTGGCATGCCTCTGCTGAGCAACTGAAAACTAGAGAAGGCCTTTATTGCGTTAAGGCATGCTCGAGAAATAGAAACACACAGGTGCAGAAAGTACCGAAGCTCGAGACCCCGCCTCATCGCTTGCTTGCTTTCAATGGGTTGTCTGATCAAGGCAAATTCTTCTCACGAAGGTTCAAGCAGAAGCAGTCCCAACCATTCGTTAATCAAGTGGAATTAGACTAAACAACTAAACTTAGATTTAATTTTTTCTTCTAATTCCATGTGCGGCTCCTGACGATGGCGGCGTGCTTCTCATGTGGTATAAGATCGGACAAAACACCACGCGATCAAAGTAGGGATTAAGTTTGTACAGCGAGGGTGAAAAATATACAAGCCAGGGGGTTTGCTTTCGGGACGTGGAATGTGGCTAGCTTTGCATCGTCAGCGGTAAACATGTTTGGAAATTGAGAGGCGGCCAGGTGATCGCCCCTCTCGACCAAAGGACGTCCAATGGTGTGAACTGCCTTAGTACATAGCTAAGAAGGAGACCCCTTGGGCCGTTTATTTTTACGCAGACTATATGCAGTACCTGAAACAAACGTGCACTGGGTGGATGGGATGGTTTAAGGTTTCGAAAGTTTGCTGCGTGTCTGGCGTCATTTCCTGCCTGCGGTTCAGCGTCATGTTCTCGCTGCATTCAGAAGCGGTTCCCGGAGTACGTTGAGGTCGGGATCTTAAAGCATTGATGCATAAAAAGCAGCAGTCACAGGCACATAATCCTAGGCTCATGAAACAACACGCTCCCGCAACACAAAGCTCCTCTTGCTCACACTGTGCACCATTCTAGAAGAAAAGAAATGTAAAAGAATAATAGCATCCCTTACCTTGTAAAATGCAAGAGATGTTCTTGATACCTATTACTGAACATTTCGGAAAACCAGTTGTTATGAGATCTGAATAAAATCTAGCTTTTGTCTCTCAAAGCGGAGAACTCTGTCTCCGAACAACTGTGCAAGGAAGCCATTGTGATGAAGACACTCCAGCAGAGATCTAGACAAGGTTCTGGATCTGCTTCACCCCGCGTAATAAGCGATATTTTTACTCTCTTTGCTGAATAAAAATTTAAGGAAACCTAAATATCCTTCCTTACCTGTTTTAAGTCTTACTGGCTCCGGCAAAAAAAAACAACTCCCGTACAGAAGGAGAACTAACTTTCCCTTGTAATATAAAAACAGTTTTTGTACCATGCTGCAAAATAGTGGATGCTTGTTGAAAGATACCTGTACTGTAGAGAAGGTCTTGGGTCCCTTATGGTTTGTTTCGTTCCCTACTTTTTGGTATATTGCTTTTTTTTGGTTGATAACCATTTCCTAAGCGATGATTTGTTTTTCTGTTGTTTTTCTTTTCGTTTACTGAGCTAGAAGCCCGCTCAGGAATCAGGATGTCTGTACAAAACACAACAGACTATTGGAGGGGGAGGAAGAGGAGAAGGAAAGGGGGAGGTGAGGCGGTAGATGAAACCGGTTTGCTGCCCTGCACTGGGGAAAGGAATCAGGGGATGTAAAGATTAGGACAAAAGGAAGAGATAAGAAAAAGCAAAAGGCGAAAAGGCTTCGGCAAAGTCACGGCCTGTCATGCAGGCCCGACACTCTCAAGAACCGCAGGAGGGCCTGGTAGGCCCTCACCGCGGATGATCGCCGCAGCCAGTGTCTAAGTATGTTGAACTCCACCTGAATAGATGTGTTCCAGCGCATGGCGTAACGAATGTCTTGCTGAACTGTGCGCTGGGCATTCGCAAAGAATATGAGATATGGTCTAATCGCTGCCACAGATGTCATATGCAGGGTTATCAGCCATGCCGGTCACAGTAGAGTAATGGTTTGTGAATGCGACACCATGCCGCAGGCGACAAAAAAGTTGCCTCACGTCGTGGTAGGCCAAATGGAAGTCGGATATTCAGGTCAGGATCCAGCATTAATAGACACGGGTCCAAAAACTGCCGGAATTCAACAAGGCAAGCTTGATCTCTCGCGCCAGTGTTCGAACCGTACCCACTGCGTCGGCTATCAAGATGGGAATGGACGCAAAATCGCCTTCGTAGTGAGCAGTTTGTGCGACCTTGTCTGCGCGGTGGTTGTCTGCGATGCTCCTGTGTCCTGGCAGCCACTGGTAGACAATATCGTGCACTTTATTGATGGCGGTGTGGTGCAGCTCTCGGATTTCCTCGACAGTTGTTCATGGGACCCATTACGAGGAGCAGATTGTATGCCTTGGAGGGCTGCTTTTGAATCAGTGAAAACAGACCATTGCTGGTGTGTTTTTTCATTGATATGCTCATGACGACACTAATAGCGGTAGGTTATGTACCACTCGATTAAGTCTGGTGTTGTGTTCTCACTTTCTTAACTATCGTCGTTACGGAGATGACCATGGCGCCCGAGGAACTGGAGGGGTCATTGAGCCATCGGTGTATACGTGCAGTCGGTCTGCGTGCTCCTGAGGCAAATATTCAAGAGTGGTCTACTTTAATACCGTCTACGAGATGTCAGCCTTCTATTTCATGCCTTGTATGGAAAGAAGCACAGGACATTGGTGCTGGCTCTATAGTGGAGAGGATGTTCTATAGGCTGGTGTAAAGTGGGATGGTAAAAAGTCGCGATGGGCATCAATAATTTTTGCAAAAGATGTACGCGGCCGGTAAGCAGGAAGACTGGCAAGATGGTGAGCGGGAATCCGAATGAGGTGTCGTATGTGCGCTCTCAAGGCGTCGATTGTTAAATGGGTAGTCACTGGGTTCTCCTGAGCGATGATTACGGTTCCGGCTGTAGACGCGCATTTAGGCAGTTGTAGTCACGTACGGAGAGCTTCAGCTGGAACTCTTTGCAGACACCGATGTTAGTTTTTCTCGTTTCAAAGTGCAGGAAGACTGTAGCGAAGGAATCTCTTGAAAAATGCGGTGTACAGCTGGAACATCGACGGCTTCCCTTTGAGAAAGGGGAGAACGTGAACGGTCAATGACACTCGCCGTTACTGCAAGGAAGCGATGGCTTCTTGCGTAGAGTATTGTTCAGCCATTTATGCTTACGGAGTAATGGTACTTGTTCTTGCGTGTAAAGGCAAGAAGGGAACATTTTTCAGTAGAAATGCCCCAGGTCTTGAGGTGGGCCGCAAGAATGCTTGCCGACTTTTGAAGCCTTGCTCTAACTTGTTTTCGCATAACGCCTGATGGCGAGATACAAATATCGTCCGCATAGATTGAGAGTTGCGGCGCCGATGGTAGTATGTCGATAAGGCCGACAAGCGTAAGATTGAAAAGCGTTGGGCTAAGCACTGCACCCTGTGGGACCCTACGGGAAGTGAAATGTGAAGACGTTTGTCCGTCCTCAATCTGCATAAAGAATAGTAGGTTGGATAAATAACTGCGCATACAGCAGAACATACAACAACCAAGTTCTGCAGATTCCAGAGCGTCCAAAGCAGCTTTAAGAGTGTGGTTGTCGCATGCCTGTTTAACATCCAGAAACAACTCCGTGGCCAAGCGCTTCAGATGCTTTTGATTTGGATTGATGATACCACGTCCACCCCAAAACCTGGACATTACATCTGGGTACGTTTTGCACCGGTCCAGAAAACACTCAGTCCGTGTAAGCACCATCTTTTCCATGTGTTTGCCTATGCAACTTGCCAATGCAATTGGACCGTAGGTTGCGAGGCCAAGCGGAATTTTCCGGCCTTAAAGATTGGAACAAGGCGACTTCACTTCTACGCGTCCAGAACCGTACCCGCGCACCAGGATGATTTGAAGTGGTCTAAAAGAGCACGTCGAGCCTCCTCACCAAGGATTGGAAGTTCAGAGTATGTTACTCCATCGGGCCCCGGCGATGATGACCGTCTGCAACCTGCCGTAGTGGCGTCTGATTCTTTCACTAAAAAAAGGAGGTCCATTCGCGAATCCCTCGATCTAGGCACTTCGTAGCCATTCAGAGCTATGGATGAGTTCTTGGGGCAGATTGCATGAATACAAAGATTCAACGAAAAGAGCTCCCACATGTGTGGACGTCATGACAATACTGAGAAAAAGGAAAAGAAAAAATAATAAAACATAACTTTCGTACAGGAAAAAGTGTAGGCTATCACCGAAAAGAACCCATTCGTTTTTGTGCAAAGCGACGGCACGAGCACCAAAATTTTCGAGCGTACAGTATAAAAAAATTTTGAAACAGGCAAATTGTTGTTCTTTGCAAAGCATAGGAACAAAGTGTCAGCCCTCTGATCTTCCCTCTGGTCAACTATACCTATTCCGCAAGAAGCCTCAGTGCACCGGCTTAACCCTATGGGAAAGGAAGCTGTTTGTGATTCACCGATATTTGAATTGATAATGTGTTTAGGTTTCTAGGCTGCCAACCATATCATGCTGACGTGTTAACGCTTTTCCTCAGGTCCCACGTTTATTTTGTCCCATTCTAGTAGCTTCCAAGTTATGAGAAAGTTCCCGGTTAAGTCCAGAGGTGAAGCCAACAAGGTGGAAGAAAACTGAAAAGACAGAACCCAAATAACCGCGCTTAACATCGCGTGCAAGAAGCAACGATTCACAGTTTCAGACCACTAGTGCTGGCATCGCTCTGTTTTCATGCTAAGGTAACTTTGTTTTATAGCTCTATTTGTGTACCATATTGGAAAAGCGGATGTTTGATGCTGTCCGTCCTTCATGCTAGTTATTGTCCCTGTAGCTGCTGGTAATCTTCCCAACGAAAAAGTTCTAACCAAGTTCATGTGAGAGGCTTGGTGGAGACACATCATGCGAAGGGAAAATTTAAACACTTGACAGCCTCTCTCTGCAAGATTCATTCAATCAATCAATCAATCAATCAATCAATCAATCAATCAATCAATCAATCAATCAATCAATCAATCAATCAATCAATCAATCAATCTTTATTACAGCTTGCGTATATACAATCTGGTGGCAGCGAGAAAAAAGCTCCGAAGCAACGGGCCTCAACAAACCTAGAAGTCAGCGGCAGGCACAATGCATACATATAACAGCGAGACAAATACCTACAAATCCAAGTACGCTGATGAAGAGCAATATTTACCGAAATAGAAGTATTTCTCTTATATTTCGTTAGGATAGAGTTCTGTACGAATTTTTGTGGATGGCAGATAGAGACATATTTTTGGTTGATTATGCTGTGAGGTATTCATAAATTTTGGCACAGTACAGCTCAACATAGGAACCCTGTAGTTTCTTCTACACTTAACTAACGCAAAGAATTTTGTTTTTTGATCTCATGATGAGTGGCAACATGTTAGGGGGAACAATTTTGATTGGAATAATCATTTTTCCGGTTTTGTTTTTACAGCAGCATGCAGATCTGTTATCAAATACTTTGTGGGTAGGTTCAATATCGTTCTCCAAGTAACAAGTTTAGCAGAAGATAATGTAGCAAGTTAGGCTAGTACGCGGTTTGCCCTGTCAGTTGAATACCATATAAGATTGCAAGACAGGAATAAGCTGGTTTCACTTGTAGATATAATATATTTTGCAAGGCTGCATGTGCTAGGGATATCATTTGTTTACATATTAATACGAAGTCCCTCAAAAGCTACTTTGGCGAAAGCCACTCGAAACAATGCTTAGAATTCGCGAGGAGCAATGATTGACCTAGTGTTGGGACCGCGGACATTGTATCGTTGCTGCACCAGACGAGGCACGACCAGAGGTTCCGAACAAGGGGAGCAGAAGAACCGCCCCTTTATTGAACAGCCGTGTATCTTCGGGAAACCGGTGGATTATCGTCGCTACTGATTACCTTACGCGCTACGCTGAAACCAAGGCCCTCCAGCGCGGCACAGCAGCCGAGGCTGCGAAATTTTTCGTGGAACGCATCGTCCTCCGGCATGGCGCTCCAGCACTAATTATCACGGATAGAGGCACCGCTTTCACTGCCAAACTCTTGGAATCCCTCATGCGGCTGAGTGGCACTACTCACAGGAAAACAACCGCCTACCATCCCCAGACGAATGGCCTGACCGAGCGCCTCAACAAAACTCTCGTCGACATGCTGTCCATGTATGTTGACGTTGAGCATCGCTCTTGGGACAATATCCTGCCATATATTACTTTCGCGTATAACACGGCTCAACAGGAAACCACGCGGAGGACGCCCTTCTGTCTGTTGTACGGCCGCGAAGTGTCGACAATGTTGGAAGCAATGCTGCCCCATGATGGCCGCGACCCCGACGTTGGCGCCGAGGAGTTCACGCTTCGCGCAGAAGAAGCTCGACAACTTGCACGAGTGCGCATCCTGAACCAACAAGACCGTGACGCCCGACGTTACAACCGCCGCCACAGACTGATGACGTTCGCCCCGGACGACAAAGTGTGGGTATGGACCCCCATTCGACGCCGTGGCCTTTCCGAAAAACTGCTCAAGCAGTATTTCGGCCCCTACCGAGTTCTCCGTCAGCTAAGCGACGTAACCTATGAAGTCCTCCCTGATGGGGCTTCCCGGACTACTCGCCGTCAGCAGAGACCAGAGATTGTTCATGTAGTGCGGATGAAGCCCTATTTTTCGCGAGACATTCAGTGACTCAGTGCTGTGCGTTACTCTGTTTTTTTTTGTTTCTTTCTCCCTATTTTCTTCTTAAAGCATCGGGCCGATGCTCTTTCCGAGAGGGAGGGTAATGCCGCGTCTACAACAATAGCCGCTCGGCGGCTGTTCGGCACGCAGCTCGTGCGCCACGCGGTTCGCTGCTGAAGAAGACGAAGCTCGACGTTCCATCCTGGCCGTCTCGGTGTGCGCTGGCATCATCTCGGTGTTGGCGTTCCTCTGCCGTCTGGACGCGGCGCTACCTGTACCAACTGCTACGTGACAATATACACTGAAGAGGGAGAGGAGGGTGTGTTCCCTCAGCAACAATACAAAAGACTGATATCGCGTACGTCACGTGGGTTGCAGATGCGAGGCGTGTGCTGTACTAGATACGATAGAGACATAAGTTTTGATTTATTGGTCTAAGGAGTGCGCACATATGTCTGAGTAAGCTACTTTTGTAAAGAAAATTTTCTTCTCCAAGTAACCAAACGTTTCGCTGAAATCTGAGCCTCGGGTCAGAAGTTGTGCCTCTAATTTCTTGATACGCATTATTTTCGAACAATGCATGCTCCGTAGATATGCTTTGTGCAAAGCTGTGCTGAGAGTCAGTCACTACGGAATATTTAAAAAGGAAGTAATGAAAACGGGTGGGAATTAGATGTTCAAATAACAAAAATATACGGAAGTAATTATGATGACGTATAGCTTCGAAAAGCGTTTGTCTCATTTTTTATGTGTCACAGCTACATTGGCTAGCTGCATATCGGCACCAAATTGCTTTGTCTAAACAGCGTTTTTCTGTATATTGCCACGGGTCACTGTAGTGTCCGTTCGTTCGCGCTCAAGGCCGCAGGAGCGGGGCGCTATCACTTTTGTTCGTGACGCGAGAAGTGACCCGGTTAATCTCGATTGATCGTAGCCATGAAGAACAGCACCTAGATTTTTCCAGATTACTGTAGTTGATTTTAAAGTGTTATCTCGAAGTTTCCTTGTCGGCTTTAAATTGAGCGATGTAGCAACCGGCGGGCATTCGTAGTTCGACGACTGACGAGCAAGTTTGTTCCTTATGCCGCTGCCTTGTTTAGTTCTTTTGTTGGCGCAAGTCAGCCCAAGTAAAGAGCTTCGTTTGCAAGTCTTGTTGGTGTCTTCCTGACCTCTGGACTGCCGTCACAACAACGTGACACTATGGTCTGTATACGAAACTGCTGCAAGTCACTTACAATCACGGTCAGTGACTCATTCGCTTTTCTGTCGTCTGATACTATTTAGAGCCACCACAATCTAAGTGCGCTTGGAAGATATGAAAGAACAGCAAAAGATTCATGTTTTGTTTTTAGTGCACTTCACAGACGATGCAGGAGGAGCACGCTGGGACTTAGAGATGGTCATTGCACCCGACATTGTGCTGCAGACGTCAGGTGCTACTTCTAACTGGCGACGGTCTTGATGTAGAGCTAATGCATAGAAAGGCTGTATTCGCTCTGGAAGTGCTCGAAGCCCCACACCGTCAGCCAAATGAGGGACATGGGCTTTCGAGGATCCAGAGACTGACAGAAGAACTTCCAGCGCTGCTCCACCAGCGTGTCTATTCGTCGCTTGATTTTCCTCTGGAAATGTCGCGCTCTCTGTGGTCTGAAGGAGCTAAACACCGCAGCGGACACGGGACAGAGAAAGAAGACGACACAGGTTGGTTGGTTTCCAGAATACCTGTGGTGTGTCGCCTGATTCTTTTATTCTGATTCTACTTTTGTTTCCTTTGGCGAGAACTTGTATGTGCAGAAAAAAGAAATTTGTATAGGTTCCAGTGTCGCGCCAGTGCTGTGTGAAATCTTTCTTGCGCGTCTAAGCCGAGTGCTCGAGCTCAAGCTTACCCAACCTTTCATAGCAAAAATCATCAGATATGTAGACGACTTTTTAATTATTTTGAAACTTTCTTCTCATGACTCTTTGACAGAAGTAGCTGGCAAGATCTTAAGTGCATTCTCAAACTGTTCACAATTTCTCAATTTCACTCTAAAACTTCCACAAACGGATCCATTCAGTTCCTGGATTTAAAGTTATCTTTTAACCAAAGTGATCATGTGTGCTGGGCCTTCCAAGCTAGGCCAAAGAAAGCAGTGCTGCCTTTTGATTCCTCCCAATCCAAGGTGGTAAAGCGCGGTATTTCCTCCTCCCGTTTTAGATCCGCATTTTTAAAATCATGCACTCATATGTTGAATTCCAGTTTTTCCCTTCAAGTAGAGCGGCTGGAAAAGGCAGGGTACCCGAGGTTCGTGTCAACCGCGGTTGCTGAAACAGTGGCCAATAAGCTCCGTAAAAAGAAAAAAGAAGTTGCTTCCCAAGAACGAGCCAGCCAGAAAAAAATGGAAGTCATTCCCTACCTGCACAGGGTTTCACGTAATCTAAAAAAGATTTCAGGCAAATATGGCATAGACATTGTATTTTTGACACTCTGTAAGCTCTCTAGGTTATGCAATCTAGTGGGAAAAGGGGACTCGATTCGAGGAACTTGCGGCAAGAAACACTTGGAAGAAAATAAGCGTGTCGCATGTGCAACAGGGGTAATCTACAAGATACCCCTCAGTTGTGGGCGTTTTTATATTGGACAAACCGGTAGGTGCTTAAATGATCGCTTGAGAGAACCTGCCCGTTCATTGGGGGAGGCGGGGGGTTCGAATCTGCCTTTTCATTGCCGCAGGTGTCGGGGTTGTTGCCCTCAGTTCAGCCAGACCCAGATTGTTGGAAGAAGGAAGGGGCAGCTTGAGAGAGAGATTGTAAAGGCCCTTGCCATCTTGCGCTCGCAACCGGATGAATGCGTTAGTTCACCTTCGGTTTCCATCCTCCAAAAAGAACTGGGTTTCCTTGACAGGTAACAGGCTGGGTTGCTTCCTTCTGACGTTCTTTTCTTTCCTTTGTCTTGTGGTTTTCATGCTTCCACATGCGGTTGACGGTTTTAACACTTCTGATTTCTGTAGATTGTGACTCGCAGGATGAGCATTGCATAACTTCCATGTGCATTGTTGTCAGTTAGGTCTTGTTATCTGTTACTTTTCATTCATTCTTTTTTACCTTATTGTAAGATCACACGTGCCTCTGTCTTTAGAAAGACATGAAGTTTCAAATAAAATTTTAGTTGCAAGTACCGCCCTGTGTCGTCTTCTTCCTCTGTCCCGTGTCCACTGAGGTGTTTAGCTCCTTCATGTCTCACCAATTGGCCTACACATCTACCCTCCTAAGTTCTCTGAGGTCCCTTAAGCATTTGGTCCGTCTGCACCGTCTTTCTGCACGGCACCGAACAGCGCGTAGGTGGTCTAATTGTACAACAAATTCAGTGCGCATTCTAGATGACGTGATATAACCTCTAACAGTCTTTATTGTTGTCGCTCTGATGTCCTACAAACTATAAGTTAGGGCTTCTTGGCACGCCTCTACCATACGTATTTTAAGTGCCGTCCAATAGATGTGCGCGTGTTTAGCTGGGCCGGATGCCGCAAGACCAGGAATCTTGGTATGTGCTCTTGGTATGGATTGGTATGTGGCCACTCCAATTTGATTCCACATCACAAAAGCACTAGACACGCCGGTGCATAGACAGCGAAACTAGCGCGAGATCCAGGCAAATGTTGTACGAACTGCCGCATATTGCCGCCAATAATCTAATGAGCCCGTATTGCCTCCATGGTGGCCTTCAGCCTCTAGCAGTCCAATTTAGAGGAGGGGGAGGCATAGCCTTAAACCAGGGTGAACTCTATGGTTCCTTTTTTGAATATTGAAAAAACGTACTGATTGCCATAGTGACGGTGAACTGGGTAGCAAACGTACGTCATGTCCGTGCGGATAGAGAGCAGAACGTTGCTGTGCTCCCCGCATGTGCGTGTGAAAAAGGGCTCGTACCCGGAAACGTGGGATAAGTTAAGCTCGCAGGTTACCAATATCGGGAATTCTCAAAAAGCGGGGCAGCTGTCCTTTACAAGAGTCAGTGTCTGAGTTTCAGGGAAATAAGTATTTACATATGCACCAGAAGATACGAGGGTCGTTTGATAAGTGTGGTAAAAATACAAGAGATCGCGCTAGAGTTGTGTTTCCTTCTAAGCGGCGCGCGAGAAGCACAATTCATATAACGTCAGAATATGCAAAGGCTCGTACAGACAGTTAGTAAGCTTCCGACAGGCATTGGCGCTGAGCTTTGAGGTGATTCCCTCCAAAATAGAAAATTTTGAATATAGAAGAGTGATCAAAAATTAATATTTAAAACAGTGGACGCTGCCCAAAATAAAGCCGAGTTAGTGAAGTTCATGGACACTCTGCGCTATCACTGAAGGCCATTTACTACTAGATAAATGAATTCAAAGGTGAAACATTCAAAGATGAAGCATGTCATCCAGTTGAGGTCACCACGCCACAAATGGTGCCGAAAATTAATGGAATTATCATGAAAGCTCGTCGAGTGATGGTACGTGAGATAGCTGAAATTGTAGGCATCTCAGTAGAGAGAGTCCCCAATATTCTTCATGAAAAACTGGTGATAAAGAAGGTCTGTGCACGTTGGGGGCCGCGGCTTCTGACGATCAACGAAAGGCGCATGAGGACAGATATCTCGAAGGAGTGTTTACCGATGCTTGATCGCAATCACCAGGACTTTTGGCCTGAATTTCTGACAGCTGTCGAGACGTGGGTGCATCATTACACTGCAGAGTCTAAACAGCAGTCAAAGCACTGAACTGGACCTGATGTAGGCGCGCCAAAAAAGGCACAGACTGTCCAGCCGAAAAGGTGATGACGACCGTCTTATGGTATTCACGTGGAATAATCTTTGTAGACTACTTACAAAACAGCAAACCGATAACAGGGCCATACTATGTGACACTACTAGAGCAACTAAAATAAATAACTGCGCACAAAACGACCTGGGTTAGCGAGGAAAAAAAGTCCTCTTTCACCAAGACAATGCTCCACCCCACAGATTCCTTGTTGCAAAGGCAAAATTGCCTGAGTTAGGCTTCGAGGTTGTGCCTAATCCACTCTATTCTCTGGATTTGGCCCCATGCGACGTTTTCCTTTTTCCAAACCTAAAGAATGGGCTGGGTGTAAAGAAATTTTCTTCTGATGAAGGGGTTATCTCAGGGGTGAATGACTACTTCAAGGGCCCTGCACGATTCTTTTTTTCTGAGGGAATGAAAAACTTTTGAGCAGCGCAGGAAGAAGAGCGTGTAGCTGGAAGGGGAATGTGTTCAACAATAAAATATTGTTTTCAGCAAACTTGCTATCTTTAATTGCATTTTACCACACTTATAAAACGACCTTCGTATATTCAGGTCGAAAGAATGCCTTCTGTTAGAGTGTAAATAATTACATTAGTCGTTCTCTCTAAATTTCATTTCTGTTCTTTGGTCTGAAGGTCTTGAATTACGTAGAGTACCGTGATTGAACGCGTAGAAAGGCGTTTGATTGAAT
This sequence comes from Amblyomma mixtum, assembly GCF_055824585.1. Taxonomy (NCBI): domain Eukaryota; kingdom Metazoa; phylum Arthropoda; class Arachnida; order Ixodida; family Ixodidae; genus Amblyomma; species Amblyomma mixtum. The sequence continues at coordinate 142,270,760 of NC_143013.1, read as the reverse complement.
GTGGCAGCATCCGCACCGAACGTCACGTAAGTGGTTCGGTGCCGCTTGACGGGTGGCTGTGCTGTTTTCTCAGACCAAACGGCCATCTCTCTCAATTGCGGTCTACTTGCGCTAACTCCACGCCATCTTTTTCCTTCAGCTTAGAGTTAGCCGCGCCTTTATCCCGCGTGCTACCCCACAAAATCCCCTTTTTGTGCCACAAATCCCACATTCTACCACTCGACTTTGGTATGGCCCGAATCTCCCTCAGTGCCCTCAACACCCCGACGCTTACTCTCCCTTTGGGAAGCCGGCCTGCCTAACACGGCAATGGAGACCATGCGCGACGTTACCGCCCGGACCAGCATGAGTGTTCGGTAAAATGTGGCCCTGGACTACTGCCTCCACGCCTTGGGAGCATAACCTTAGCTACAAAAAGGTTTTTTTTTTCTGCCTGTCTCTCTCTCTCTCTCTCTCTCTCTCACTCTCTACTTTTTTAGCAACTGCGCGAGGAGTCAACTGAAGCGCTGAGCACTCATCCGGATATGGCAAAGGAAGGCCATATCAAACTGACTGCTTATAGAACGTTTTCATGCACTCTGGGCAGTTACATGTCCGGATCTGATATCGTCAAACATAACATCCGCTACGATTATTTGAATACCGTTTTCAAAGGCCCCGATTTTATCAACAATGTTGCGAGAAAGAATATGTTGATACTTGTTTACACAAGCGAAGAAAACAGCTGCGAGTGGTTCCGAGAACACGGCGAGAACCTCGTTGTTGTCTTCCTCTCCCTTCAGTGCGTCCAAATGCTCTATGTCCACGTCGTCGAGGCATTGCAATATCTGTTGTTAAATTGGGCTTGAGTGTTATCTTCCTCAAACTTTTCGTGAGTTTTTTTGTGTTCATAAGCAGCGAAATGTTTCAACAAATGAAGGCCCCATCTTTGTCAGAGTATTATTTGCCCTGATTGCCTGATGGTGATGTACTATCACTAAACGAAAAGCTTTAAAGCGAACTCGCAAGGAAATGAACTGCTTTGAAAACACTCTACTTAGTTCAAAGCCTTTACAGAAGTATTAAAGTGCTCCATGTTTCTTAAAAGCCGTGGTTCATTTTTTAGTGTTATTGTCGGCGTGTCTAATAGTTATGTTCTAATACTCTTTTACTTTAAGTAAAGGTCCCAAGAAAGCAACTAAAAAAAGTTTTCCTCAAAAAAAGGAAGTAATATTTTGCAGATAACAGTAACCGAAATCCGCTTATTACGTCATGTTCCAAGCTAGGCGTCGACAATTTCAAACTTTACTCCCCTTATCAATGAAAGGGCGCATAGCAAGTGAGAGAACGCGACGAGCGCCAAAACACCGCCTCAATCGAATCACCGAGGCGGATAAGGTAACGGAGTCTATGTGCGGTAATTAAGCCCGCTGCCATTTTTCTTCCCTGAGAAAAGCCAAAGAAAATAATATGTCATGTACACCAGGTCCTTAGAGACAGCTCTCACACTAAGAGAGCGACTGGTCCCAAGTTCAAAAGCTCACCGCCATCGATTGGCTAAAAGGAACTAACAAATAGGAAGAAACTACGCGGCTAGACCGGTACAGGAAGTGATTTCGAAAAAGAACGTGACCGGTGCGCACGAAATAACACTGCATACGTTACCCACGCCAAAAAGTCGTCTATGCCGCCCGACACACTCGAAAAAAACAAAAACGAACTTGACGCCTCGCTTTCACCGAAAGCGCGGCGCAGGGATCGCCGAGACAGCCTCAGACATCGGGGTGCGGCTTTAATTTGTGCTACGACGTGGGCGCCTGGGGAGGAAATCTTTGAGAGGCGCGGCTGATCGTGCGTGTAGCGAGAGGATTTCACACAGACTGGAGTTTTGTAGCGCCTGACGGCAAGAAAGCCTGCGAATTTCTGAGGACATCAGTTTGTCGGTCTCGCCTGATGCAGCAAAGCTCAGCTTCACAGGTGATCGACGCTCCTAGCGATGCGAGGACGTCTACTCTTATAGGCAAAGTCAGCGGCCGTTGAGCAGAACACACTACTACACACCTCCCTGACATCCGATTACAACTCCGCCTTTTTGTCTTTCGGAAACTTTACATCTATATAAAGCATTTATAAAACTTTAAAGGAGGAGAAATTCTAGAGGCCCGTGTACTGTGCGATGTCAGTGCACGTTAAAGAATCCCAGGTGGTCGAAATTTCCGGAGCCCTCCACTACGGCGTCTCTCATATAGCCTTAGTCGCGTTGGGACGTTAAACCCCATAAACCAAACCAAAACTTTAAATATTGCGTCGATTAATCGTGTCTCGAAACATAGGTGGCGTTTCTAAAGAGCCAGTATTTCCTTTCGAGCCGGATATTGTGCGACAGACATTGTCTCTCACAACACTGCCCTGGTTTTTCGCAACCTGTTTATAATTAAATTCTGAAAGTGTTTCAATTTTTTAATTCCCATAACCAGCATTGCCGTTTGGCTGGTTTGAAAAGAAGCCAGAGCTGAAGCTAAAAGTAGCCCAGTAGCCTTATAATTTATCTTTAGACCCACATTTGTAGTCAAAAGAAAATATTTTATACAATTTTATTAATAAAAACAAATGAACCGTTATAATAATAATAATAATAATAATAATAATAATAATAATAATAATAATAATAATAATAATAATAATAATAATAATAATAATGTTTATTATCACCACTCGATACAAGTGAGCGAAAAAGAGGTGGCTGAAATAAAAGCTGCTGTCTCCGCAGCTTGACAAAGCCTCAGCCACCTCAGCCACCGTTCTGATTAAAGGCAAGAAACAGAATAACGGGCACAGCAATTTGGCCGTTTTTCATGGCCTTCAAGCCACAGGTGCTTGCAAATGAATAAATAAATTATTAAAAGTTCAATGCAAGTGCACATATTTTATCTACAGTACATATTGTTCTTGGTCGAAGGCTTAGGGGAACCTCCCAGATGGCGTAGATTTATAATGGGGGAATCACTCACTGGCATCCACCCAAGAAGAGGCAACGGCTACATTAGCATCCACCCAAGTTTCCTGCCCTTCCGCCAGATTTATCTCAACGTACCTTTTGCGCTTTCCTGGTCTTCCATGAAAGACGGCGGTCTCGACAAGCTGAAGCCAACAACCGAATCCTATCACTTTGAGCTGAACAAATGTTTTCTCGCCAGTATTGTGCTTCCGTGTACCATCTTTAAGTAGCGTTACACCAGCCATATCGCAGCACCTTTGCGCATGGATTTAGGTGTCTCGATGTGCACCATCCCCGCCGGCTGGGAGGACGCGTGAGCGCATTGGGTGCCACTACATCAAAGCTCGAATGCAATGGGTCGCGTTTATGCTAGCCTGCAATTGTAAATGTTTTGCCAAAAAAATGACTAGTAAATGTGCTCAAATAAAAGATTCAAATAGCAAAAAGGTTGTCAACCTGAAAATTTCATTGCTAGACAGGGTCGTAAGGTAAACGATTTAGCGAACAGTAGAAACCTACAGATGGTGATGATGATTGCGACTATTTATAGCGCAAGGACATCTAGGCCCAAAGAACGCCATTCCAGAAGGTGTTTTTCTCCTTTTCAAGGTGGGCTGAAAGGCCCATTTCCCAAGCATTTCACCTTAAAGATGCCCAACGGAAAGCTTCGACCCATTGTATCACCCATCGGTACTCTACGGCACCTGGGATTGAACCCCGCGCCTCCTGCATGCGAAGCGGGTGCTTAGACTACTGTGCCACCGCTGTGGTGTCAGCAACGAACATGTGCCCCACACGTTAGACGGAACATTTTAAAGCGGCACGGGTTATTAAGGCGGAAGCCTTTAATGCCTCATCGTTGTAAGCAGGCGCTGTCGACAGAAATGCCACGCTTTTCAGTTGGTCGAAACGGTCGTGACGTCCCAGTGCGCGAATTTCAAACGGGGCCAATTGTACTTAGGTTACTAACCATGCAACCAATTAAAGGGACCGTATAGTGATGCTCCAAGTAAGTTCGACTGAGTTTAGTTAATTGCTTACTTAACCAATTAGTCCAATTAACCTTTCTAGTCAGACATAAATAAATAAAACCGAGTAAGAAATTGGCCGAGCTTTGCAATCGAACCCCGGTCCCCGGAGTGCGAGTCGAGCACGCTACCACTCCGCCATGCCAGCTTTTTTTTTCTTTATTGCCTGGCGTTGGCTCATGACATTGCACAACAAAAATACACATAACGCTATATACATACGACACTGTCGTGGTCAGCCAGCACGAGACTGGCTTCGTCAGCTTAAAATTCCCGCAACATACACAACGGCTCTAGTCTTGAGAGCCACTTGGGAGGCTCCGCAGCTGCTTCTTGGATTGCAAGAAACCAGTCCATGCTTTCCCGAAAATAAATTTGGGCCGGTCGTGCGTCTTTGTCACAATGGTAGCCTGCCATTCTGGAGCGCCATATACAGTGGAGGCCCAAGAGCATTATGAGATCAAAAGGTGCCCCACCCTCATTATCAGTGCAGAACGAACCTGTTCCGGCGGGTAAAAGACGGGGGGCTAGGGCTAGGGTACCTCTTTTTAAGGCAGCTGGTGAACTGTTTTTTGTTTTTTCGCGACGTCACAGACCCGTTATTGCGCACCGTGTGCCAAGTGAAGCTGCGGCGATTGCTGCCGGAGTTTGTGGTATCCACAGAAGAGCTCTCTGGTGGAACTTTTGGTTACTACAAAGAGATTGTAGCAAGCGTTCGGTTTCTTTCGGCACGTTTTTCCACCGATTATTTGAGGAAAAGTAAAAGGAAAAATTTGTACAATGATCTTTGTGATATTGTTTTCCCAGAGCCCATGTACAGGGCCTTGTACAGTGGAGGCCCGGGAGGGGATGTTTTAAAAAGGGTGATGAAAATGCAGGTGCCACCAGGAGTAAAGACTTTCTTTTTTAAGTTACACACCGGGACGTTACCAGTTAAAAAGTTTCTAGAGGGAAAGGATTTCTTTTTACCGTGGGGATCGAACTGCTTAATTTGTAAACAGCCTGAAACAATAGACCATGTTTTTTTGCAATGCTGGGAAGGGGTTTATTTTTTGGACGTGTTACAAAGGACCATAAAGAAAGAGCTACCACTTGACGCGCACGGAATTCGCTATTTCTCCGCCATGCCAGCTTGATGGTTTGTAATGAACAAATGTGCGTCTAGTGAATACGCTGTCTTCGTTCACTCCCATCTTCCTCCCTTCCCGTAACGGCGAGGTTCAGGTGTGCATCGAGATATGCGAGACAGATACATTTCCTTTCCTCAAAAACCAATTTACTGACGAGCAAGGCGTATTTGTCCGCGTTTCAGATTGGTCCAAATTGTCGTGATGTCACCACGCGCGAATTTTGACGGGTGTCCACCGAAATATGTGAGACAGTTACTGCGCAACTTAAATTGGTAAATTGGTTTTTGAGGAAAGGAAATGGCGCAGTATCTGTCTCCCATATCTCGGTGGACACCTGAACCGCGCCATAAGGGAAGGGAGGAAGGTGGGAGTGAAAGAAGGAAGAGAAAAAGGTACCGTAGTGGAGGTCTCCGGAATAATTTCGACCACCTGGGGATATTTAACGTGCACTGGCATCGCACAGCACGCGGGCGCCTCTTGCGTTTCGCCTCCATCGAAACGCGGCCGCCGCGGTCGGGTTCGATCCCGGGTACTCCGGCTCGGTAGACGAGCGCCTTACCACTGAGCCACCGCGGCGGGTTACTGCGCAACTTCTTTTCGTCAAATACAATTTTCGACTAGTGTCTACTGAGATATGCGAGACAGTTAATGCGTAATTTCCTTTCCTCAAACACAATTTTAATTTTCTTTACTACGGCCCCTCTTTCTTCTTTCACTCCACTTCCTCCCTTCCTGTACAGTGCGGCTCAGGTGTCCACCGAGACGACAGAGAATTACTGCGCCATTTCCTTTCCTTAAAAAGCGTTGCGTTCAGAGGGCAAGGCATCGCGCCGAACGGGTGGTGGGCCGCCGCGGTGACTCAGTGGTTGTCGTGCTCAGCTGCTGACCCGAAGGACACGGGTTCGATCCCGGCCGCAGCGGTTGAATTTCTTTGGAGGAGAAATTCTAGAGGCCCGTGTACTGTGCGATGTCAGTGCACGTGAAAGAACCCCAGGTGGTCGAAATTTCCGGAGCCCTCCACTACGGCGTCTCTCATAGCCTTAGTCGCTTTGGGACGTTAAACCCCATAAACTAACTAACTAACGGGTGGTGGCGTTCAATAGACTCCGTGGCAGCGCTACAACACGTTGTCGCGTTCCACTCCTAAAGGCGAAGCTTAAGCGTCATTAATTGGCAGTTAATTAATGCACCAACAAAATGTGAAGTAAACAATTGCGTAGCAGAATGCAGCACTCAGGCTTTCGCCTTCCAGCACTTTAGCCGCGAAAGTTCCTCGTAATTTTTCTTCTCATGACATCCGTAAGTTGTGCCAATAATTTCTTTTTCCTCAAACAGACGGTATTTGAAGCAAAAACTCAAAATTCGAGCAAATTAAATGCTTTCCTGAACTTAAGGTTCATACGAGCTCATGTTGCGATTCGGTTGGCCTAATGACGTGATTTCCAAATACGGATAAAAAACAATATTTTCACATGTAACGGTATCTTAAAATCTGTGGTGGTGTTACATCGCTGTCTCATGCTCTGTGTGTTATTCAATTACTGAACTGCATGAAACAACCGTGGAAGCTGGGAAGTTGATTCCCGAATGCGGGGAAATTTCAGGCAGGAAACCGCAGGTAGAAATTGGGACTAACGCTGAGAGGCACAAATAAGCGGCAAGGTTGTGCCGCAAAATTATCAGCTATTTTCACGATATCTACAAAAGTTAAAATAGCTGGCTGGTTCATTCTAACAAATTTTTCAGTGAAATGGCATCGTCACTAGCGTGGCTTGCATAGCCACGTAATCATATCGACGTATCATTGCTGGCACGTTCATGGAGCTTCCTCAGGCGTTTCAAGAAGCACAAAAGAACAGAGAACATAAAACAACACAGCAAATCAATAGAGAGCAGCTTTTGAGTAGTATTTTCGACCACGAACTTTAAGAACAAACGTAAAGTTTTGTCAAAATAATGCTATTTTTCGTCGTTACTGAAGAAAAGTACTTTTGAAAATACTACAGTCGAAAACAATTCCCCAAAACTACAAAAACACCTGCCGTTATGACAAGATGTGAGAGCACTGTTTTATTTTTGAAACCGTTCTCTTCTTTTTTTTTTATTGGCAGTGCTCAACTTCTTATGACTCTTGAAAGATGGGCTGGGGGTGCATTCTTTGTGATCCTGTGAAGTGATACTATGTATTCTTTGTGATCTGTCATCATCATCATCAGCCTGACTATGCCCACTGCATGGCAAAGGCCTCTCCCATGTCTCTCCAATTAACCCTGTCCTTTGTCAGTTGCCGCCACTGTATCCCCGCAAACTTCTTAATCTAATCCGACCACCTAACTTTCTGCCGTCCCCTGCTACGTTTGCTTTCTCTTGGAAACCACTCCGTTACCCTTAAGGACCGGCGGTTATCTTGCCTTCCCATTACATGCGCTGTCCAAGCCCACTTCTTCCTCTTCATTTCAACTAGGATATAATTAACGCGCGTTTGTTCTCTCACCCACTCCGCCCGCTTCCGATCTCTTAACGTTACACCTATAATTTTTCTTTCCATTGCTCGCTGCGTTGTCCTTAACTTAAGCTGAACCCTCTTTGTTAGCCTGCACGTTTCTTCCCCATAGGTGAGTACCGGTAAGATGCACATGTTGTATACTTTTCTCTTGAGGGATATTGGTAAACTGCCTTTCGTGATCTGAGATAACATGCCCTATGCGCTCCACCCCATTCTTATTCTTCTTAGTTATTTCCCTCTCATGATCTGGATCAGCTGTCACTACCTGCCCTAAATAGACATATTCTCTTACTACTTCCAGCACCTGGCTACAAATTGCGAACTGGAGTTCCCTTGCTAGGCTGTTGAACATTACTTTGGTTTTCTGCATGTTAATTTTTAGCCCCACCGTTCTGCTCTGCCGGTCTAATTCATTGATCACGATTTGCAGTTCATGTCCCGAGTGACTTAGAAAGGCAATGTCATCACCGAATCGCAAATTACATAGGTATTCTCCATTAACTCTTATCCCCAACTGTTCCATTTTCAGGCCCCGGAATACCTCCTGTAGACAGGCAGTGAATAGCATAGGCGAGATCGTGTTTCCCTGCCTGACACCATTCCTTATTGGAATTTTATTACTGATTTTATGGAGAACTATGGTAGCTGTGCAATCGTTATAAATATCTTCCAATATTTTCACATAGCACTCTTCTACACCCAGATTCCGCAATGCCTGCATGACTGCTGAGGTTTCTACTGAGTGGAATGCTTTCTCGTAATCATGAACGCTATATATAGGGGATTATTACATTCTGCGCATGTCTCTATCAACTGACTGATTACGTGAATATGGTCTATTATCTAGTATCCTTTACGAAAGCCCTCCTGGTCCTTTGGTTGATTGAAGTCTAAGGTTGTCCTGACATTATTAGCGATTACCTTAGTAAATACCTTGTAGGCAACAGACAGTAAGCTGATCGGTCTGTAATTCTTCAACTCCTTGGCGTCTCCTTTCTTATGAATTAAGATAATATTAGCGTTTTTAAAAGCTCTAGGTATGCTCGAGGTCTCAAGGCATTGCGTATAGAGGGTGGCTAGTTTTTCTTGACAATCTCTCCTCCGGCCTTCACCAAATCTTCTGTTACTTGATCCTCACCAGCTGCTTTCCCCCTCTGCATTGCTCCCAAGGCTTTCTTTACTTCTTCCTTCGTTACTGGCGGGATGTCCCATTGCTTTGTTCCACTGCCTCTCTCAGTAAGATTCTGATTGCCATCGCTACTGTATAGATTTGTGTAGAATTCTTCGGCTAATTCAACTATCTTATCCATATTGCTGATGACATTGCCCTGTTGTCTTTTAGCGCATACATCTGGTTCTTACCTATGCCCAGTTTTCTCCTCACTGATTTTAGGCTACCTCCGTTCCTTAAAGCATGCTCGATTTTCTCCATGTTAAACTTTGTTATGTCGGCTACCTTGCGCTTATTTATTAACTTCGATAGCTCTGCTAGTTCTATCCTGTCTGTGGAGTTAGACGTCCTCATGCTTTGACGTTTCTTAATCAGATCTTTAGTCTCCTGAGATAGCTTGCTGGTATCCTGACGGGCAATCCTACCACCTACTTCTGCGGCGCACTCTGTAACGATAGCTGTAAGATTATCATTCATTATTTCAACATTACGGTCGTCGCCTTCAGTTAAAACGGAAACTCTGTTGTGCAGCAAAATCCTGAATTGCTCTACTTTCCCTCTTAATGGTTACTCGTTAATAGACTTCCGCTTCACTAATTTCCTGCGCTGCATTCTCAACTCTAAGCTAATACGAGACCTTACCATTCTGTGGTCGCTACAACGGACCTTTCCGAGGACCTCCATATCCTCTACGATGCCAGGCTGAGCGCACAGTATGAAGTCTATTTCATTTCTAGTCTCACCATTGGGGCCCTTCCACGTCCACTTCCTGTTGGCTCGTTTGCGGAAGAAGGTATTCATGATCCGTAAATTATTTCTATCTGCGAACTCTACTAATAACTCTCCCCTGCTATTCCTAGAACCTATGCCATATTCACCTACCGCCTGGTCTCCAGCTTGCTTTCAATTTACTGTGCTTCAATTATTGCACGCGCCCTTGTTAGACTATAAGATTTTAGTTTATATTTTCTTGACCTGTGTTCATTCGTATTTTTACGAGTGCTTAGAGCGATAGCTAACTTTAAGCTTTTCCTGAAAAGTTCCGTATACTGACGGCTGTAGCTTGAAAAATGGTGGCCTGCAGTCCGTGTAGCTTGTTACATTGAACCCATCTCTAGCCGCTGGTTATGAGTCCAGTCAGTGTCTGCGTATTTCCTGCAGTGCAGTGAAAAACAATATAAGGAAGAAAACTAAAGCAAATTTTCAAGATAGAAAACCCGTAATTTTCACGCCGCGAGGCGTCTTCGCAAGCACACATGCGACACGGTAGACAAACAGGAGTGGCAGTATCTGCGTTCAGCTTTCGCGCAGCACCCGTTGGGTTGAAGAGTGAAAATTTCTGTTCTTATTCAGTCAGAGTTCATTTCAAGAAAAGATTTATTACGTACTCCTAAAAAAAATTAGTTGCTATAATTATTTCGCACGAAAGCATCGATTACAAAGAATCGCATACATTCATCGCCTACAAACATCACGGAAAACTGCAACGATGGCCTGCAGTGACACCAGCGGATTTGCGCCAGCAATCTTTCGCCACACCTCAGCACCCGATCTTCTCACCTCCACCAGTGGTCCGTTCGCGGAACCATATGGCGTCCTCCTGCAAGAAATCCCAGGCATCATTCACCCTAACCAATCTTTTCTTCTCTTTGTCTACCCGCCGTAGTAGCTCAGCGGTTATGGCGCTCGGCTGCTTACCTAAAAGTCGCGGGCTTGATCCAGGCCGCCGGGGTCGAATTCCGATGAAGACAAAATTTTAGAGGCGCGTTACTTTCCGATGTTAGTGCACGTTAAAGAACCCAGGGTGCTAGAAATTCCCGGAGCCCTTCACTATAACTTTCCTTATAGCCTGACTCGATCGCTTGGGGATGTTCAACCCCAATAAACCATACCTTCTTCTCTTTGTCCGGTCTTCGGCCTCATTAGTCCACACGAACTCTCACGAGGCTCTGAAAGCTTTTCGAAGTACACCCTTTGCGTTGGACCTACGCGTTAGGCCTTGCGTTAGACCCTGCAGCCCTAAAGTGCATTCCTGGTCGTATGGGGACTGCTGGTAATGAGTTTGCACGTGAGCTCGGCTAAGAAATTTAGCATCGGGCGCCAATGATGCCATAGTCATCCCACCGACAATAAACGAGGGGTTGATGATTAGAAATGCCATCATTACACTGCTTAGACATGCGATCACACGTAGTGAATGCTCGAATCGAGTAAGATCTCGTCTGCAACATGATTCAAATCAAATTTTTTCCTCTTGTGGGATATACCTAACAAATTTATGCAGCAGCGTAATTGCCCCAACTGTCCTTCCCGATCCGGCGAGCTACCAACCTTTCTTGTACCGTCGTTCTCGCCTCCACCCACTATTCCAACCCCCTTTCTCTACCTAGAAAACCTTGTCGGCGGTCCCAAACAAAAACCTACAGAGAGCCTGGATACTGCTCACCATCGGCATCTAAGGCATTTAAATAAGCGCTCTAAATAAAAGTGTTTTCCTTCTCCTTTTTCTTGTTAATATCACACCCTGACACATGGGTCCAGGATCTGTATGGTTGCGCCCGAGCGCTGGCGGCGACCTTAGGTCAAAACCGTCAATCACCTGCGCTACAATCATGAGCAGGAACTCTCGGAAGTGTGCACCAAATAGGACTGCCTAAGATTTCATCAAAAATTAGTGTCTTAGATATTGAGGGGAGCAAAGAGGCTTGGCGCTACGGCGGTCCCAACTTTTCCGCCTGCAAGCGGACGCAGGAGAATAGGACGCACAGGACTGGCCGCATCATTTCAGCTGTTGCTACACCACACGAGAGACCATATTGATCTCGGCAGCGCTGTAGAATTGCCGGAGCGCCGGGCTCACTTCTCCCGGGCACACACTGATGTCAATGCTATACCGGCAGATGAACTTTAGCCGCGCCGTAGATGAGGTTACTATACGTGTCGCTATCGCATAGCTCATTAAAGCAAGTGCCTTTTGGCAATATTGGCGGCAAGCCCTATCACAGTAGCCGACAGCCTTGCGATGAAAAAAGAAAGGAAAAAGTTGATTGTTGCCAGTCGGTTCGGATACGACAATGTTAACCCTGCAATTGTCGCAGTCAGAGGGTGCCCCTATATGAACGGAGGAGGAAACACCGCTTGCCTTATTGAGGCAAAGTCCTCAACGCATCTAATTAAATGAAAGAGAACAACTGAACTGGAATGTGGACTGAGTACACCGTTTTTTAAACCAGAGAAAAAATGAGAAGCGCAGAAGTAAACTTAACTCTCGGTGGAGGGAAAAGCTTGAAAGGAACAAAAACACAAATTTAAAGGCGCCTAACAAGGCCATAACCTTTCTTGCGCCCTTGTTTGAGCGAACAGGCCGTGCACCAAATTTTCCTAAATTCATAATGGTCAAATATCTAAGGGAGTCCCCCAAGGTGGGGTAGATCTGTAATAAGGGAGTAATTACTCATTGACATCCATCCGAGCTCAGCCATACGGCTACAAAGGAAAGCTATACAGCTTTCTCACAAACTTCGCAGTTAAAGAAAAATTCGTCCTGGGCTGGGGGTAGAACCCGGAACCACCGCTTCACCGGAGGAGAAGCTGTACCAGTTGAGCTTACCGGGAGGGCAAGCTTATGGTAGGGCGAGAGCGAATAGATCAATAACTCAATCAATAATTAATGCAATCAATAACTCAACTGTGTTGGTCCGTTGATGTGGTGGTCCCGGATTCGAATTCCGGACCAGGACAAATTTTTCATTAACTGCAAAGTTTGTGAGAAAACTGTATAGCTTTTCTTTGTAGCCGTGTGGCTGTGCTTGGGTGGATGTGAATGAGTAATTACTCCCTTATTACAAAGTGTGCTCATGATTGATCACAAATTCTTCGATAATGATAGTACTGCGTCAAGTGTTCAGAGTAGGCAAAGATTTGCACCTAACAACTTAAAGACCGTTTACGCACTGCGATTGGTGAAGGCCATTGTGATGTATTCGGTGTGTTAATGCTGCCCGTTATGAACGCAGACGGATTTTGTGTACACAGGACGTCAGGGATGAAAAGAGTCGCAGGAAAAATTTCAGCTTAAGGACCGCTTCGGGAAAGAGAAGTCATAAGAACAGAACGTTCCTGAGTTTTATAGCCAAAGCTACCCCTTTAGTTTCTATGCGAGTCATTGCAGATCAGATCTGCTGTTATTGGGAATGCTGAGCTAGATATACTGCTATTTCTCCGTATTCTGAGGAACAACGATAACACTAGTTGGTAACATGAAAAAAACACAGTAAATGTTCTTCAGCAGAGAAGTGCTTCAGAGGCGCTGTCCACGCTGAGGCGTTAAATGCTGTCATACAAGCTCCTGAAATTCTTCGCAACGCCAGTAACACCTACGAGCATTAAAGTAAGTAGGTAAGTGAAACTCCTCTTAGGCGGAAGGAATTGAGCGCCGTGTCGCCAACATACGACTTACTGAACACAAGAAGATAAGATAAGAAGACAAGAAGATAGGAAGACAAGATTTAATCATCAGTCAGCAAACTACCGTTTGCTACCGTTTGCTAATGTGATTTCATCATCAGTTAGCAAACGGTAGTTTGTTAACTGATGATGAAATCATATTCGTATATAGAAAGTCTTGTTTTGCAGACTGTTTCGCTTTGTGAACCCAAAACTGCCATGAGAGCTTCTAGCATTATATACCATCATATACAAGCGAGCAGAAAAGGGTAAGGAAACGAGGGGCTCGCTAAGACACGAAAGAACCCGTCACCGAAACAGTGCAAGGCGTATAAGGCTGTTTCTGTGTTTTTATTTTTGACGCTGATCACGGGAAAATAATAGCTTGATTATCGATGTCTGAAAGATAATTGATTAGAAAGAAGACGAAGAATGAGTACATGCAGTCGATGCGATCCGAGCACGCGACCTCCTAATTTCGCGCACGGTCCTTTACCAACAAAGCTACAGCGGCCGCTGTCCAACCTTCTCGCTTGGGGGGGGGGGGGGGGGTATTTATGTTGCCTGTTACCAAACATTAAGAGTGTACACCAGCAGCACCCTCGTCTATAGGGACGGACGTAGTGCGTCGTGTATTGTCATGAACATCACTTGGGGAAATGCTCTAACGTTGAGGGCGGAAGCTATGCGTGAACACCCTTACGCTACCTGTGGCATCAAGACTGCCAGGACTGAGGGAAAGACAAGGCAAAGGGTCGCTTGGTTTGGTAAGTGCGATTCTCATTCAAAAAGAACTACGCACTAAGAGGGCGACAAAACCCAATAATACCACTTCGCTAGATTCCTGCTTCTCGTGGCGTTCTGATGAACAAATCTTTTTTTGATGAAGAAATGATCAAATCTTTTTATTCTCCAAAGCTGAGACTTTGTATCAAGTCCAGAACAGTGACTCTGAAAGAGCAGTTGATCATCAAGATTCTGGTCTGCAAGATGGTCACACAATTTTCAGCAAGATTGAAGGAAAGAACCAAGATTGTCAAGTTTGGGCTACGACAGAAGTGCTCAAATTGTTCTAAAGCTTTTTCCACTGGGTGCTCCTCTTAAGCAGAAATTTTTTGGTGCAATGAGCTCCGTGTTTCCTTCGACGAGGACTAACTTCTTTCATGCATGTGAGAAAATCCAATGTTACGTGGCGCACTTCACGCCTGTTCTGCGCAAAAGCCAAATGAGCTACGGTGTGTAAAAACCCCCAGTATAAAAAGAAACACCGGGGGTTAAAACACAACGTCCTTAAGAGTGCATAATAGGGCTTTAGAGGGACGACATGGACAACTTCTGGTTGTGCCCGGCGTCATTGGTGTGCAGTCATTTCTTCAGGGACGACTTTGTAGACCCGTTCACCTAGCCGACGAAGAAGTTTATACGGACTGAAATAGCGGGGCAAAAGCTTTTCACTCAATCCGCGGCGCGGAATGGGCGTTCAAACCCAGACTCGGTCTCTGTCTTGTATTCCGCGTTGAGTCTTGTTGTAGCGTCTGGCCTCGGTCCGCTGCTGGTCTTTGGTCCGCAGCCGGGCAAGTCTTCTGGCTTCTTCTGTGCGTTGAAGGTAGGCGGCGACAGTGAAGTTTTCTTCCGTAACGTTGGGCAGCATGGACGAGCCTTAAAGGACTCATTTGGTTGGTATCCTGCAATGCGGTGTTGTAGGCGAAGATGATGTAAGGCAGGATGACGTCCGGGATCTTGTGTTGGGCATCGACATACATGGCGAGCATATCGGCGATGGTTTTATTGAGGCGCTGTGTCAGTCCGTTGGCCTATGGATTGTATGCAGTTGTCCTCCGGCGGCTGGTTAGTCTGTAAAGCAGGATGGCTTGCGTCAGTACCGTCTGAATGCTGTTAGTCGGTCCGTGATGAGCACGTCGGCGGTGCCTTGTCGCAGAAGAATGCAGTCCATAAAAAGTTTGGCGGCTTTTGTTGCTGTTCTGTTCGCAAGGGCCTTTTGCCCCGGCGTAGCGGGACAGGTAGTCGGTCGCTATTATGATCCACTTATTTCCAGATGTTTACTTCGGGAAAGGGCCAAGGAAGTACATGCCGGTCTGCTGAAAAGGCCTTGAGGGAGGTTCAATGAAATGCAGAAATCCTCCTGTTCGGGTGGGAGGTGTATTTCGTCTCTGACAAACACGGCAGGTTTTCACATAATGTGCGGCATTGGCAGACAGTCGAGGAAAGTAATGCTTCCCTTTAATTTATTTATTTATTTATTGATACTGCGATCTTTTGCAAGACCTTCGCAGGGTGGGCACACAATATAGAAATACATAAATGCTGGAAACAACAAAACGATCTCAGGAACAAGGAAACAATTCAAGAACAATTGATCAACAATTTAAGATGAAGAACACAACTGCAAAAAGTACAAACGAAACACAGAAATGTAGCGGTACGACAATATAAAAAAGTTAAAGGTGGCTTCAAACCTTTTTAGTGAAGTTTCGGTTACTGCATCATTAGTTAGATTATTCCAGTCTGTAATCGTTCTGGGGAAAAAGGAGTACTTAAAGGTGTTAATTCGTGCGTTTAATGGTGCTACTGTAAAGTCATGGCGTTGTCTTGTGTTGTACCCAGAGGAGAACGATATAATATTGGATGTGTCAATATTGTACTGGCCTCTGATTAACTGAAAAAAGAATTTTAGACCACAGATGCGATTTCTCTGAGAGACTGGAAGCAAACCACTTTGATTAAGAAGTGCAGTGATAGATGTGCGGTTATATGAATTGTAAACAAACCGTGCTGCTTTCTTTCGTACTCTGTCTAATTTAGCAATGTTACATTTAGTGAAAGGATCCCAAAGAATGCAGCAGAGGATGCGAGAAAGCCCCAGATGCCCGGCTGTCGGCTCATCATGCGAAGCCTGAAGAACTTCTTTGCGCAGACTTACAGGCACAATAAGGAGGTAGGCTGTTTTGTTAGTTGCAAAGTTCTTCACGGGGACATATTCTGTACACAGAACGAAGACAAACTTCGCTTGAACAAGGCGGGGGATGAAGAAGCCTTGCCTTCGAAGTACTCGATGAGGCCTTTTTTTTTCGGGGGGGGGGGGGGGGGGAGGGGGGGAGGTGGTCCGAGCGTTGCCGCTGTGCAGAAGAGATGTAGCTGATGGATCCCAGGAAGGCATCCTCATCCTAGTCCGGCGGCGATGCATCTACAGGAGCTCGTGACAGGCAGTCGGCGTCAGAGTGCTTGCGTCTGGACTTGCAAATGACAGTGACGTCAAACTCCTTGAGGCGCAGGCTACACCGAGCGAGGCGGCCGGAGGGGTCCTTTGTACCGAGAAGCCAGCGCAGTGCGTGGTGATTGCTGACCACCTTGTACGGTTGTCCATACAGGTAGGGGCCGAATTTTGACGTAGCTCACATGATTACAAGACACTCCTTCTCAGTTGTCGAATAATTAGCCTCGGCCTTGGAGACCGAAGGGGTAGCGTATGCGAGTACCATCTCCAGACCGTCAGTTTTTTGAACGAAGATAGCCCTTAGACCCGCTCTGCTTGCGTCGGTATGAATTTCAGTCTCGGCGTTTTAATCAAAGTGTGCGAGGATCGGTGGGGACTGTAAACGACGCTGAAGTTCATTGATTGGCTGGTTAGTTTTATGGGGTTTAACGTCCCGAAGCGACTAAGGCTATGAGAGCCGCCGTAGTGGAGGGCTCCGGAAATTTGGACCACCTGGGGCTCTTTGAAGGCTTTCACTTGCAACGCTTCCCATTTAAATGGCACGTCTGCCCTTGTCAGGTGGGTCAGTGGCTCGGCTATGCGCGAAAAGTTCTTGACAATAGTCGGTAATACGCGCACAGTCCGAGGAATCTGCTAACAGCATTGTTATCGGTCGGTGGCGGAAACATTGCGATAGCAGCTGCTTTTTGCGGGTCTGGCCGTGCTCCCTACTTGTCAACGATATGGCCTAGAAACAGGAGCTCTTCATAAGCAAAGTGGCACTTCTCTGCTTTCAAAGTTAGGCCGGACGATTTCATTGCATCGAAGTTTTTCAGGTGCTCCTCATAGTTCGAGACAAAGACAATGGCGTAATATAAATGGACCGGACAAATTTGCCACTTCTGGCCTTCCAGCACTGTATCCATTACTTGCTGAAACGTCGCTGGTGCTGAACACAGATCAAATGACATCACTTGAACACGAAGAGGCCATCCGGATTGATTAGTGATGTCTACTCCCGATCTGTTTCATGGGCTTAAATTTGCCAGTAGCGGGTGTTTATGTCCGTCGATGAGAAATAGCATTGCAGAGCCGATACAGTGTGTCATCGATGCAGGGGAACGGGTAGATGTCCTTCTTTGTTGTGTTGCTCAAGCGGCGGTAATCAACGCAGAATCGAATTGTGTAGTCTTTCTCACGAAAGCAACCGGTGCCGCCCAGGGCCTCTTTGAAGGCTGCATGACGTCGTCGCGAAGCATTTCTTCCACTTGGTCCTTGTCGTTCTCGCGGCGACACACGGTGGGGGTTTGGCGGAGAGGTCGGACGTGGTGGTCGGTTGTAATGCGATGCTTGGCAATCGACGTTTGTCGAATCTTCGGATATGGCGAGAAACACTCGCTGTAGCTTCGAAGCAGATTCCAGATCTTGTCTTGTCTGTTCCGGAGCACGACTTTGTTGATGTCGAAAGTGGGTGAGTTCTCTTGGTCAGGCGAATCGTCTGCCGAGAGGGCGAAGAAATCTTGTATGTTGGATATTTCGTCGAAGAAAGCAATCGTCGTTCCTCTGTCAACGTGCCGCTATGCTTCGTTGATGTTAGTCAGGAGTACTTCGGCTTGGCCGTTGTAAAAATGTACGATGCCTCTTGCGATGCCGATTCCTCCGTCTAGAAGCAAATTGCATGTTCTCCTCGATGATGGCTTCAGTGCTATTGGCTTCCGTGATGCCTACGGTGAAGATGACGCTTGAGCGGGGTGGGCACTCACTTGTTCTTCCAGGACGCTC
Source organism: Amblyomma mixtum (assembly GCF_055824585.1). Lineage (NCBI taxonomy): Eukaryota > Metazoa > Arthropoda > Arachnida > Ixodida > Ixodidae > Amblyomma > Amblyomma mixtum. The sequence continues at coordinate 142,252,506 of NC_143013.1, read as the reverse complement.
AGTGCAACGCGATGTTCCGCGTTCTCATCGACGGGATGGCCTCGTACGTAGAAAGCTTGATCAGCTTGGATCGCAGGTAAATGATCACCTGATGCTCATTAAGGACATCCGTGCCCAGTATCGCTTCGCGGGAGCATTGTCGTAGCAGAACGAAGTTCGCTGGATACGTATGTCTCTGGACAGTCACTCGCGCTGTGCATCGCCCTGATGGCGTAATGAAGTCCCACTCTGCGGCGCGAATCTGTGGGCCGTCCAAAGCGGTCGCAGCTTTCCTCAGCTTCGCAGCGAATGTGCCGTTCACCAACATGAAATCGGCTCCTGTGTCGACTAGAGCTGTAACTTTCCGGCAGTTGACAACCACTTCTAAATCGGATGTCCTGGCTCCTGGGTAGCACGCCATCTGCGGCGTCGGGTCACGGCTTCGCCGTATATGTGAATCGTGATTAGGGCGTGTCGTCGAAGTTCTTCTGCGTGGCGGCGTCATTTTGACGACACTTCACGTCGTGGTCGAGGTTTTTAACGTATGCGTCGTCGGCGTGTCGGCGACCCCGTCTTCATGCAATGTGGTCGTTGGAGGATCTACGGCGTTTCACTTGTGAGCAACATCACTTCCAGAGGTTTCTCTCTTTAATTTCACTTATTGGGTATGGGAGACCGGCCCTTTACCACGGCTGCGTAGCTGCGGCGACGGTGAGCGTGACGGTGACGGCGACTGTAAGTGCTAAAGGAGTTTCAACGCATACTCCTCTCGACGCAGGTACAAGTCGATTTCTTGCGGGCGTTGACCGTTGGTGGTGCATCAGCGGCAAAGCCATGAAGACTGATACGTCGCTACTGGCAGTGATTAAGAATATGGTCCGCTTCAACGCAATGCAGGCACAGCGGTATGTTGTGTGGAGTAGAGCACTGCACGGGCCTCAATTTGAGGCCCAAGCCCGGCCCGGGCTCGAGACCTGAAGCCAGAGCCCGGCCCAGGTACGCTAAATTATCGCTCTAGCGAGCCCGGCCCGGCCCGTGAATCCTGGAGTAAAGCCCAGCCCGGGCCCGGCCCGGTCCGTTTCACAGCATCGCTTGAGGTGCTCACTCTGAGCAAGTAGACTGCTGCTAGACCGATAAGAAACTGGCCGACAAAGGTTCTGAAACCACAGTTTGGCTTGCAAAAAGTTGGTTCTTTTTAACCCAGAAAGAAATGATTAAGAGTAGTGCTCGCCAGGACCATCTTTTGGACAGTGATCTCGTGTAGGTGCGCAAAGATAAACTCGGAAGTTCCGAGAGACAAATAAAAAGGGCCGCATACGCGCGTAATAGACTACTTTGCATTCCCTCATGAGTTTAATCAGTTATATTTTGCCGCCCGCGAAGTATAAGCATTAAAGCGGCCTAGCAAGCAGTAAGATGACATTTTTTTAGTCAACGCGATCTCACAGGTTGAACTCATAGCCGAACTGGTCGCCTTTAAGCAGAAACGAAAAGCTAAAAGGCTTGAGTATTTCACGGTGTGTGTTTGAAGACTATAACCGTCCTAAATTAATATGCTCTTCCCGAATGCATTTCTAATAGTGTATAGGTATGTTTTGGGATGACGAGCGATCAATAGCCAATTAAGACCGGTTGAATTTTACTCTTACTGGTGGAGCAGAAGATAACGCGCGAACCACGTGATAACTTACAGGGCTAAACACTTGTCATGACAACCAGGCGGAAGAAGCGAGGAGCGATAGATGTGGTTATGAGATGAGATTTACAAACTCTCGCAAGCTTTTGTGGCTATTTCATTTACGTGACGTTCCGGTCAGCTGATCAAAAAGAAAACCAAACACGCTTTAGTTTGTCAATTTTTCCACATGAGGAACATATAAAATCTATGTTTTTGGGGCTTAAGGGCCTAAGGGGAGTCAGGCTGTGAGAGACACCGAAGCAGAGTGCTCCGGACCATTCCGACCCCCTGGGTTTGTTTAACGAGCAATGATACTACAAAGTACATGGTGTCATGCTTGCCGCCTAAATAGAAATACGGCCGCCGAGGCTAGGAGCACACCTTGGTTCCCCGGCTCAGTAATCAAGCGCCTTGACCACTAAGCCACCGCGGAATGGAAATAAGGAAATATATAAGTCAATGAATAAAGCTTAGTTGTTTTCTCAGCGCGTTCTATAACCCATAGCTCATCCGTGTCGCTGCTCCAATGCGGCAGTAGTGTACTTCACTCTGCAATAGTGAAGGAATAGTCGGACTCCAGCCGTTTCTGTACGAACCCCAGCCCGGCTCGGGTCCGCAGCTTTAAGCCCGAGCCCGGCCCGGGCCTGCAACTTCAGGCCCGGGCCCGGCCCAGGCCCGGCAAAACAGATCATGTCCCGGCCCGGCCCGCGGGCCGGGCCGGGCCCGGGCTTTTGGGCCGGCCCGAGCCCGTGCAGTGCACTAGTCTGGAGTCCTCCAGGCACCGCATTTCCTGGGACTTTGGCGTCGCTTGTAGGCTGGGTGGGCGGGGAAAGGCGGGTGGCGTTCAGGAACAGCTGGTTCACGTCGAACAGGCAGTGTGTGTCGCTTGGGCTTAGCACTGCGAAGTGTTGCGACGTAGGCCAAGGCTGGAGCTTCAGCTTCAGCATCGGTAGCTGTATAGCGACCGTGCTCAGTGACCAATACCTAGCAAAAAAGGACAATGTGTTTAAAGAACAAATGAGGGGCTCCTTTTTTCTAGAATGCTTCCGATATCTTAGCGGTTTTCTTGACATTTTAGACACTGATGTTCGTGATTTCAACGTTGTTCTCTCACAAATCGAAGGTATTTTTGTTCAGAGCTGTTTTCCTCTCAAATTAACTTGTGAATTGCCTCACAAATAGGCCCTCAGATTTCTGGACCTTCAACTCATTTTGAAGAAGAACCACACTTGCTGGTCGTACGAAACACCCCTTCTCCTTGGTATCATTCGAAACTTGACGTCACGAAACACCCTTCTCCTTGATGTCTTTCTAAACTGGTTAAACTTTCCGTAGCTAAGTCGTAGTTCACCAATGCACTAATTAAATCCTGCAGTGCATTAGAAAAGTTTAAATCACCAAAACCACCATCTCTTGAGGGCTGGTTATCCGAAGCAACTGCTTACCTTCATATCAACATTCATCGAAGATGAACGAAGAGAAAAGCCGGCTGATTTCGTTAACAAGAAAAAAGAAAAGGCCACCGTGGTCCCTCCCATTCATCGCTTCCCACACAGGCTGAAAAAGTTTGGTAAGCATGCATACGTTAGGGTTTTCTTCTCGGCTTCCAAAAAGCTATTTAGGATATGTAAAAAAGTTAACTGACAATATGTCGTGCAAGAATGGCCCACTAATCATGAGAATGGGTTTGTGGCTCGCTATGAAGGTGTTCTCTATGCCATTCCCCTATCATGTGGCAAATAATATGTTGGCCAGACGGGCAGATGCCTAAACGAACGCCTCAAAGAACACAGCAACAACGTGCATACACCATGAAAGGGCATCTAGGAATTCACTGTAGAGATTTTTCGAGCGAAAATTTCCAGCCGTACTTCAAGAAAACCAATGCGATAAGTAAGCACAACAATGAACTAACGCGTGAAATCAATAAAGCCGAACAAATCGCCCGGTCAGCAGAAGCTTGTGTCAGCAGCGCCCGTTTTGAAATTTCATCTAAGGAATTGTCTTTTTTACCTAAATGCAAGTGACACAGCGATAGGCAACTTTAGTGTCATGATATAATGTGCAAGTTATTTCTTTTTGTTGTTTGGTGGCATTCTTTTTATTTCCACATTCCAAGAAATAACATTTCATTTTCAAGACAGCGCCATCCCGTTGCGACTCCCTTCAGTCCTCGTCCAAGTTCGCGCTGTTCTTCAGGAAAATGTCATACCAGCTCGCCCAAGCATCCGTTTTAATGCATCTTTACGCTTCTCTATATTGCGCCGTATGCCACCCTATTTTGTTTGTGAATGCATTACTGTCATTTCTGTTTTAATAGTTCTTTGCCACTGAGGTATTTTGCCACTGCTGCGTGATGCCATTATGGAAGCGTGCGGCTGTGTCAAGTTTCCTTGAGGCAGCTCTTCCTAACGCTTCCAGTGTCATGTGATATGATTAAAATAAACTTCTATTCAATTCAGTGGCCAAGGTTCTAGAAGCCTATGGGCTGAACAGAAGCCGTAACAATCTCCGCCAGATGGGAGTTAGCTCTGCTGACCGAGCGGCACAGCAAGTCCCAAAAGAAGCCTAGGAACCTAAATTACAGCAGCTACCAGATGATAGGAAAATGCATCGAATAAAACTAACCTTATACAGGGTCTGTCCTGAAAGTAGTAGGACTGGTTTTTTCCTGGGCGAACGGGCAGACGAGAGGTGGTCTGCGCGCGCAGGATCGTTGAAGGGGGATATTGGGAATGCTGGTGAAAATCGGCAGTCGGCTGTCGGCCGTTGAGGAGAGGAGGTCGCTTGTACTGCGAACTCCTGTCGAAACGTCTCGTCATGCAGAATCATCGATCGTTTACTGGATCAGCGATACGCGATCAAATTTTGAGTAAATCTTGGTAAAACGGGCAAAGAGACTCACAACATGATTAAGGAGGCCTACGGTGACGCTTCCATGGGTAGATCAGGTGTTTTTTGAGTGGCACAAGCTGTTTCAGAAGGTAAAGAAAGAGTGGAGGAAGACGACCGCTCCAGACGCCCTTCGACCAGCAAGACCATCAAAAATGTGTAGCGAGTGAAACATTTACTTAACACTGATCGTAAATGAGTATCAGAATGATTTCTGACGACTTGAGCATTCCTCAAACCCAAGTTTTTGAGGTCGTGACGGAAAACTTATCCATGAGGAAAGCGTGCGCGAAGTTGGTGCCGGGAGTGTTGTCAGAGGACGAAAAGGCCAACCGGTAGGATCTTCTTCATCATGTGAATGAAGACCCCGATTTTTTGCCCAGCACATAGCGGCAACGCTGCCTCAGCCCCCCTAAAGCCTCGACTTGACCCCACCAGACTTTTTTCTATTCCCGAGAATAAAATCGACGCTCAAGGGGGAACCTCACGGATCGGTAGAGGTGGTTCAACAGGCCGTGACGAGGGAGCTAAACAGCATTCCGGTCCAGGCGTTCCTGGAGGCGTACGAAAACTGTAAAACTCATTGGCAGCAGCGTGTAGGTGCGGAAGGGTGCTACTTTGAAAAATTGTAATCGTTTTTAATATTCTCTTGAATAAATTTTGTTTAAAAAAATGAGTCCTACTACTTTCAGAACAGACCATGTATATAGTGTCCATAGGCGAAGAAAAACCATTTGCTTTAATCCAGACCTCAGCAGTCATGCAGGCGCAGTGTAACCAAATTGCAGAAGATGCATATCTAAAAATACAGAAATATATGAGTAGAAGTTGTACAGCGACCATAGTCTTTTACACCGGTGGGAATAAAATACAAATCAGCCAGGAGATCCCGCAAGCAGATAGTCTCTCCGCTACTATTCGGCGTGTGTTTGCAGGAGGTATTTGATAAGGTGGATTGAGAACAGTTGGGGTCAAAAGCTGATGCAAAATACCTCACCAATCACTTATTTGGTGGTGACTTCTTGACAAGTAACGGGCCAAATTACTTTTATCGAGGACTGAGACAGGCAAAGGTGAACAGCGAGTCTAAAAAAATATTATAAGAAAATCTAGAGCAATGTACACAAATCTCGGAAGGGCACAACAGTTTCAGATAGGCAGCGAAGCATTGCAGTTTTCAGGGCATGTATTCACTTAGGGCAGGCAGTGATCCAGATTGGGACCATAAAAGTGAAATAACTGGAAAATATGAATTGGGTTTACTGTATTTGGCAGTTATTCTTAGGTGACGATTCGCAGTTACGAAATTCTAAAAGAAGAAAGTGTGTCTTGTGACCAATATTACCATTTACAGATCTCTGAAAAATACTCAATGATACCTGAAATGCACTTCTGCACATGAGTTGCATTACTAGAGGAACACAAATGATGGATGTCACTGAAAGGCACCTAAACAAATAAAATATGTTAATAAACTTCTTACCCACTGCGGCTAGAGGCAATGTTTATATTGGACACAGTAAGGCGGTCGAGTTTCTAGACAATTCTATTTAGTAAAATTGTTCTAAAGCGCGCACCTTCCGATATATTCGCCCCCAAAGTTTTCACCAATTTCGCAAATTACGCATGGAATGCACTAGCAGCCGTCGCGAAATTCCTCTCTAGCGTGATGTAACGGTTGCAGCGCGTGATATTTTTTTTTTAATTTCTATAGCCGAAAGTGAAAAAGAAACAGTTATCAGCTTCATTTGTCGCTCTATGCCACTCGTAGACAAATGCCTTTCCCCGACGGGAGGAGCTTCGGGCCGATCTGCGCAACCTTGCATGTGTAATTGCGCAGATCGAGCTGAACATTTGGACGCGAATATCTCGGATTACACTCGTGCTTGGAGAAATCTACCGAACACAGTTGTGTAGTAGTACGCCTGCCTGATAGTTTCCAGTGTAAACATTCAAAATAGTTCTGGCGCTAAGCAGTTCATAGATTTCAGTTTTTTTACGTGCATGACTGTGTCAATTATTATTTCCTTGTGCGTGGTATGACGCGAAACAGACGAAAGACAGATGAATGTAACACGGAGGTCTGTTTTCCGATTTAACACCCACACTGAACTACTGTTGCCAACTCGCCCAGCTGTCATTCCTTCTTCAGTACCGTTATCATCTCACTTTTATCGTCCTAGCCGCATAATGTATGCTCAACTCTGCATTTCATGTGGCTCTCAGAGCTCATTTTTAGGAATTCTGATAAGCCTAATATTGATCACCCGGAATAAAAGCGCTATCTTATAGGTTAGGTACTGCAATCTTAGGCGGAAAATAGGAAACTCATAAGGAAGCTTCAACATAAAATGAATACAGGGCAGAAAACTACGGAACGG